>NC_057392.1:30809025-31161525 GCF_019320065.1 Cervus canadensis | reverse complement strand
TTAGTACAAATCACAGAAAAAGAGAGAACTCAGTGATTTAAGAGACTTGATTTGATAATATGTCATACTTGCATTTAAAAAATCATTCTACATAATATTTCTGAGGTCAGCTTCCTTGACTTTAGATTATTTCACAGGATGTTTGAGAAAAACCTGTAGAGGTTGGGAATAAAATTAAATGGATTAATTCTATGTTTTATGTGACAGTCTAGTTTCAAAAGGATATTAGAAAAGTATTCATATTGAAATACTATATGGAAGAGGAAAGTCCAACTTGTTGCATATTTGTTGAATAATTATAGTGTGATTAATAAATATTTTAAGCTTTTTCTCCCAGTCAGTTAACATCTGTGTTTTTGTTCATTTGTTTATCAAGGGACAAAAACCACTAAAATTAATAAGAACTAGTTTTTAGATGACTTTACTTTTAAATGTCTTATGACTAGTAGTGAACTTCACTGAATGGGAAAATGAAGAGATACCTGCTTTTGTTTTGATCAAACGGTACCAACTAGATATGGAAGAGAAATTTCCACTTGATACAAGTGTTTTAAAAATAAATGGTTAAAATTGATAACAAAAGTTACTCAAATTAATGCTGTTAGAAATAATTTTCAGTAGAATAATTGAAAAGTTTTTGAAAATTCCCTTCAGATTTATCTAAGAATTTATACTTCAAAGGGCCAAGAAAATTATTTAAAAAATATATATCTTATAGTTTCTCTAATGCACATATATCCTCTATTCTGTAAACCCTAATAAATGGATGGCTTTATTATTTTTCAGTGTAAATTAGTTTTATAATTTGAGCTTTAATCATAAAGTGACTTTTTTTGCTACAGGGAGGAACAAGTAGTATCAACATCCTGTACTGTTTTGCCTGCCATGTTTATGTCTAATGCATTTTCTTCCTGAACAGTAGCTACAAGAAGTCTAGAAAGATTGTTATTAAAAGCACCTTTTCAAGACAAATGTCAATTTACTGGTAATGATTTTTATTAACATTTGTATTCATGTACTTTCCGGATGGAGGATGCACAATGTTTTTTTGTTTTTGTCTTTTCCTTTTACAATACAAAACACTGCTTTTTGAGGTAAAAGCACTGTAGGAGAGAGTTGCTGACAACTTTGGAAACATTTTCAGAAAGAGAAATGCTTGCCATCAGGTACACTGGTTTCCTGCCACGTGAAATTCTACCATTCTGAGTTGGAACATGTCCTGTGTAGAATTCTGCAGTTAGATGTTTTAAACCTTAGCCAACTAATTTTTTTTAAACTGTTTCATGTTTTGAAAGATTTGAAAGAAGTAAAGGAAAATTGGACAAGATTGTAAACGTGTCAGCCACATCCCTCACGTCTTGTTCTTCAGAGCAGAGTAAGGAAATAGGAGAATTGAAGTGTCGTAGACGTCTCATTGCACATATTGCAATAAACAGCTATAGAATTAGATCATGAAATCAGCTAACCTCATGTGCAATGATCAGGTAGTTACTATGGTAACATTTCCATTTGTGAATTTTTGTAGAGTTAAAATTTGTAGCCATCCCATCATACCACCATTGGCTTTTGATTTTCCATGTAAATAAATCACCGTGCTACCTGCATCAGCTGCAGCACTGAACTACCATCCCTATACCCTAGGCTAGGGAATCAAAAATAGGAAAATGAAAGAAATGAGAGCATTTTGCTAAATTACATTTTAAGACTGTCCTGATGTTGTTGGTAAAATTTTAAGCATGTCTTAGGAGAAGTAAGAGCATTGCCAGTTACTCTCTGAGATGCTTGGATTTTTATAAGTATATGATATGAAATTGGTTAGGCATGATAACAGTAGGAGGTAAGGAGGGCTTTAATTTATCAGCTAAGTGGGTGCTAAGTAACCAGAACAGAAGTAATGACCCTTCTGAGGCTAAGAAGATTCGTTTTGAGAACAGTCCCCTTTTATTTTAACCTTATTAACTGTTTGAAATTTGTTCTGTGTTCATATATTCAAAAGTTGCCCTGCTTATTTCACTTCTGATTATAAAATCAGACTCTAATATCTTAGATTAACTTGGATTAAAATAGGCTATAATGTTCCCTTGTATCAATTACTGTATTCCAGTAAAGATTCCTACTGTTTTTGTTTTGTTTTGCTTCCCAAAGCCCCCTGCTGCTGTTGATTACACCTAGATCTGCTACTGATTGGAACTGTTAAAAGGCAAAGATAGTGTGGCTGGTTGCTGAATCATTTAATTGTAGGACTAATAAGAGATGTTCTGTCTGGGGCCTGAAAGAAATAGTAGCATTCAAGTAGTATGTATAAAGGGGCCAAGAATAGTCTTTAATAATTTTTGAAGGTGTGAAATTTATTTACCTACTGAATTTATTTACTTGTAACATAATAGAGGTTTATCGGCAGCCTGGTTGGATTCTTAAACCCTGTAAGTGAACCCTGAGAGGAAGGGAGAAAGGATCATAGATGCTAGAGAAAAATTTGTACAAACAGTTATTTTTCTCTGACAATTGAATGCTGTTTGTTTTTTATAAAGATGAAACAAATGGATAGCTGAAACAAATGGATAGCAGTTCAGCAGTTGAGACATTTGGTAATACAATGACAGGAAATTCAAAGTTAAGTTTGTAATTGCGGCCATGTTTGTAATCCTGATGCACAATGTAAAGTGAAGGTTATGTAAGATACAAGCCCCTCAGGAGAAGTTTACATACAAGTTTTGGAATACAGAAATAGGATTTCCATGATAGCTGAGGGCATTTTATGAGGTGTCCGCAGATCAAGAACACCAGTCACTTTGTACCCTCACTGCTTCAAAATTTGAAATAGTTAGTCCTTTGCTCTCCTTACTGAGGGGTTATTTGAAAGAGACTAGGCATGCACAAGTGTGTTACGTGATACTTTATTCTGTTACTGCCCCTCTTGTTCATAATAAGTGATTGGTTGTTCTTTTAAACACATTTCAGGTTTCTAGGTGCAGACTGAATCAATGGTTTTAAGTAGCTTGTCTAAGGTTGCGTCTGTTGGGAGGTGTGATTGACTAGAACTTAAAATGGGAAAAAGCAAATGTTCTTGTATGATATTTATGGAAACATTTTGCTCAGGGAAATTGCGTGAAGGGTGCTGTCAGGAAGGACACTGCCTGTCGGGCGGATGCTGGGCTGGAGGGGCCGGTCAGAAGGCGCTGTGGTTGACAGTAGGAAGGAAGCAGAATTCAGTGCTGGTGTCTCTTTCCTCTTGGTGACTCATTGAATCGGTAAACTCTGAATAGAACTGCTGAAATCTAATTAATGAATCATGAACATTTATGTCATCTCAAGTGATAATATTAATCATTTTTGTGATCTCAACATGTGACACGGTACTTTGTCACAGTAGTCATTCAACTGCTAAAGTGAAAAAAACAATAAATAATCCGAAAGCATTTGTATTGGTCTGCTGGGACCGCCATGACACGGTGTCACAAAGCGTGTGGAACTGTCTCCCAGTTCTGGAGGCGAGAGGTCAGAGGTCAAGCTGTCATTAGCAGCGCGGGCTCCTGCGAGGGCTCTGGGGGGCCTGCTCCGGCCTCTGTCCTCAGATTGTGGATGACCACCTTCTTCCTGTGTCTTCACATAGTCCTCCCTCTTCCTGGGGCTGCGTTTCCTCTTTCCAGAAGAGCTCCAGTGGTATTACCTGGAGCCACCTTGATCACATCCTTTTTACTCTGTCACCAAACAAGGCCACACCTGAGGCCCTGGGGTTAGGATTTAAACATGTAAGTGTTGATGGGTCCTAATGCAACCCATAACACCTCTGTTTGAAGTTGATAGCGTTTAACTGCCAGTGGCTAATGACACATACTGACTAATCAAAAAACAGATGTAGTCACAAGTGAAAATAAATATGTCGGGTAGGGACCCACAGTTATATATCCCTGTCTAGTTACCATGTGACGTAATTTTCACCTCAGTATATTTTATTATTTTATTTTTTTTATTATTTTTCACTTTATAATTTCAGTCATTGTACTGGTTTCCATCTGTGGCAGAAATGGAGATGAAAGGCTGAGTTTCAAAAGTGCAGGAGAACTAAACTCCTTGTCACTCCTTTCCCCTTGCTTAGGATACTCTCAATAATCATCTACCCTCACCATCCAGACTTCTTAAGTTTTAAGAAAACAAGCATTAGTTTTGAAATATTATTGACAATAACTAGATTATAATGTTGCACCAGGTGGGCGTTTACATATAACTTTGAACAGGTAGTCATTTATCTAGAAGAGAGATTGTCAAGATATGGTCCCTGGACCAGCAGCTCAGCCTTAGGTATTAACCAGGAATTTTGAGGATAGAGTCCAGGGATCTTTGTTTAATGAGACCTTGGGTGATTCTGCTATACACCAACATTTGAGGACCACTGGGCTGAATATAGGAATAATACCTAATTTTATTATTGTTTTTAGAGAGCTTAGAGTTTTTTTTTTTTTCCCACTGTTATTTTGGTTATATTATCTGATACTGAGATTTTGATTAAGAATATCATTCAAAATTATTACATTGTTTTTGTGGGAAACCATTCATCTCTGTTGTTGGTTTAGAAATGTTTTATGTTTGCAAAAGCAAATTCAGCTCTCTTTAAATATATATATGTGTGTGTGTGCATGTATACATGTATGTGTGTTCCTCTCTCTCTTTTTCTCCTTCTACAGGTAGTAACATTGGACCTTGCTATTTTTATTTGGAAGTCTTTCTATATCAATAAATCCTTCTTTTGTCCTCCTCTTTTTTAATAGCTATATAGTAATACCACTGCATGCCTTCACAGTAACTTATTTAACAGGTCCCCTTTTGATGGACATTTATGTTGGTTTCACCATTTTGCTATTTTAAAAACTCTGTGAGAAATATTATTGTGTGTTTAAGTTACAGCTATATAGTTTCCCACATATTGAAGTATATTCACAGAATAATTTCCTAAGAATTAATTTCAAGGTCAAAGAGTATGTATGTGTATATATATACACTCATAATTTTGATAGCTATTTCCAAATTGCCCTCCATGGTAGTTATACCAGTGCTATACCTCCTTTATCAGATAGAAGTTATTACTTCAAAAATGTGTTTTTTTAAGATGCAGCAGTGTTACATAACAGTTATATTTTTGAAGGAGACAAATCTATGTTATGCTGAAAAAATACCCCAAAAACTTAAAGATAGTTTTTAACAAACGGTATATAAGACTACTTCAGTTTTACATACAAGTTAAAATATGTTTTAGAAACGTCTTATTGCATAAATTGAAGAGAGGATTGATGATTGTCTCCTCTAATCTGAAGTAAATCTACAGTTAGTGATTCATTAAAAAGTAATTTTTATGTATCTAGAAAAACATATCTCTGAAATAGTTTCGGTTTACTGTCAGGAGTACTTGGACAATTTTTAAATGTGGGAATTATTTGAGATACTACATTTGTAGTTGCTTAAAATTTTATGACTTTTTTTTTGGTATCTACCATAGTTCTTAATTAAAACTCTTTTCAGGTTTTTTCATTTACTCAGTATCATTGGTTTATATTGTGTTAATCGTTTCACAATCTAAAATGAGGCAGTGAGTGAGACACAGAGCCCTGGGTTTTTGGTGGTGTTTTTAAAAACATTCTATACTTCCCCACCCGCCCCCCCTTTTAACACTCTCTTAACTTAAAACTACTAAACAGATTTTTATTTTAATCATTGGAACAAAAAATGTTCTCTTGGGCTGATACCAGTACTTTCTATGCCAAGTTACAGACCGGAATCTATTTTTATAGGCCAAGATACAAACCTCTGAAAACCAGAGTTTATAATGGAAACACTGACAGGCCCTTAACTATCACAGCACACATGGCGCTGCTGAAATCATAAGGTACGAGGCACGAGATTTCACATGCAGGGTGAACATTGGATTTTAGCAATTGTGTTGTCAAACGCCTTTCAGCTAGGGTGTAGTAAGTGTCACGTGCAAATGTAGCCAGGCCCGGGGCCATGGGAGCGTGGTGTGTGGGCCAGTTCCTGCCCTCTGCACGCTTGTACCCAGGTCCACAGGCATTGGAGAAGCAATGATACACACTTGTCTGGAGATGGCCTTGTGAGCGGATATGGTTGGGGAGAAATGCGTGAACTTCCTGATGTGTAGATTTAATTCATGGCTCAGCCCTGAAAGTCTTGCATGTTTTTGCATGTAGGTTACTACACATGTTTCTGGGTATTATTGCAAAGCAGGAAGATCAGATCAATTACATCTTTATTATAATACCATCCTTGAAGAAAGCTTAAATGTTATGCTCTTACACAGCCAGGCAAGTTTGATACTCAGTAGTTGAATTGGAAACTTAACTGTTTATGTCTTCTTTGAGGGATTCTTTTTAGGTAAAAAAAAATGAAAATAGGCTTTTCCGAAAACCACGTTTGATTACTCAACTTTATTTGATTAAAAATCATTAAAACAACTACCATTTTTTAAATTACTATGTTGAGACTAGTTCTTCTACCATTAGTTAGTGATTGCCATCAGTTAACACAGAATAAATGACCCTACAGTGTAATAATTACTTTAAAGGGAGAGCTCAGAACATGTCAGATGCTGGGATGTAGTGAAAAGGGTTTGGGCTCTACAGATCATTTGAATGTTCATGAAGGGCTGCGTTCTCACGCTTGTAACACCAGCCTTGTCTACTCTCTTCCTTCCCTTTATCTTGTTAAACGCGGGAGAGATTTGGAGGTGTTATGTCAGATACGCCATCTCAGAAGCATCCTGAAGTGTTAGAGAAAACCAGTGTCTTGTGGGAAGATAATGAAGTGATAGTTTGTTGCTACAGGTTTTGCAAGTACTGCCAGAAGGAAGGGGTAAGGGGAAGATGTTAATTTGAATCTGAATCAGATTTTCTATTCCAGTTAAATTTTCCTTAGCTATTGACCTATATCCATATACATTGATTAAGGTTTAGATAGGATACATGTTCCTGTCCTAAGAGATATCTCTTATGCATCAAGTTGGTTTTCCATTAATGAGAATGTGGACATTTTTGAGTAACTTCACCTAGAGTGTTAGAAATAATGCTTTAGTATCCTGAAAAATGGAAAAGGTCTAAAGTACGCTATTTAATTCTGTGCACTGGTACCAATTCTAGAATAAGGAGCTTTCATTTCCATCTTCCACTTTCTTGCTCTGTTTCTTTAGGGACAAGAGTCTGTATACTAGCCTCTGCTTCCCCTCTCTACTGCTGTGGAAAACATCACCATGGGTTTAAGGAAAATACAGTGTTGATCTTGGTTATCTAGGCAAAAGTTAGTATCCTACTTTACAAGTTCCATTTTATAAGGGCACTTCACTGTGAAGTAAAATGAAAAGTGGTGTGTGTGTGTGGGTGTGGGTGTTTGTGTGCATGCGTGTGCGTGTGTGTTATGGTGGCGGAAAGACAGAAACACACATTCCTGAGTTCCTAGATTTATAGATTTATCTGCTTTATAAATTGTTCTGGAAACGAAAGTACAATTATATAAGCATAATACTATATGAGACCAAAATTCAGAAGCATTTCTAGAGCCGACTAAAATATTTTTGTTATTTATGTTCATAGCTGAGAGGGCTGATAACCGTTAAGGGCCTGCTGGCATATTAGATAATATACAAGCTCTCTGCCATACTGACACTATTAATAAATTTATTCAATCCACGCGTACCATTAGCAGTTTCTGACTAAAATCTTTTTTAGGAAGGGCAGTATTTTCCATCAGTGAAAGAAGAGCCTTGGTTGTGCGTTGCCTTTATGCCTCATGAAGCCGAGGTGGGGTGAGGTGGTGTCAGGATTTTCCTTTCCCAGCCCATCCGTGTGTTTTTCCCCTTCTTCAGTATTCTTACTTGGACTTGATATGCCAGACACTGGGCTAGGAGCTCATGACCTTCAACAGTTGTTATTTACTCAAAAACAGCTCAAGGCCTTGGATTTAATTTATGATATTTATACTTTTAAATTTGCTTTCAAGCTTTGGTATTTTGCTTTCTTTACATATTGACCTTAATAGGTTAGATAAGCTAGTGCTGTGTCTTAAATATGTTATCTTTTAATTGTAAGGAAAAAACAGATTTAGGTATTATTGGAATGTAGAAAATAAGCTTACTTCAGAAAAAAATTGAGTATGTTTTTGAACTTAGGTAAATAATTGGTTGAGACTTTTGTTCACTTAGTTTCCAAGAAAATACAGGTATTCCAAGTAAGAGATTTGGCTGATGCATGATATTTTATGCCAGATATTGAAATATGCAAGAATACCTTGGGGAACTAGGAATGGAAGGCTGTGAGAGGAAGCGTTAATTCCCAAGCTTGTTCCTTTTAAAATATTGTACTTCTTTTCCTGCTCCTTTAATCTAAATTGCCACCATTTCCTCTAAAGAGAGAGAAGTGAGCTCTAGTTTCTTGGCTGTTGCTGATGAGCTTAGTTACAGCCATCCACCCGCAGGAGCTCCTGTGGCTGTATTTTGAGTCTGAGATACAGTGCGTATTCATACACTTGCTCCTGGTGAGTTATGTAGTCTCCGGGTTGTGGTCTGCTAAGACTACAGGTCCTCACATCAGCTGCCAGGTCCCACGTAAACTCCACGTCCTTCTCCGTCACTTTGTCGCCTCATCTTCTTTACGTTTTCCTCATAGCAAGACGCTACTGACATGTGAGCTGTATATAATCCATGATTCAGTGTTTGTCTTCACCTGGAATATAAGTTCTCTGAAGACAGAGACCTCTGCTGTCTTGTTTACCAGGAACTGGTTGTCTCCTAGCCCTGCCTCTGGCACTCGCGAGGATTCAACAGGTATTTATTCAGTTGAATGTGTGTCACACCTTTGCTGACCCTGCTTCCTCCAGTTTCTGCTTACTGCCTCCTCTCCTTTCTCGAGAGATATGTTGGGAAGAGGTGACGTGAAATCTATGTTCATGTGTGAGGTAGTGAATGAACCTAAAGGGACACTCAAAGGATTTATGTTTTTGAGCTCTAAGTGCCGTCCTGTTTCCTATCTTGTTCTGACCCCTTACTGGGTAAGTGTGTCCAGTGACTGAGTGTTAGTGATGGTAATTACAGAAGTACCGAGTGCTGGCCACGAACGCTTCAGGTGTTGTCAGTCCTCTAGGATCATTCGTTTCATCCTCACAAAGCCTGTGTGGTGTGTATTTCCCACTTTCACACTGAGGGTACCAGGGCAGGGAGAGTCCAACCAGCATGCCTAAGGTCAGGTAATTAGGACAGGCTTTTCCTCAGTTTGAGCTTGGAAATGTGACTTGGTCCTGGTGTCAGCAATGGTAGAGGGAAGGCCTCCCTTTGCAGGAGTGGTAAAGCGGGTGCTGGTATGTGTTGAGGGGCTCTTCTTCTCCTTTCATTCTCTTGGAAGAAAGAAACCTTCTGTTTTGCTTACGATATATTTTTTTATTTGAAGTACCAATATGGGGTTGACTTTAACATGATCTGATTTCTGAATTTATCCAATTCAGAAGTTTAAAATTGAATAAAAAGGAGTTAAGAAACGTTTCAGAGAGAATTGAACATTTGAGATGAACTTTGAGAAGTGATTAGTGGCATCTGGTCTGATGAATATTTATTCATTAATTTGACAATATGTACTGTCTGTTCTTTGTTAGGTCATGAGAATAGAGGAGTGAAAAAGAAAAAGAAAGGTTTCAGAGAGAGAGCAATGGATTGGGATAGGTTTCCCTGACCAAGGCTAGTGGCCCAAAGAAATAGAGAGAGGAAGGAAAACCCTGGATATCTTTAGAGGATGAAAAGACATGAAGATTAGAGGTAGATATGGATAGGTCAGGAAAAGTATGGAGAAGAGTTCAGTTCAGTTCTGTTCAATCGCTCAGTCGTGTCCGACTCTTTGCGACCCCATGAATCACAGCACGCCAGGCCTCCCTGTCCATCACCAACTCCTGGAGTTTACTCAAACTCACGCCCATTGAATCGGTGATGCCATCCAGCCATCTCATCCTCTGTCATCCCCTTCTCCTCCTGCCCCCAATCCCTCCCAGCATCAGGGTCTTTTCTAATGAGTCAGCTCTTCGCATGAGGTGGCCAAAGTATTGGAGTTTCAGCTTCAGGATCAGTCCTTCCAATGAACACCCAGGACTGATCTTTAGGATGGACTGGTTGGACCTCCTTGCAGTCCAAGGGACTCTCAAGAGTCTTCTCCAACACCACAGTTCAAAAGCATCAATTTTTCGGCGCTCAGCTTTCTTCACAGTCCAACTCTCACATCCATATATGAACGCTGGAAAAACCATAGCCTTGACCAGACGGACCTTTGTTGGCAAAGTAATGTCTCTGCTTTTAAATATGCCATCTAAGTTGGTCATAACTTTCTTTCCAAGGAGTAAGCGTCTTTTAATTTCATGGCTGCAGTCACCATCTGCAGTGATTTGGGAGCCCCCCAAAATAAAGTCTGACACTGTTTCCACTGTCTCCCCATCTATTTCCCATGAAGTGATCAGACCAGATGCCATGATGTTAGTTTTCTGAATGTTGAGCTTGAAGCCAACTTTTTCACTCTCCTCTTTCACTTTCATCAAGAGGCTTTTTAGTTCATCTTCACTTTCTGCTAAAAGGGTGGTGTCATCTGCATATCTGAGGTTATTGATATTTCTCCTGGCAAGTTGTTGTTAGGTGTATTTATATTTCAGTAGACATTATGCAACCACAGACATTACCTTATTGAAGTAATATGAAATATAAAGTGGTTATGGGTCGAAAGAATAGGATTTTATTAATAGCTCTGCTTCCCAGTTGTATGAATTTGAATGAGTCATTTTAATGTTTTCATAAGCAAATATTTCTTATAAGATATGTCCTCATGTTATAATTTTTTAAAGCATACACAGGGCTCTAAACTGAAAAATCTTTCCTCAAACATAGTGAGCTTATATTTATATATATTTTCAAAATAAGGAGTCATGCTGTATATATTCTGCTACTTGCTGACTTCAGTATCCTTTGTATATTTTCTTTATCAGTGAATTTATACTCTTAATGCTTATGTGTTATTCCATTTCTGGGTTACCAAAATTTATAAAACCAATTCTTTATCGATGGATAGTTAGGTTGTTTATAGTTTTTGGGTATTACAGTCAACATCTTTCTGCATGGATTTGGCTGGAGGGCATGTCAGTAGGATAAATTCGTCACAGTAGCATTGCTGAACCAAAGGGCATACACATTTATAATTTTGATAGTTGTTGCCAGATTGCTTTTCAGAAATTTGTGCTTCTATAATCAAGTTAATCAAAATCAAAATGCATATTTCTCCACATCCTTATCAACACTAGGTATTATCCACCTTTTTTTATTTGGCAAATTTGATGAGAATTGCATGTAATTTTTTTAGTTGACATTTCTTTAATTATGAGTGAGGTTGCACATTATTTTATGTTACATGCACACACATTCAGATACACAGTAACATTTCATTTTGCTGGAACTACTTAATGCTCACTATTACTCGTTCATTTACCTCTTCCAGTTTTATTTTTCTCATACTTTTTTTAAAAAGAGGACAGTTACCCTTCTTCCTCAGTAAATGGTTGAGATGATCAAGTAAGTTAGTGTTTGTCAACCACGTTTTTTTATTATTGCTTCCCTAAAAACACTTTTAAACAATGTTCCCCTAATCCTCTCCCTTTCCCAGTGATGTTTTAATACCACAGATGTACACGGATACACTGTGTATCTGTTTATCTTCTGTGGTCTCTTGGTGGGCCATAAGCTATTGTAATGTCTAAGATTTCTCTCCAGCCCTACCCCAATAGCCAATTTTCATCCCCTCAAGGACAGTATCACTCCTGTTGAGATCATATGGTACATGTAAAGTTTTTGTAAAGTGCAAAGTGCTATTTAAATATAAAGCTTTATTGTTAATAAATTGCATTTCATGTGATATAATACTCCATGTCTGTTTTCCAGCTGCCTTTTCCTCATTGCAGATTCCCCTTTTGTGGCCCTCGGCATTTATTATCTTTCTGTTCATTTGCTGCATCTGGGACAGTCTTTGTTGTGTTGACCTCTCCTCAGCTCTCCCTGCCTATCATCAAGATGTTACTCTTCTTTGAGAGCCTGTCCTGGATAAGTTCACTTTCTCCATGAAGTCTTTTTAGTCCCTTGTAATTATCCCTTGGCTTCACAGAGTTAGAGCTCTTTTAATACATCTCCTCTGCCGTGACATTCTGTCTTTTATTACAGGTCTGTCTATCTCCTCCTGATAGATTGTTAGTGTCAGAATAGCAGTGATGTTGCCTCTTTTCATCCTTTATTCCCATATGTTCTTTTCATGGTGCCATTGTACATGGTGGGAAGACAAGAGGGACGTCTTGCAATGGATTCCTAAAGACGTTTGAATTCATGTCCTAGCCACTCAGTGTGTGACCTTGGGCTGCGATCTTTAACCTGTGAGCCTCAGTGTCCACCTGTACAACAATGCCGTCTTTTTGATAAGATTGCTGAAAAGATTGAATGGCATAATAACATAAAGCACAGTGCCTGGCATTTAGTTAAGCTTTCCGTTAAATATTAGTAATCTGCAAATATTTCTTAGCACAGAGAAAGACGTTGAATGAAGTATTATCATAATCATTTTTGTTTCTTTCTTATTTGGGAACATAATCTATTGTTCATTGTACACAGAGAAAATGTGGTTTTCTTTAAATCATTTTTTTTTTTTAAAGAATGTGTCCCACAATATAATTCAGTATATGGGTATCATTTAAAGTGCACCTGAATAATAATATATTATGCATTATTCTTTTGTCTTTCAGTACAGTGTTAGGATTATTAAATAGCCATGACTAAAAGAAAAATCCTATAAATCACTGAGCAAAAGACAACCCAGTTGAAAACTGGGCAAAAGATATGATAGCACTCTGATAAAGAGACCCAAATGGCCAGTAAAGAGATGTGAATGATTAATTTTATTTGACAAGTTGACTGGGCCATGGGGTGCCCATGTGTTTGCTCAGACATTATTTTGGGTGTTTTGGTGGGGGTGTTTTGGATGAAATTAATATTTAAATAGACAGAAAGCAGATTGCCCTCTATAATGTAGGTGAGCCTCATCCAATCAGTCGAAGGCCTGGAGGGAACATAAAGCTGACCTTTCTAATGAGCAAGAAGAATTCTGTAGTGCAATGATTTGGAGTTCATATACAACATCCCTTCCTGCCTTCAAACTGGAACGTTATCTCCTTCCTGTCTGAGAGGCTAGACCATTGACTCTTCCCGAATCATCCACTTGCTTTCCCATTTTGATCATTGAACTTTCTAGTTTCCGTTAATCATGAGAGCCAGTTTCTTTATAATAAATCTCTGTCTCTGTGTGTGTGTGTGTGTGTGTGTGTGTGTATGTATGTAAAAGAGATATTCAGTGACACTCATTTGTTTATTTAAGATTTTGGCCATGCTGCACAGCTTATGGGATCTTAGTTCCCCAACTAGGGATTGAACCCAGGCCCTTGCCAGTAAACTGCTGGACTGCCAAGGAATTCCCCATCTATATATGTCCTTATTTATGTGGGACGGGGTGGGGGAAAGTTGGGAGAGGCAGAAGAGGGAGGAAGAGGGAAGAGCAGGGAAAGAAAATTTCCTATTTGTTCTGTTTCTTTAGAGTACCCTGACTAATGCAGCAGATAGAAAGTCTTTCTATCAGATAGTCAAGGTGATGCTAATTAAAACCACAGTGTGATACCACTTCATACCGTTCAGACTGACAAAAAAAGGAAAGGCTTGTGATACTAATACAGAATCTCCCATATCAAACATAATTTGGTACAGTGACTTTAGATCAGAGTTTGACAATATTTTATTAGATGAGCTAAGGATTTGATCCAGCAATTTCACTTATAAAATGTCATTTTACAAGTTTTAAAGTCTACTGAAATTACTAGATTTGTTATCAAAATATGAATACATTAAATGTTGAAATTTATTTTAAAATTTAGTGTTTTGTTAACATGCTTCCCAGGTTGGCGCTGGTGGTAAAGAATCTCCCTGCCAATGAAGGAGATTCAGGAGATGCAGGTTTGACCCCTGGGTTGGGAAGATCCCCTGGAGGAGGAAATGGCAACTCCAGTATTCTTGCCTGGAAAATCCCATAGAGAGAGGAGCCTGCTGGGTTCCTCTGTCTATAGGGTTCATGGGGCTGCAGAGTCAGACGCAACTGAGCACAAGCTTGAATTTATGAATAACATGCTTCTAATGGAGGTTGTTTCACGATTGCTTTTTATATTTGACTGTGTATGCAACTGTAGATACATGTATGTGCCCTGCCATATGGATTCAGAATTGCTACTTTGTGCAGACTTTAGAGTACTTAATAAAATTATTAGTGAAATGAAGTGGTTTAAAGAAACATATCAAGAATTTGAGTCACCAAGTGCAATATGAAATTTTAGTAGTAATATTTTTGTACTCTTCTTTTTTTGTTGCTATGGCTTTTCTGTCAGTAAATCACTGGAAAGATTCTGTAAGGTATAATGTTGGTGTTTCAAAGGATATTATTGTTGCTTTAGCTGCTAAGTTGTGCCCAGCTAGCCCACCAGGCTCCCCTATCCATGGAATTTCCCAGACAAGAGTACTGGAGTGGGTTGCCACTTCGTTCTCCAGGGGATCTTCCTGACCCAGGGATTAAACCTGTGTCTCCTGCATTGTCAGGCAGATTCTTTACCATTAAGCCGCCTGGAAAGCTCCTCCAAGGGATGTATGTGCTACATATAAATCAGTTCAGTTCAGTTCAGTTCAGTCACCTCAGTCGTGTCCGACTCTTTGCAACCCCATGAACCGCAGCACGCCAGGCCTCCTTATCCATCACCAACTCCCGGAGTCCACCCAAACCCATGTCCATTGAGTCAGTGATGCCATCCAACCATCTCATTCTCTGTCGTCCCCTTCTCCTCCTGCCCCCAATCCCTCCCAGCATCAAGGTCTTTTCCAATGAGTCAACTCTTCGCATGAGGTGGCCAAAGTATTGGCGCTTCAGCTTCAACATCAGTCCTACCAGTGAACACCCAGGACTGATCTCCTTCAGGATGGACTGGTTGGATCTCCTTGCAGTCCAAGGGACTCTCAAGAGTCTTCTCCAACACCACAGTTCAAAAGCATCAATTCTTCTGTGCTCAGCTTTCTTTATAGTTTCAACTCTCACATCCATATATGACCACTGGAAAAACCATAGCCTTGACCAGACAGACCTTTGTTGGCAAAGTAATATCCCTGCTTTTTAATATGCTGTCTAGGTTGGTCATAACTTTCCTTCCAAGGAGTAAGTGTCTTTTAATTTCATGGCTGCAGTCACCATCTGCAGTGATTTTGGAGCCCAGAAAAATAAAGTCTGACACTGTTTCCACTGTTTCCCCATCTATTTGCCATGAAGTGATGGGACCAGATGCCATGATCTTAGTTTTCTGAATGTTGAGTTTAAGCCAACTTTTTCACTCTCCTCTTTCACTTTCATCAAGAGGCTCTTTAGTTCTTCTTCACTTTCTGCCATAAGGGTGGTGTCATCTGCATATCTGAGGTTATTGATATTTCTCCCAGCAATCTTGATTCCAGCTTGTGCTTCCTCCAGCCCAGTGTTTCTCATGATGTACTCTGCATATAAGTTAAATAAGCAGGGTGACAATATACAGCCTTGATGTACTCCTTTTCTTATTTGGAACCAGTCTGTTTTTCCATATTATGCATATAAATAATCCATATTATAAAGTAAAATATTAGTTTCTGAAATAGGAAGACGGTAGACCACACAGGTATATTTTATAATTAAACTATGTAAATTTACTGATTAGACCAATTAAGATTCAGTTACCACATTTAAGTATGTAGTGGCTTTACTTAACTAATTGGTAAAAACTTAGAATATTACACTACTTCAGCAGAGTTTTCCTACTGTATTAAAAATAATTGGCCATCTTAATCTTTTACTTGATTTTGTTCGATTTAAATTACTAGAAATTTTAAATATATATTTATAATTTTAAAAGTTATAGCATAAAAACATTTCTTTGCTAAAGATGACTTTGTTAAATTGTACTTACATAAAAGTGAGTATATTTGGGTTTGTGGAGGGAAAGGATTATTTGGTTTTGAAAACCTCTTTTTATAGGAAAAAAATTACTCTGTAATAATAACACTTAAAGTGCTTGATCCTGTTTATTCCCATTAGAAATTAGGACACCATTTCCAGGCCTTAAACAATTTTCAGAGCCTTCAGATATCTTACTTATCTCCATTAGTATATAAATTACATTGTAATTTCAAATGACTGTGTACTAATTTAGTGTACTTTTGAACATTTTATTGTGGTATTCAGTGAGATTTTGGAGATAGCCTACTATAGTCTTCTGCCTAAAGCACATACACAGAAAGAAGAGGTATCTGTTTTTGCTGGTGTATTTCTCTGGTGATGGGACAGAGTTTGTGTAGCCCTCTGTAGTCCCTGTGTACCCATGTTACCACTTGTGTTTTCATGCAGTCCTGTTAATTATACCCTTTTGTGAGTCCTTTCAGGCCTTGGTTCGCTCTACATGGCGTCGATGGAATCATGTCGTGTTTTAGTATGCATTGACAGTGCAGTGAGAGTGTTGGTTGCTCAGTCATGTCCTTCCGATTCTTCGTGACCCCGTGGACTGTAGCATGCCAGGCTACTCTGTCCATGGAATTCTCCAGGCAAGAATACTGGAGAGAGTTGCCATGCCATTCTCCAGGGGATCTTCCTGACCCAACGATCAAACCCAGGTCTCCCACATTGTAGGCACGTTCTTTACTGTCTGAGCTGCCAGGGAAGCCCTGGTACGCATTAATGTCTAGAAAAGTTTTTTAGTGGTGGCGATAGACATCAGTATATTATGTGAGTGCTATATATTGTCTTCTGTCTTTATAATTAGCCCTCTCTTCTTTTTTTAAATGTTTATTTATTTAATTTATTTGACTGTACCCGCTCTTAGTTGTGGCATGCAAATGCTTAGTTGCAGCATGTGGAATCTAGTTCCCTGACCAGGGATTGAACTCGGGCACTCTTCATTGGGAGTGCAGTTTTAGCCATATACCACTAGGGAATTCTCAGACCTTTCTTCTTTATCCATCTTTCATTTTGTCGGTGCTTAAAACTTTCCCCCTCATGAAAGTGAAAACTAAACATTTTAATTCTCATTTTGAGAGCCTTATGTTTACATTTTAAGCTATGCATATGTATCAGTGTTTTTACACGGACATCTGAATGGTTTTGGTGTTACAACACATACTGAAATTATTTGTACACATACCTTTTGGGTAAAGATGGAACAGTTACATCAACATGTGGATATCAGAGATCCTGAGAGGAACTGTTAAGTTTCATTTTTCTGCTATTTAGTAGCTGATGATTTTTGTTAAGTTTGTTTATTTGTTTATTATTGTATTTCTTTATAGCCCCTTTTCTTAGGACAATTGGAAATCAAGTTCTGGTGGGGCTAGGGGATGTCCATTTGTGGAGTATATTTTGTTCTTTCCTGTTACCAATCAGAGAGCAGCCCTGGAAAAATGTTTTTTTGCCTTAGAGTTAGTTCTTTTGGAATCTCACCTTTTGAGAGTTTTGGTCTCATTTAATTCTGGAACTCCTACAGTGAACTTACCACATATTTTCCCATAAATGTTCCACTTACTACTGTTAGAGTTGTCAGATAAAATATAGGGTGCACAATCAGGTAAATAAAGAATACATTTAGTATAAGCATGATCCAAATATTATTTTGCTGTTTTTCTAAAATTCAAATGGGCATCTGTATTTTTATCTTACATTATTTCAATTAATTAATTAATGCTTAGTCTGCAGCTTACTTCCTCAGCTTTCCTCTCAGTGAACTCTGAGCCATTTGAATGAAGGGGCACAGTTATGCCCTGATTCATCTGGACCCCGTTCTCCTGTCACTGTGATGTTTACTGGCTGAAAGAATGAGCTCTCTGATCAGCTCTGAGGATTTCTAAAGCAGCTTTGCTCAGTTGAGTTTGCCCTTTATGTGAATTGAATTCATTGAAAAAAAACATAGTGTTTCAAAGAATAGTTGCAGATCTCAAGCTAAATGAAAAAGCTAAATTCCATCTCTCCTTCTCTTCCCTTTATCATCTTTCTCTCCCTTCTTTTTTCAGCTCTTACTATAATTAGCAGCATTACCAGCAAATGTTTGCTTTAGTTAAATTATTCAGAACATTTATTTTACTTGTCAAAGGTTAGATCAGGTTGTTGTTTGAACTGGTAATTAAATGCAGTCTAATATGCTCTCATATTTATATGCACTATAAGCTTGGTTCCTCATCACTTTGTATAATTTTATGATGTTCAAGGTTGACATTTCAAAAAGGTTTTTGATTTTGTGGAAAAGAAAACATTCTGAGTAATCTAGTTTGATATCTGATGTGAGAATGTCCAAAGTTATGGTTGAAAGTATTACATTTCAGTGCTGTTGTAACATACAGTATCACAGTGGTAATATTCTCCAAGTAGTATATAGAATTACGCTCACTGCTTATTCAGTTTGTGTTTGACACAATGATCAGTGCTGAAGGATTTGGCCCCTAGTAGGTGTTCAATATGTATTTGTTAAATGAGTGTTTTAGGTCATATTAAACAGTATGGGGCATAGCTCAGTTCTTGTAGCTCAGTATAATTTAAGACAGTATTTGTTCCTACTCTGAGGCTCTTTTAAATAATTCCAATTTGTATGCTTGCATGTGGGAGCAAGTATAACACAATTAATCTTCGTATCTGGGAATTATACTAAATTGTGTCTTGGTTTTGTGGACTCATTGAATAAATGATTTTTACAGGTGCGTATATGTTAGTGCTTTGGAGTATAGATGGATAGAGCACATCCTCTATCCTTAGAAAGAATAGATAGTGGAGAATGACTGTTACCCTGAAGAAGGGTTCACGTTAGTGTGAGTTATATACAAGGTAAATGGGCATCTGAGGGACGTTGGGGAAGGTGACTTCTGAGCTGCATCTTAAGGACAGATGCATGTGTGCTAAGCCCTTCCAGTCGTGTCTGACTCTTTGCCACCCTTTGGACCATAGCTCGCCAGGCTCCTCTGTCCATGGGATTCTCCAGGCTAGAATACTGGAGTGGGTTTCTGTGCTCTCCTCCAGGGGACCCTCCCGACCCAGGGATCAAACCCTGGTCTCTTAGTCTCCTTCATTGGCAGGCTGGTTCGCTGCCATTAGCGCCAACGGGGAGGTCCAGGTCGCAGTTGGTTAAGCAGAGTAGGTGAGGAATGAAACACCAGGCAGCGAAGCCGTGTGCTGGAAGTTTTGAGGGTTGCGGTCTGTGGGCGTAGTTACAGGAAGAGTGAACATGGAGACGTGCAGCCCCAGTTACGCGTCTTTTCCGGAAGTTGTTCAGTAGCTTCCCCGGCCCTTAGGGAACAGCTCAGGACATAGCGTGTGGTCTGTAAGCCCTGCCTTACAGAGTCCCCGCCTGTCTCCCGAGCTGGTTATCACCCAAGCTGAGCCCGCGGCCTGGGCCCCTGCCTGGAGCCCTCACACAGCGCAGCGTGTCCCTCTGCCTGCAGCTCCCTGCCTGCCTCCCAGCTATTCGCACTGGCTCCTTACAGGCCACACCACTTTTATTTAGTTGAAGTATCAATATAACAGTAAAAAGAGGCCAGTCACATGCTATCTTAAAAAGTATTTTAATATTATTGTCATTAAACTACAACAAAGAACCTTGGCTCCACTGCAGTCTTTGATATATGTTCCCACACGTGATCTTGTTTAAGTTTCATGTTAGTCAGGAGATAGTTCCTATATGAAATTAACAGAGAATTGGCTTTCATTACAAAATGCCGTATTTTAGCTAGAATTTAAAACTACTTGGGATAATTGAAATAAAAATAAAGCCGTCTTTCAAAATAAGAGTAGATATAGAGTTGTGGGTATACCAAACAACCTTTGTGTTTGTGTGTGTGTTTTTTTAATAAAATTGACTTAAACGATTAGCCACAAGATGTCATCTATTTGATGTCAAATGTAAACCAGATGTTATCCTAAAACACTTTCAAATTCTACTTTTATCACTGAAATGCTATTCTGTTTTTTTCTTTGTAATTTATATAAGGAAACTTAGAAATTCCAGAGGTTAACTTTTGTCAGAAATGTCATTAAATTGATTAATCACATACCTGAGTTTGTGACATATTCTCATCACTGGCCTGTACATGGTGCTTTTATCTATGGGATTAGCTTGCATGTTATATAACAATTAGTAACATGTCACTAGTTTTTCAGAAATTTCTCAAAATCTAAGCATTTACAGTTGAAATGCAAGGACTTATGCCAGTTATCACGCAGTGTACTAGTGTGTTTAGCAGCTCACCTTCTGGTTTCAGCCCTGAAAAAGACATGGGTTATTTTTCCAGTAAGTGAATGGGCTTGACTCACAGAGCATGGATCACAGTTTGATTCAAATATGCAGATTTCTTGCTGTCTTTGGTCTTCCCTGGCTTCAGTAAAAAGGGGGAGCATTTCTCATCAACCGGTAAGGTTAAAGGTAACAGTTGGCTACTGAGGTGGTGAGTGCAGATGGCAGAGGACAGAGTGTGTGTGTGTGTGTGTGTGTGTGTGTGTGTGTACATGTGTGTATGAAGGAGGGGGCATATGAGAGTCCACTGGTCCGCAAGGAACTTGGGCTCTTTTCTCCCATGCTGTGTTTCTGAG
This sequence comes from Cervus canadensis, assembly GCF_019320065.1. NCBI lineage: Eukaryota > Metazoa > Chordata > Mammalia > Artiodactyla > Cervidae > Cervus > Cervus canadensis. The sequence continues at coordinate 31,140,793 of NC_057392.1, read as the reverse complement.
CAGGTCCTGAGTAACATCACAGACTAAGTGTGTGTTCAGCTGCCCTGGGTTTTCCCAGGAGAGAGCCCAGGGTCTCAGGCTGCTTCTCACCTAAAGGGACAGGCCCTTGCTTCTTTAAGGTAATTCTTCTTAGAAGATTTTCCTCGGACTTCCCTGGCAGTCCAGTGGTTAAGACTGCACGTCTAATGCAGGGGGCAGGGGTTCGATCCCTGGTTGGGGCATGGCCATGAAAAGAGATCTTTCTAATTTCTAGTCTGTTTAATGGGCTCTGTCTTCTCAAATGTTTTTAAAAAATACCTATTTATTGGCTGTGCTGGGTCTTTGTTGCTGCCCATGGGCTTTCTCTAGTCGTCCTGTGAGGGCTTCTCATTGTGCTGGCTTCTGCTGCGGCAGAGCTCAGGCTGCAGGGCGTGTGGGCTTCGGTGACTGCGGGGCATGGGCTCGGGAGCTTTGGCACATGGGCCCAGCTGCCTCGTGCATGGGGGATCATCCTGGGCCAGGGATAGAGCCGGTGTCCCCTGCATTCCTAACTACTGGATGGATTCTTAACTGCTGGACCACCAGGGACATTGATAGACTTATAATGGGGGGAATGCATAGTAAACAAAATACAAGTAAGTTTGTGCTGTGTGAGGTAGTGATGCGTGTTATAAGAAAACTGAGTGCTGGGATGAAGACGGAGGGAGGGTGTATGCTGAGTGTGGCCCCTGGTCGTGGGTCCCCTGAGACCCAAGGTGACGTTTGCACAGGACTTTGAAAGGTGTGCGGAGAGCCATCCCTGAGGATGGACACCCGAGGGAAGTGTTTAGGGACTGAGGGGAGTACAGAGGCCCAGTGGCAAGCAGCGGCCCGGCACACGTGAGAAGCTGTGAAGGGGCCGTGAGGGCCGGAAGGCCAGAGGGTGAGGTGCAGGGGGCTTCTGGGTAAAAGCTCAATGCAGTAGCTGGGGGCAAGGTCCTGGGGAGTCCTGGGAGGATATTTTATTTTATTCTGAGTGAGATGAGAAGCCAGCGCTAAGTTCTGAGACATGAACTGAGTTGAGTTTTAGATGGGTCACTCAGGCTGCTGTGAGTAAAGTGGACTGTAGCTGGAAACAGGGGGCCCTCCTGCAGGAAAGGAAACAGTCCGTGTGGGGCTGGCAGAGACCTGGGGCCAGGTGGTCGTGGTCCAGATTTCATATTGAAGAACCAACAAGATTTGCCAGTGACTTAGATGTGCTCTGGGAACAGCTATCAGCTGTTCTGGATTTGAGCCCATATCTGAGCAGTACTAAGGGGTACAGTGTCCCAGCAGAGGAAAGGGAGATGTGCAGAGACCTGAGGTGGTGCTGAGTCGGATTCTTGCTCAAGGAACAGAGAGAAGTCCTGTGTGGCCGAGCATCCTGCTGGAGGAGAGAGTGGGGTTAGTGGCTTAGGCGTGAGTCTGGATTCAGGGCCTCTTTACAAGAGTTTGGATTTTATGTAAGTGTGTTGTGAAACAGTTTTCACTGGCAAAAATATCACAGTGGATGTTGTATGGTAATAGATTGTAGGAAGGTGGGTATGCTAGGATGTGGAATCTGGCAATAACAGGAAGTCTAAGCTGGGTTATACAGGAAGGATTCTGTTACTGCCTATGAGGTGCAGTGACTCTAGGTTGTTTACTTCACTGCGGTTAAGAGTATGCATCTTTACCATCTTTTTAAATTCCATATATATGTGTTAGTGTACTGTATTTGTGTTTATCTTTCTGGCTTACTTCACTCTGTATAATGGGCTCCAGTTTCATCCATCTCATTAGAACTGATTCAAATGTATTCTTGTTAATGGCTGAATAATATTCCATGGTGTATATGTACCATAGCTTCCTTATCCATTCATCTGCATGAGACAAGTGCTCAGGGCTGGTGCACTGAGAAGACCCAGAGGGATGGGATGGGGAGGGAGGCAGGAGGGGGGATCAGGATGGGGAACACATGTAAATCCATGGCTGATTCATGTCAGTGTATGGCAAAAACCACTACAATATTGTAAAGTAATTAGCCTCCAACTAATAAGTGAAAAAAAAAAAAAAAAGAACTAAACAGACATTTCTCCAAAGAAGACATACAGATGGCTAACAAACACATGAAAAGATGCTCAACATCACTCATTATTAGAGAAATGCAAATCAAAACCACAATGAGGTATCATTACACGCCAGTCAGGATGGCTGCTATCCAAAAGTCTACAAGCAATAAATGCTGGAGAGGGTGTGGAGAAAAGGGAACCCTCTTACACTGTTGGTGGGAATGCAAACTAGTACAGCCGCTATGGAGAACAGTGTGGAGATTTCTTAAAAAACTGGAAATAGAACTGCCATATGACCCAGCAATCCCACTTCTGGGCAAACACACTGAGGAAACCAGATCTGAAAGAGACACATGCACCCCAATGTTCATCGCAGCACTGTTTATAATAGCCAGGACATGGAAGCAACCTAGATGCCCATCAGCAGATGAATGGATACGGAAGCTGTGGTACATATACACCATGGAATATTACTCAGCCGTTAAAAAGAATTCATTTGAACCAGTCCTAATGAGATGGATGAAACTGGAGCCCCTTATACAGAGTGAAGTAAGCCAGAAAGATAAAGAACATTACAGCATACTAACGCATATATATGGAATTTAGAAAGATGGTAACGATAACCCTATATGCAAAACAGAAAAAGAGACACAGAAATACCGAACAGACCATTGAACTATGTGGGAGAATGTGAGGGTGGGATATTTCAAAAGAACAGCATGTATAATATCTATGGTGAAACAGATCCCCAGCCCAGGTGGGATGCATGAGACAAGTGCTCGGGCCTGGTGCACTGGGAAGACCCAGAGGAATCGGGTGGAGAGGGAGGTGGGAGGGGGGATCGGGATGGGGAATACGTGTAAATCTATGGCTGATTCATATCAATGTGACAAAACCCACTGAAATGTTGTGAAGTAATTAGCCTCCAACTAATAAAAAATTTAAAAAAAAAAAAAAAGAGTATGCATCTTTGTAATTGAGAAAACTTCTGGAAGCCCTTGGACAGCTTCCATTCACATTGAACGACTCATCCTAATCAGTCTGGCACAGGAAGTGGGACCATCATGATTAGCTTAGACCATTTCTCTCTGCCTCCCCAACCCCCACCATCCAATACCTCTAGGAGCACGTGGCCCAAACAGAATTTGAATTTTGTTGGAAAGACAATCAACAGTGTTGACAACAGCAAGAAGGACTGGAAGCTGCAAGACCAGTTAGGGAAGGGTATTGTTAGAGTAAATGAGGGATCAAGTCTACAGTTAGGGGTTAGGAGTGATCACACTACAGAGGGGAAGCAGAAACTTGAATAAAAAATGTTTACTCTCTACTGAAGTCTCCCGTCACATGCCTTCTCTCTTTAAGAAAAGTCTGTACTAATGCTGTTGACCAAAAGGCAGAACATAGCCCTTCATATTCTAACTCTTAGCATTTGCTGCTTAACATTGTCCTGCTGGTGCCTGTGGTCCTTCACATGCAGTGAAAACATTCTGCTGAGCTGTGTTTAGTCGGTCAGTCGAGTCCGACTCTGTGACTCCATGGACTGTCGCCTGCCAGGCGCCTCTGTCCATGGGGATTCTCTAGGCAAGAATAGTGGAATGGGTTGCCATGCCCTCCTCCAGGGGATCTTCCTGACCCAGGAATTGAACCGAGGTCTCCTGCGTTGCAGGCAGATTCTTTATCAGCCGAGCCACCAGGGAAGCCCAATAGAACATAGCCCTTCATATTCTAACTCCTGGCATTACTGCTTAATATTGTCCTGCTGGCGCCTGTGGTCCATCATATGATGGAAATACTGCTGTGGAGGAGCAGGGAGAAATGACTTCTTGCCTTGGTCCACAGAAGGGAACGTGGGTATTCAAATTATGTTTAGGATTTAGGAAAGTGAGTGGGGAAAGCCTCATCAGAAGAGAAAGAGGTGTGAATAAACCTGGGGAGGGAGCTGCTCTGGTTAGAGAGGATCAGGTGGGGCTTCTGAGCCGCTGGCTCCCCTCAGTGATGTGACTTGGTCTGCAGTGATGGGGTCAGAGGAGTCACAGCACTGGGGGAGTTAAATGATGCAAAACTCCGGCAATTTGATAGTGACTCCAAAGGCCCCGAGTGTTACTTATTCATAAATTATAATTTTGCTAAGGCATATGTAAACTATGTCTGCATCCCTGGTGTACTTGTTATTTGCTTTTTTCACTGGATACTCATTTATTCTCAAATTGAATTTGGGAGGATACGTGTAACTGTAAAGGCTCTGTGAGTGAGGGGAAGTCGCTCAGTCGTGTCTGACTCTTTGTGACCCCATGGACTACACAGTCCATGGAATTCTCCAGGCCAGAATGCTGGAGTGGGTAGCTGTTCCCTCCTCCAGGGGATCTTCCCAACCCATGAAGGGACTGTTGCACTTCTGATTCTAGACTTTGCAAAGCTTGCATGGGAGAAAAGTGAACTAGGATGCTTTGCATTAAAAGCATTCCTTGTTTTACTGTGCTTTGCAGATAATGGCATTTTTAAGAAATTTGAGGGTTTGTGTTAACCTTGAGTTGTCAGCTGATGGTTAACCTGTTTTAGTAATAAAGTATTTTAAATTAAGGTATGTGCATTTTTCGGGTGTACTATTACTCACTTAATAGGGTACAGTATAGCATGAACATAATTTTTCAGTGCACTGGGAAACCAAAATATTTGTGTATGACTATTGCGATACTTTCTTTATTACGGTAGTCTAGAACTGAACCTGCAGTATCTCCAAAGGTCTGTTATAGTTAGCAATAAAGAAAACTTTTTATCCTATGAATCCTGGTTTAATTTTTCTTGGGACATTTACTGAGCCATTGTTAAATCATTTGAGATGGTTTTGCCACTAACAGCTCTGTGACTGTAAGTTCCCTGTCTTTTCTGTGGTTGCCTAGTCATCAAAGGGGACGATAAATAGCATCTGACACACCAAGGAGGTGGGAGGTTTATATGAAGTGCCTAACCAGTGCCTGCTTCCTAATAAATGCTGTATTTTTGCCATTTCGTGCATGTGTGCCTGTCAAGTCACTTCAGTTGTGTTCGACTCTTTGCAACCTTATGGACCATAGCTCACCAGACTCCTCTGTCCATGGGGTTCTTCAGACAAGAATACTAGAGTTGCTATACCCTCCTCCAGGGAATCTTCCTGATCCAGGGATTGAACTTGCAGTCCTTTATGCTGAACCACCGGGGAAGCCCCATGTTTTTGCTGTTACTATTACTTAATTAAAAATGCTGTTTTTAGGTTTTTTTTTAATTTATTTTCCAGCCCTACCACTTACTAACAGCTAAGGGCTAAATGTCAGATCCCCCAGGACTTTTAGAGGGTCCTCCTCACAATTACTCCTGTGCTTCTACAAACACCTTAGGCCTTCCCAGGCTTGTTCCAAAGAGGGGTTCTTTTTGTTTTTTGACTGAATTATTTGATTTTATTTGATGCTTAATGCAGAGTGGCCATTTATTTCTTTTCCTTGTTCTTAATCTCATCATCAGTTTAATGTAATTGTCCAGTTGTTTTTTCTTTTCAGTATTCTTCCTGAACTCCCAATTGTTGGTTATAATTCTCTTGATTTTATAAGAACCTGACCAAAGAGTGTAATGGCTAGTGGTCGTGTCTATGCCTATAAAACAGAGCAGTATAGAAGTTTGTCACTAGGCTGAGCTTTCCCAATCTTTGCATCATGAGTACATATTCAAGGGAACTCTGAAACCACAGTATACATGTGGAGAGCTTTTTGTCAGGCCACTGTAACTCTTCATAAATGCTCAATTTTCTCTTGTTTATGTGGTCACAACTGCCACTTTCCAGTTACTTCATGGCATTTGGATATCAAAAAGCCAAACATATTCCTATTTTGTAATATAAAATATTTAAACCCACCTGTGATCCTTTCATATATTCTGCATGTTTCTGATTATGTGTATCATTTATGAATCTAGTATTTTTATAGTGGATCATTTACCCTAAAATTCTTATTCTGATAACTTGGAAATACAGGCATTAAATCTGTGTTAATTTTCTTTTGATCATTGTTCTAAGTGTCTAGACCCTTACTGTAGTCCTATACCTATTTAATAGGCAACACTTGAATAATACAATTGTGTGGTTGGTAAAAATGAATTAGGGTTTCAGGATTTTACCAATGGGTGATTTTTAATATTGAATGACATGTATTAAGACAAATGCTTTTATATATAATTTATTTGGCATTGTAAATGCATTTATCTTGTGAGAAACAGACCCCCTGTTGTCAGATGAAGTATTCTGGAAAGGTTTGGAGTAAATAAATAATAAAACTACTTTGATATACAATCTAACCAATATTAAATATTTAGACTTTCAGATGATTGATTTTAATACTTAATTAACTTATTTAAAGTCCAATGGAGCACTCTTGCATTAAAGATTGACAGAATTTAAAAATGAAACTTTGTCTTTGTTTTCTTTCTCATCTTTTTTCCTCCCTCATTTCTCCTCCTCCTTCTTTCTCTTATAATTAAGACATTAAAACATCATTTTCCCTGACCATCAAATTTACTTCTGGCTACCAATATTTCTAAATAAAATTTTTTTTGCCAATTCTACAAATAATGTTCCATTACTGTCTTAATTACAAAAATTTAGCTTCTGTCAGTTTCTTGCATTTATAGCAAAGATGTCATATTGTAGGTTATAAGCCCGTTGTGTTAAATGCATGCTGCCTGTAACGGATACTCATTTGTGCTTTATCTTCCCTCAACCCCTTTTATAATTGTGCTCTGGTAATAGTTCATTTAAGCTCTTTCATATGCTTTTCTTATAGGAGTTATCTTTATGTAAAGTAATATTACTGTCATTTCAGTGTTTGACTTCTAAGTTTACCATCAGTCAAGAATTTAAATGAATGAAGTATGCTTATATGAGCTTTTTTGAATATGGATGTCTTTAAAAGACATGATTCAGAATACTAATTCTGTGTCTCTCTATTAGACACAGTAAAAGGATGAATATAAGCTGAAATACAAAGAACTTCAGGTTGAGAGGGAATAAACTATTTTCTAGAGGTTTTGTTTATATGATGCCATTTTCAAAGTGAAAATTTTATTAACTAACCTGTTTTTTTTTGTCATTCTGATGCTCATAATATGAAGTTTATACTTAATAGACTCCTTGTATTACTTCACTTTACATGGAAAATATATTATTTTCAAATTTCATTAACATATTTATCTTTCAAGCTTTTAGTGAACTCTTACCCTTTCATTAAATATTAACAGTTTTAATGATACTTCCTTTCTTTCAGATCAATTTTGTCTTAAGATTCAGTATTGTAACAACCAGATTTATTAAGCCAATACAACAATCCTTGAGATTAGTCTTTGATTTTTAAATGGCAGTTTCAGCCTAGTGTGTCAATTTGTGTGACCAGAATGGCAGTTAAAACCATGTTGCACAGCTAATTTTGAGTTTTGTGAACTTTGATTTCATGAGAAACAGGGACTTTAAATGTTATTTATATTGTAAGTGTAGCAAAGAAGAGATACCTTCTTTCTCAAGTCTTAGAAGGTATTTTGCTGTGCTTTCTGAATTAGAAAAAATAAGATAGCCCTTACTTTAAAAAATTCTTTACCATTTTTGTCAGCCAGGGAAATTCTAGAGACAGTTTCACATTATTTAAGAAAGTTGAAATCCATCAGTTATGGATTAAAGTAGTCATTACTAAGATGCATACTTTTGGTCATGTATTTTTCTCTCTATGTATATAGCTTTTGGTAAAGAATCCACCTGCAATGCAGGAGACCCCGGTGATTCCTGACTCAGGAAGATCCCCTGGAGAAGGGATAGGCTACCCACTCCAGTATTCTTGGACTTCCCTTGTGGCTCAGCTGGTAAAGAATCCATCTGCCTGCAATGCGGGAGACCTGGGTTCTATCCCAGGGTTGGAAAGATCCCCTGGAGGAGGGAAAGGCAACCCACTCCAGTATTCTGGCCTGGAAAATTCCATGGACTTATAGTCCATGGGGTCGCAAAGAGTCGGACACGACTGAGTGACTTTCACTCAGTGAGTATACAAGCATAAGATGCAGTGGTCCATTCTGAGTTTCAAAATGTTTATGCCACTTTGACTTTTATAGTGGTTGTCTTAAAATATTCTGAACCCCCCAAAAAAAACAAACTCCCTTAGTTCACTTGAATTTTTATTAAATATTTTCTTGTAGTTTGATATTCACAGGTACAAAATTATAGTGTTTAAAATAAATACAGATTACATTTTTAAAAAAAAATCATTTGCCAACCTGCTTTTTAGTTTGTATATATTATTGGTTGTTATAGTCACAAAACACAAGTTGGAAAAGTCTTAGGAAAATTATTTCACATTTGGAAACAACATATTGTGATTTTATAAGGTAATCACAAAGCAGTAGCCAACAAAGTTTAGTAATTTTTATTATGTTTTAAAAAGCAAAAATAGCCCTTTGTGTTTAACAGTAACAAAAACTAAAACAATGCCAACTTAATAAGTTACTTTTTAACTTGATTATTATTTAAATCTGTATTTAAAAGAAAAGCATTATCCAAACTTTTTATTCAGCAAATTTCTTAAAAATAATTTATTATTACTATTCAGCAGGTTTGCTTTTAGTGAAAGCATTTCAGGGACTCAGTTTCAATCTGTAGACATAACAAATTAGAATATAGTAGATGCCTGATTCTATAGAATGGCGGTAGACTGGTGTATTTGGTAAATTTTGTATTGTGGTTACTGGGTGTTACCACAGACATCTCAATTTCTAAAGAATTATTTTTAAAGCTGAAATGAGTAAATGACTTATAATTAACTTAACTATAGAGTTTCAGTTCAGTTCAATTGCTCAGTTGTGTCCGACTCTCTGTGATCCCATGAATCCCGGCATGCCAGGCCTCCCTATTCATTGCCAACTCCCGGAGTTTACTCAAACTCATGTCCATCGAGTCAGTGATGCGTTCCAGCCATCTCATCCTCTGTTATCCCCTTCTCCTCCTGCTCCCAATCCCTCCAAGCATCAAGGTCTTTTCCAATGAGTCAACTCTTCGCATGAGGTGGCCAAAGTTTTGGAGTTTCAGCTTCAGCATGAGTCCTTCCAATGAACACCCAGGACTGATCTCCTTCAGGATGGACTGGTTGGATCTCCTTGCTTTTTCATATACTATCTAGGTTGGTCATAACTTTCCTTCTAAGGAGTAAGCGTCTTTTTATTTCATGGCTGCAGTCACCATCTGCAGTGATTTTGGAGCCCAAAGAAAATAAAGTCAGCCACTGTTTCCATTGTTTCCCCATCTGTTTGCCAAGAAGTGATGGGACCAGATGCCATGATCTTAGTTTTCTGAATGTTGAGTTTTAAGCCAACTTTTTCACTCTCCTCTTTCACTTTCATCAAGAGGCTTTTTAGTTCCTCTTCACTTTCTGCCATAAGGGTGGTATCATCTGCATATCTGAGGTTGTTGATATTTCTCCCAGCAATCTTGATTCCAGCTTGTGCTTCTTCCAGCCCAGTGTTTCTCATGATGTACTCTGCATATAAGTTAAATAAGCAGGGTGACAATATATAGCCTTGACGTACTCCTTTTCCTAGTTGGAACCAGTCTGTTGTTCCATGTCCAGTTCTAACTGTTGTTTCCTGACCTGCATACAGGTTTCTCAATAGGCAGATCAGGTGGTCTGGTATTACCATCTCTTGAAGAATTTTCCACAGTTTATTGTGATCCACACAGTCAAAGGCTTTGGCATAGTCAATAAAGCAGAAATAGATGTTTTTCAGGAACTCTCTTGCTTTTTCAATGATCCAGTGGATGTTAGCAATTTGATCTGTGATTCCTCTGCATTTTTTAAAACCAGCTTGAACATCTGGGATTTCACAGTTCACGTATTGCTGAAGCCTGGGTTGGAGAATTTTGAACATAACTAGCGTGTGAGATGAGTGCAATTATGCGGTAGTTTGAGCATTCTTTGGGATTGCCTTTCTTTGGGATTGGAATGAAAACTGACCTTTTCCAGTCCTGTGGCCACTGCTGAGTTTTCCAAATTTGCTGGCATATTGAGTGAAGCACTTTCACAGTATCATCTTTGAGGATTTGAAAGAGCTCAACCGGAATTCCATCACCTCCACTAGCTTTGTTTGTAGTGATGCTTCCTAAGGCCCACTTGACTTCACATTCCAGAATGTCTGGCTGTAGGTGAGTGATCACACCATCGTGATTATCTGGGTCATGAAGATATTTTTTTATACAGTTCTTCTGTGTATTCTTGCCACCTCTTCTTAGTATCTTCTGCTTCTGTTAGGTCCACACCATTTCTGTCCTTTATTGTGCCCATCTTTGCATGAAATGTTCCCTTGGTATCTCTAGTTTTCTTGAAGAGATCTCTAGTCTTTCCCATTGTGTTGTTTTCCTCTATTTCTTTGCATTGATCTCTGAGGAAGGCTTTCTTATCTCTCCTGGCTATTCTTTGGGACTTTGCATTCAAATGGGAATATCTTTCCTTTTCTCCTTTGCTTTTAGCTTCTCTTCGTTTCACAGCTATTTGTAAGGCCTCCTCAGACAACCATTTGGCCTTTTTGCATTTCTTTTCCATGGGGATGGTCTTGATCCCTGTCTCCTCTCTGTCCATAGTTCATCAGGCTCTCTGTCTATCAGATCTAGTCCCTTAAATCTATTTCTCACTTCCACTGTATAATCTTAAGGCATTTGATTTAGGTCATACCTGAATGGTCTAGTGGTTTTCCCTACTTTCTTCAATTTAAGTCTGAATTTGGTGATAAAGAATTCATGATCTGAGCCACATTCTGCTCCTGGTCTTGTTTTTGCTGACTGTATAGAGCTTCTCCATCTTTGGCTGCAAAGAATATAATCAATCTGATTTCGGTGTTGACCATCTTGTGATGTCCGTGTATAGAGTCTTCTCTTATGTTGTTGGAAGAGGGTGTTTGCTATGACCAGTGTGTTCTCTTGGCAGAACTCTATTAGCCTTTGCCCTGCTTCATTCTGTACTCCCAGGCCAAATTTGCCTGTTGTTCCAGGTGTTTGTTGATTTCCTACTTTTACATTCCAGCCTCCTATAATAGAAAGGACATCCTTTCTGGGTGTTAGTTCTAAAAGGTCTTGTAGGTCTTCACAGAACCATTCAACTTCAGCTTCTTCAGCATTACTGTTTGGGGCATAGGCTTAGATTTCCATGATATTGAATGGTTTGCCTTGGAAATGAACAGAGATCATTCTGTCATTTTTGAGATTGCATCCAAGTACTGCATTTCGGACTCTTTTGTTGACCATGATGGCTACGCCATTTCTTCTAAGGGATTCCTGTCCACAGTAGTAGATACAATGGTCATCTGAGTTAAATTCACCCATTCCAGGCCATTTTAGTTCTCTGATTCCTATTATGTCAGCGTTCACTCTTGCTATCTTCTGTTTGACCACTTCCAATTTGTCTTGTTTCATGGACCTAACATTCCAGGTTCCTGTGCAATATTATTCTTTATAGCATTGGACCTTGCTTCTATCACCAGTCCCATCCACAACTGGGTATTGTTTTTGCTTTGGCTCCATCCCTTCATTCTTTCTGGAGTTATTTCTCCACTGATCTCCAGTAGCATACTGGGCACCTACCAACCTGGGGAGTTCCTCTTTCAGTATCCTATCATTTTGCCTTCTCATACTGCTCATGGGGTTCTCAAGGCAAGAATACTGAAGTGGTTTTCCATTCCCTTCTCCAGTAGACCACATTCTGTCAGGCCTCTCCACCATGACCCAGCCGTCTTGGGTGGCCCCACACGGCATGGCTTAGTTTCATTGAGTTAGACAAGGTTATGGTCCGTGTGATCAGATTGGCTGGTTTTCTGTGATTATGGTTTTAGTGTGTCTGCCCTCTGATGCCCCCTCGCAACACCTACCATCTTACTTGGGTTTCTCTTACCTTGGACGTGGGGTATCTCTTCATGGCTGCTCCAGCAAAGTGCAGCCGCTGCTCCTTACCTTGGACTAGGGGCATCTCCTTAGGGCAGCCCCTCCTGACCTTGAACGTGGAGCAGCTCCTCTCAGCCCTTCTGTGCCTGCGCAGCAGCTGCTCCTTGGACGGGGCGGGGCGCGGTGCGGGGTGGGGGGTGGGGGTTGTTGCTCCTCTGGGCCGCCGCCCCTGACCTCGGGCGCGGGATAGCTCCTCTTGGCTGCGTTTCTGCGCGGTCCGTCGCAACCGGCGCACTTAATACCTTAGATTGTGTTAAATTGGTATTTTCTAGTGTATCCTCTGAAGAAGGGATAGGCGTGTTCAAGCTTGATTTATTAAAGAGAAATAAAGTACAAAGCTCTCAGCATAGGCATTGAGAGGGGGGTAAAGAGTCCCCCTCTATAGAGTTTGCTGCTTGCTGCTGCGAAGTCGCGTCAGTCGTGTCTGACTCTGTGCGACCCCATAGACGGCAGCCCACCAGGCTCCCCCGTTTCTGGGATTCTCCAGGCAAGAACACTGGAGTGGGTTGTCATTTCCTTCGCCAATGTATGAAAGTGAAAGTGAAGTCACCCAGTCCTGTCCGACTCTTAGCGACCCCATGGACTGCAGCCCACCAGGCTCCTCCGTCCTTGGGATTTTCCAAGCATGAGTACTGGAGTGGGGTGCCATTGCCTTTAAAAGGCCATAAGTATCTTTAGCATCTTGAACTAATATTTGGACATCATTATGTTGTAGAGTATCTTATTTTTAATGTGCCTTTTTGAAATACACTTTGATATCAAGTTTACTGGTTGATTGTCTAGTTCTCATAGGGTTAAAATACATAAAATCCCCTTATTTGTATATTGTAGGTATATGAAGTCTAACAGTAGAAAAGTGCATATGTTATAAAAATGAGAAATTAAGGTAGTGATATGAAAACATAGGATGCTAAAGAAATTTTAAGGAAGTCTGGCAATTAACTTGCAATATTCATTTTCAAATGTTTACCCTTACATGTTTTAAGAGTATGACAGAATGTATGGAGAATATGAATTTTATATTGTAAGATATCCATGGCCAAATACAGGTTTGAGAGGTGTTTAATCAGTTCCACACAGTTATTTAAAAAATTATCTACCAACACAAGTTAAAGAGATTTCACGTCAAATTCTGGATTTTTAACTTTTCTTGAAAACGTTGAAGGAGAGAAAAGGATGTTCCAACAGTTCACAGACTCGCAGTCTTACACCCCCTTGTTTTATGTCTTGTCAGCTTGTCGCACTGCCTTAGAGCCAAGGGTTCTATTGAAGCAGAGCGTGAGCCCTAGGGCCAGAGAGGATGGGTTCAATGTCTGACTTCAACACTTAGTAGCTATGCGACTGTAAACAAATTGCTTAATCTCTGTGTACCTCAGTTTTCTCTGGTGAAATGAAAATAATGATGAAGAAGTGTGATCACTGAGTTGTTCAGTGGATAGAATGATGAGTATACATGAAGTGTTTACTGTACTTTTTGCCATATATGCATTGCTTAATGGATGTTAACTGGAATTAATAATAATTTGTACCTGACCCCATTAGGTGTTTGAGTTTGATGAGACTTCTCCATAGTAGAGGACTTTGTTTTTCAATCTATTCATTCATTTGATGAACAGACTGTATCAGATTCTGTTTTAATAATACAATTGCTTATTTTTGCCATCTTCTACTAGAGTATCTTTCCCAGACTTCCTTCTGTGTAATTCAGTTCAGTCCCTCAGTCGTGTCTGACTCTTTGCAACCCCATGGACTGCAGCACACCAGGCCTCCCTGTCCATCACCAACTCCCGGAGTTTACTCAAAGTCATGTCCATTGAGTCGGTGATGCCATCCAACCATCTCATTCTCTGTCGTCCCCTTCTCCTCCTGCCTTCAATCTTTGCCAGCAACAGGGTCTTTTCCAATGAGTCAGTTCTTCTCATCAGGTGGCCAAAGTATTGGAGCTTCAGCTTCAGCATCAGTCCTTCCAGTGAACACCCAGGACTGATCTCCTTTAGGATGGACTGGTTGGATCTCCTTGCAGTCCAAAGGACTCTCAAGAGTCTTCTTCAACACCACAGTTCAAAAGCATCAATTCTTTGGCACTCAGCTTTCTTTATACTCCAACTCTCACATCCATACATGACTACTGGAAAAACCATAGCCTTGACTAGACGGACCTTTGTTGGCAAAGTAATGTCTCTGCTTTTTAATATGCTGTCTAGGTTGGTCATAACTTTCCTTCCAAGGAGTAAGTGTCTTTTAATTTCATGGCTGCAGTCACCATCTGCAGTGATTTTGGAGCCCAAGAAAATAAAGCCTGTCATTGTTTCCACTGTTTCCCCATCTATTTGCCATGAAGTGATGGGATCAGATGCCATGATCTTAGTTTTCTGAACGTTGAGCTTGAAGCCAGCTTTTTCACTCTCCTCTTTCCTTTTCATCAAGAGGTTCTTTAGTTCTTCACTTTCTGCCGTAAGGGTGGTGTCATCTGCATATCTGGGATTATTGATATTTCTTCCAGCAATCTTGATTCCAGCTTGTGCTTCACCTAGCCCAGTGTTTCTGTTGATGTACTTTAAATATTTAAATAAGCAGGGTGACAATAAACAGCCTTGATGTACTCCTTTCCCTATTTGGAACCAGTCTATTGTTCCATGTCCAGTTCTAACTGTTGCTTGCTGACCTGCATACAGATTTCTCAAGAGGCAGGTCAGGTGATCTGGTATTCCCATCTCTTGAAGAATTTTCCACAGTGTGTGGTGATCCACCTAGTCAACGGCTTTGGTGTAGTCAGATGTTTTTTTGAAACTCTCTTGATTTTTCGATAATCCAATGGATTATCTGTGTAGTTAGTACTCCATATATAATTGATTTGTACACATAAGAAGCAAGAGCTGACAACTGTTTAGATTTATGGCTTCAGGATTTATGGCTTTAGAAGTTCTCACTGTGTTGGCAACAAAAGTTCTGCTTTCCCAAGCGTTGATTTTGCCTAAACCTCTCATTTTGTTTAACCATAAAATGAGAGGGATATGGTTTGTTGACATCTGATCAAGAGTGAGGGTGAGTGAGAATTGAAGCGTTCTGATAAAAATGAGAAAATATTCGAGTCATTTTATGAAATGAGCATTTTCGAAATTAAGTAAATAGAATAAAGGAGTTTTTTGTGTTGGGAAAAGATTGATCAAAGGTTTGTATGTTCGTGGGCTTTTCTGGAATTTTCCTCCAGGAGTGGAGACTTTATCCTGTAAGATCACATACTCATTTTGGCTGGACCTTCTTTTCCAATTTAACATTCCACATTTCCTCTTCCTGTCCCCCCTGCTCTGGAAATTTAGAATCTTTTGTTACTTACATTACTTTGGATGAAAGTTAGTGAACTCAGTCTCTTTTTTGAAAGATGTTGATTTGCGAAGGTCATTTGTACTTTATAGACTTAAAAAAAATAAGTAATGTAGCTTACAAGTTCAAAAACAATTTCATTTCTAAAAAAATGTGTTTAAATTAGAACTATTTATAGAAGTGAGCTTTGAGAAGGAAAACTTTCAAATCGACAAAAGAAGACCTAGGTGATTATTTACGTAATCTTGCCTTTGTAAGTATAATACCAGAGCAGAATCCATAAAGAAAATACACATATTTTTGGCTTCATAAAGGTGTTACTATGTCTAGGAAATTATGTATAATTTGAAGACAGAGATACACTGAGAAAAATACATGTAGCATATGACAAAGGTTTAATATCCTTAATATTCAAAGGATGCTTACAGATCATGGGGGCAATCATGATAATAAACTCCATCTACAATAACAATAACAAATGTCAGAGAAAACATATGAAGTCTTCAGTTATCTTACTAGTTATCAAGCAAATGCAGTATAAAACTTGATTATCATATTGATCCAAAAAAAAAAAAAAACCAAGAGATTATTTATTTCCACTGTTGATGAGTGGCCAGGGGAAATGAATTGTTCTATTATATACAAATCTGTCTAGAGCATAATTTGTCAAAACTTCTCACAAAGTCTTACATTTAAGAGAAAAAAATACATGCTTTGGTTCAGTAATTATGCTTATAAGAATTTGTCCTGAAGGGGAGCAGTCGTGGATACAGCACAGAGATATTAGTGGAAGACATTCATTGTCAGGCTGTTTATAGTGTGGGGCAATTGAAAGCATCCTGATTGTTTACTAATAAAGAATTGTTTACATGAATTGTTAAAGCTATATAGTAGAATACTAGGGATCCACTAGAAGTGATAACGTAGACTTTTTAATGGGAAGAAAGATACGATAATTTATGTAATCAGTATACTTGACACGGTTAAAACAGTATGTGTTTTAAATGCTCAGAACAAAGAAAGAATACATATAATAAACTGAAATGTTAACAGTGGTGTTTTCAGGTAACACAATTGCAAATAATTTTAGTTAGCTATATTTTCTATATTTTGAAAGTTCCCATTATAAATGTGTATTATTTTGGCAGCAAAATGAAGGACATTATAAATGTGACAATGGTTTAAGTTACAATTCAGCTTTTTGTGCAGACGTGTACTGCAGACATATGTAATTGAAGGTTGAGGTAAAGATTACTAGTGAAGTTCAGATTTGGGAAGAAATTTTGAAAAAGAAAATTTCGTGGTACTTTTTCACTTCTTCACATATGTGTGTATTTAAAGTCTCTGGATCCTGTAGAAAGCTTGCTAATGTTTGTAATGCTCATTTAATCGTTTGAATTTTGCATTTATTCCTAGTCAAGGCAGAAAAAAGAGTATCATTTTTCTCCATATTTTTCATCTTCCAGGTAGGCACTTTTGGTGACATTGTCCAGTTCTCATGATGTATCATTCCTTGTCTGAAACTAGACATCCTCTGCAGCCAGAAGAACAAGAAGTGGGCACTGACCCCTTGTCGAGTTACTCAAACAAGCCTGGAGGTAAGTTTCCTTTGGGGATAGCTGCTGAGCTGCTGGGAACGTGGCAGGGGGCTTCCAGCTAGCTAGTCCCTGCACTGGATGTCTTCTTCTACATGAGGCTGAAAAGAACTTGAAGACCATTTTGCTGGATAGATATGGAGCACTCTGACACTGAGTGTCAACTTTTATTTGTAGACAGACACATTAGCCATAGCCAATCTTTAATGCAATGTCCTTCTTAAAAAAAAAAAATCATAAACTTGAACACTTCATTACTTCAGCATAAGAATTTTGAAATACAAAATGGTCTTTGTCAAACATCTTCTAATGAAGTCTAAACTTTTGGTGTTCATTTTTGTGGGGATTTTTTCTTCTTTCTTTCAGCAAGTTGAGATTATTATAGGGTAAAAGACTTGCCTGATTCTTCTTTTTTTTAATAATTGAAATTTGTGTTTTTCTTTTAAATAGCTATGTATGGAAATTGTTAGGAGATCAACTATGTTTGCGCCTACCCTAGAAAAATGTATTAAATGTGTATGTATTGGAGCTTTATATTATTTTCTCAATATTAATGATAACATAGTATCTTATAAGGAAACAGGAAGTTTGTGACAATTCTTGAAGCTTTATCCTTATTTCAACTAAATATTTGCTGAAGTTGATTCATGATTCAAGTAACTACTTGTAATTTTTCACTCATACATATACCAGGATTGTAAGATCTATTTTAAGAAATTATAATTAGTCATTCACATATATTTTATATACTTCAAATACAGGGTTTCTTTTTTTTCCTATATTGATGTAAAGGTCTGCATTAAGTAATGTTTTGGGAATTAGAAAAAGTTGATTCCTCAATGTAACTATTTCTTTAGTACATAAGCTCTTGAGTTTATGGAGTGTGTATATGATACATTCCACATCATACAAATGCCCTTGTTTTTAATGAAAATAGTGTACAGCTTGTTTGCATGATTTTATTTTTATATTTGCTTTTATTTAGACTGCTATTTAAGGTTTTGATAGTATGAAAAAAAGGTTAGTGTTTAATTTCAGCATTTAAAGAATTTTAGTGGTGAGAATGATACAGTCATCCCTAGTGATGCTTTTTTCCTTAAATGTCATACCTTAAGAAGTACTCTTAATTAAATAAGTCAGATTATTCTGCAGTCACTTCCTTAAGTGCATATTTTAAAAGTGAATATAGTTTTGTGTTATCAATATATAAAATATTTTCACCAAAATGTTCTGGTTTATATGCTTATTTTTGAATAAACATGTTTTTTTCTTAAGTGTATATTTTTCTCTGGACTAGTTCATTAAATGTTGAGGTTCATTTTTTAAAAACTGGTAAGAAAACATTTTAAATTAATTTTATCCTTTATTGTTTGCAGGAATAAGGTGTTACCTTTACTGAAAAGGCTTTTCGTTTATATCCTAGCCAACATTTCTATGACATACAAAGTTATTAGGACTGAATTGATGTTTAAAAGTGCCATTAATTCATTTACCCCAAATGTTCATTAACAATGTAAATGTATGCTGATGTTCTATGAGACAAGGAAGTGACTAATGACTCTTCCAACTAACAACACTTAGCATGAATAGAAACTTTAGATAGCTAATCTCGAAGTAATCAAGACCCTCATTCAGCTTGGCATCTCTGTATGCTCTAAAACAGCTGTCAACTGTTAAAAATATATACAAAACACACACGCGCAGGCACACGCAGAGGAAAGACATGTAAATGTCTGGTTCTTCAGGGCCGCGAAGGTTACTAACGGGAGTGGGCTTTGTGCATTGTATATGTAAATATTTTACATAAAGCATCTATTTCATCTTAGGTTTTCTTTTTGCAGAAAACTGTGTGCTGCATTTTAATGGGGTTGTCATATTACTTGAAAAATCATCACCTTTTTTCGTATGTTGGTTTATTGTAGTATATGTCTTTCATGGGGTTCTCCACATATTTGAAGCCATTTACACATTTTTCCCAAAAGGGAATTTGTGGCAACTAGGTGACTCATTTTGTAAGTAGTCAGACGTTGGACTTGATCAGTGTTTTCCCTGTGTAGAAACCATGTTTTTTGTTGACTTGAAAAAAATTCCTTTTGCATATTCCAAAAGTAAACAAATGTCTTTAATTTCTGAAACCTGAGTTTTTATGTTTACAGAAATATAGTACATTACTGAGTTAAATGGTTCTGAGTATTCTGGAAAGGATTAGCAAAAATAGCCACATAACAGATAAGACAGAGAGAGAGAGTTACATATCATTGGTTTACTTTCATGGATGTTTGAGGGACGTGAGTGAGGGCAGAAAAAAAGAACTATTTGGATATATACATGCAAAATCTTAGGACACATTTTCCATGTTAATTAAGCTTTTAAATGCTTGAATTTCTCTTTCAAATTGAAAACACTACAGAAAGTATGACATTTTCTCTGTTGGATTTGGTTATGTACCAGAATTATCATCTTAAATTTCAAGGTCTTTGATCAAAGGGTATTACTAATTGACAGGTTACCTATAATTCAGTTTAAACCATAGAAAAGCAAAACTTATTTTTTCAACTATTCATGTTTATTCAGTCCTAGCATGTAACTTTTAATGACTTAATTAAATGAAAAAGTAATTATCTCATTTTAAACTGAAAACAACAACATGAAGATTTAGGGAAACTTAAACCTATTATTAATAATAAAATAACATTATCAGAATCACTAGTTTTTTTTCCAAGCTTATAAGTGATTGGAATGTTACTCATGATGAGAAAACATTTTCCTCTATTAGGTCTCTTTTGAGAATTGCAATTTGTTAGGTATAGCCAGAGTTTTTAGCTCTAATTTTATATGCCTTCTTACTTAACAGCTTTTATAGTATTCAGATAATTACTTAATGTAATACCTTTTTATGTAATATCTGTTTCAAAGCTTTCTTTTTTGCTCATGCATAAGATACTTAGTAACCTACTTAAAAATTATCTAAGACATTCGGAATATCCTGCCTACTTCATTTTTGCCTTTTACAATTTTTTTGTCCCAAGTCTTCCTTTCTTTTGGTTTATTATATCATAGAATTTCATGGCTGGAAAGGGGTGCCTGGTTTTATTGACGAATAAATTGGCCGTAATTAAATTAGTTTACTGTAGTTGATGCGAGAAAACGATGCGGTCCTGTTACCATCTTTAGCATGGCTTTCCATGCGATAGAAGTATCCCTGAACTCAGGTTTGGGTGCTTGCCACTCGGAAAGTCCACAGTCGTGTGACATGGGCTGCCCGTCCAGGGAGAAGGTGGGCTAGTGTCCAGAACTGAACCGGAAGGTTCTGCTAGGCCGTGAAAGTTTTTAAAGGAAAAGCGGGGAGGTCGGGCGGGGTCAGACTCGTCACCGTCCTCCACGTGGGCAGGCTTGCTGATGCCTCATCATCTTTCTTTAGATACGCTTCTCCTCACTCAGTTTTTACTTGTACGATTACTGAAGGGGAAGCTGGGAAAGAGATCTGGCGGTCTGTTATCTCCTTATTCTTCATTTCTTCTTTGATCTGAAAAGTACCAACATATTAGGCAAAATATTACGTAATCAAAATGTTTGAAATGTGTGCTTGAGCCAGAGGTTAGGTAAAATAGCTTTATTAAAGTGACAAGAGTGGTCCCTTGCAGAGAGCTACTTGCTACAATAAACTACCTGTAAAAATGCTGCTTACACATCACCCCTCTCAGACATCATTCCATTTCTGTGGGATTATGAACAAAGGTCCATTTTCTGTAACTTCTTAACGCTGATACATAGGGTGCCGTATTCTTAACATGGAGGATGCTGACAGTCTGTAGCATCTCTTTGCTGATAGTTTTAGTTGCCTGGCTATGTATATGGGCAGAATAAGCCACAGTTATTTTGATGCCCACAAAGATGCACATACAGTTTATAGTGTTAATCCTCCTCTCTGTAAGGCCAGGTCTTATCCTTGTGCTAGTCCTGGATTCAGGATTGCTCAGGATGGAGCAGCCTGTGTCTTGACTACAGTTGGGTCACCATGCGGTTAGCTTTCCCTTCTGATAGCAGTTACAGTACCTGTAAAACCACTCAGGAGTGTGCATCAGACCCTGAAAGATCCTGTGCCTCTGTCGTCCTAATCATTAACTGCTTGAGCCTACTCTTCTGTGACTCAGGGAGGCTTGGGACATTTCAGGTATTCTACAAACAAGAGGCAGTGGGTGACGGGGGAACCTTGTCTTGGGACGGGACTGGCAGGGTTCTGCTTGGTTTTGGATGCAGTCTGGAGCTGAGATGGATTTATACAGAGGGGCAGGGTGTTCTTATTCTCACTGTAATAGCAGAAAGAATGGAGAAACGGTGTTTTGGTGCAGTCCATTCATCTGTTTGATGGCAGAGAGTGCACTAAAGTATCACTGATATTTTAATATCTTTCTTGATATCTTAGGGTGAGGTAATTTGCTGATAGTGAGTGATAAGATGAAGCATTTGAAGATTTGAGGAGAGTCAAAAAGGCTAGATTGAGGTGGTAAAGAATATATAACCTTGGGGGGCCACGGTGAGTTTAAACATCATAATTTATAGGTGATGCAAACTTGTAAATGTGTGCGATTGCATCCAGCAGATTTTAGCGCCTAGGACGTAGCCACAATGAAAAGCAGATGGTTGCTTTGTCAGGGGAGTATAACAGGTAAACAGTAGGCAAGGAAGTTGATGGTGGAAGAATTCATGGATGGATTTGAGAATAGAAGGAAGTTTGCTGTTATGGAAAGAGCTATGAGAGGGCAGAGTAGAAAGTTTTGCGGGGGGGGGGGGCGAGTTAGGAGAGGCGCAGTCGAGGGTCGCAGGGCAGTTGGGAGTCACAGAAGGGGTGGGACAGCATGTAAGGCGGTGTGACCGTGGTGATTCAGTGGAGCAGTGTTCAGTGACAGCCAGCACACCAGCTCAGCACCTTCGTTAGTTCTCTGTGGTAGTTTAGGTCTCATTGATTTGGATAGGTTTTGTTTTGAAGTCTTATTATTTCAAAGACCTTTTTAAAGAACAGTTACAGCTTTGCAGCAAAATTCAGAGGAAGGTACAGGTTTCCCACATACCCTCTGTTCCCACATGCGCACAGCCTCTCTCTTCCCTGTGTCTCCCACCAGAGTGGTGTGTTTGTACCCACGCTCTGTAATTTACATTAGGGTCCACTCCTGGTGTTGGGCATTCTGTGAATTTGGGCAAGTGTATCAAGATGCGTGTCTGACCTTACAGTGTCACCCAGAATATCTTTGCAAACTTCTCTGTGCCTCTACCTGGTCATCTTCCCCACCCTTTGCTCTTCAACCCATGGCAACCACGGATCTTTTTACTGTCAGTGTAGTTTTATAAAAAGTATCATCTGATGAAAAATTCTCTGTGGATATTGAGGAAAACAGCAGTTTAGGTCGATGAAGAACTGTTAGTGAGACTGTTAAATCATAAGGAAAATGGTGGCTTTGTTGAAGATAAAGATTACTAAATAAATGGGAGAGGGACTTGGAAGTTCTTAAATGACGGTAACAAGGATTTTTTTTAAATGAATGGTTTTTAAACATCTCCGTGATGATGGCTTTTGTGAAGCGGTGTGACAGTAGGTAGAGGTGACGTCAGAGCGCAGTGACCATACAGTGCCCTGTTCCTCTAAATGACACCGTCCGGAAGATGGCGGGGAACAGGAGACTTCAGTGTGAAAGGCCACAGGTTAGAGACTTGAAAGCCATCCCCCAAAGATAGCAGATCAAATATGAGGCGGCCAGGGAATACAAAGAGAGGAAAAAGGAATGGGGGATTGATTGGTCAGAATTTTCCATGACCAGAAATTGGATAGAAAGAGCAGTATTTGACACTAGTCAAAGTAGGGGAACGGTAAAGGAGGGGCCAAGATTATGGAAGCTGCAGATGTGAGAGCTTCCAGTGGGCCCAGCGTGGTCAGCGCATCAGGACCGCCTGGTCACAGGCTCTAAGAGGAGACGGTCTGTGGTTCAGGGATGGGAAGAGGATTGATGACCTGTAACTAGCGTGCAGGCATGTTCTAGATCCTGCTCACTGACTGAGTTGTAGCAAGTTAGACATTTTAATGGTAACAGTGAAACTCACTATTAGTAAAATGAGCTCTTGAAATTAAAAAAATTTTTTTAGTATTTATTTACTTACGTTCAGCTGTGCTGAGCCTTTGTTGCTGCATGGGCTTTTCTCGTCATGAAGAACGGGGCTGCTCTCCAGTGTCTCTGTTCAGGCTTTTCCTTGCAGTGGCTTCTCTTGCGGAACATGGGGTCTAGGCACGTGGGCTTCAGTGGGTGTGGTTCCCGGTCCCTAGCACACAGGCTCAATAGTCGTGGCTCACAGGCTTCGCAGGGATCAAACCTGTGTCTTCTGCATTGGCAGGAAGATTCTTTACCACTGAGCCACCAGAGAAGCCCCATGTACTCTTGAAATTTAAAAAAAAAAAATTTGGGTATGAATTTTGACCTCTTTTTATTGATTTGTCTATTCCTTATTAATTGAATTCAGTGTTTAGTTTTATTTGAAGTTTTCTGTTGGTGTAGCAATTCCCTGTATTAAGAGACAGGCTCCTTTTCAGTTCTTTTAGCGTTGGGATTTTGTGGAAGAGTCATTTTAGTTGTACCAGAATTTTCTTTTCACTTTTTGTTGTCTTAAGAGCTTAAGTTTTTCCAGTGGTCATGTATGGATGTGAGAGATGGACTATAAAGAAATCTGAGCGCTGAAGAATTGATGCTTTTGAACTGTGGTCTTGGAGAAGACTCTTGAGAGTCCCTTGAACAGCAAGGAGATCCAACCAGTCCATCCTAAAGGAGATGAGTCCTGAATATTCATTGGAAGGACAGATGCTGAAGCTGAAGCTCCAATACTTTGGCTACCTGATGGGAAGAACTGACTCATTGGAAAAGGTCCTGATGCTGGGAAAGATTGAAGGTGGAAGAAGGGGACAACAGAGGATGAGATGGTTGGATGGCATCACTGATTTGATGGACATAAGTTTGAACAAGCTCCGGGAGTTGGTGAAGGACAGGGAGGCCTGGCGTGCTGCAGTCCATGGGGTCACAAAGAGTTGGACATGACTGAGCGACTGAACTGAAGGGCAAAGGAGACCTCACTGCTTGTTCTGGTGGCAGAAAGAAACAGTAGCCCTGCAAGAGTTGTCACCACTGCCCTGTGGGCAGAGGTATCTGCTGAGGAATATTCATACTTTGAGAGACTTTTTCGTGAAGCTCAGTCAACTTTTATAACATTGCTTGGTCCCCAAAAGTGAGAAGCTATGTGATGGGTGGTTTTGCTTGGTTGGGTCTAGGCATAACTAGAGTGATAGAGGTGATTCTGTGCGACAGTATTATCTTAAACCCTTAGAAAAACATAAACCAAAAAGATGCACTTAGATGAAGTGACCTACAGTGGATTTCTTATCAAAAAATTATGCTAGTTGCTTTCTGCTAGTTCATCAGTGGAACCAGAAAAGCAGTAGAATAGGACATAACTAATTTGACCAAGCTTAGAACACTAGTAACAATTTCAGTCTTTAATTAGACTTGTGAATACATCTGTTTTGTTCAACTTAGATTTTCAATCAGAAATGGCTACATAATGTTTAATAAGTTTCAGTTATACTCAATAAATGAATAGAGATCATAGAGACACACATATTTTTTCATGCATAGTATGGGCTGCAGGCCACAAACCTGATATTTATTTATTCATTCATTAAAAAAATTGATTGATCATCTAGTATCTGGGGATAGACTATTAAACAAATAGTCCAGATGCTCTCTTTCAATGGAATTAACATTTTAGCATGAGAGAGACAGTAACCAAAAAAAAAAAAAAGGAAAGGTGGAAAAGTACAAAAACGAGAAAAAGTATCAGAATGGTTAAGTGTTAGGCAGCCATTAGGGTAGTAGTGTAATGGGCGGCTGGGTAGTACTGCAGGTTTTCAGAGCCGCGCCCTCTGAGAAGGTGATTGGTCAGTTACATGTGAATGACAGATAACAAGGACCCAGGCATGCGAAGATGGTGACGGAGGGGGACGCATGGACACAGAGAGGCAGAGAGAAAGAACCAGTAGGAAAGGGAAACAGTTCATAGAGGGGAAGTTCTTACGGTGGGGATACTCTTGTCCTATTCAGGCTGTCAGAAGATGTCTGGGCACCGTGGGTGACCTGCAGGTGGGTCTAGCAGGGGCTCACCTCCGGGGCTTCTGTTAGCCAGTGTGGATAGTGTTCTGAAGACTAAAGTTTATTTAGCATCTGTATTGTTCTCTCTGTTGTACTCTTAAGTCTCTTTTCAAGAATGAGGGCCGTAACTTTTTTTATTATATATCCTCATGACATGATACTAAACATTTATTAAGTAATGCCTGATTTACACAGAGTTGTATTTTTAAATTTATTTTCATATTGTAGTCCTCTATGCTAATCTGTTGAGAAATATCAATAACCTCAGATACGCAGATGACACCACCCTTATGGCAGAAAGTGAAGAAGAACTAAAGAGCCTCTTGATGAAAGTGAAAGAGGAGAGAGAAAAAGTTGACTTAAAGCTCATTATTTAGAAAACTAAGATCATGACATCCAGTCCCATCACTTCATGGTAAATAGATGGGGAAACAGTAGAAGCAGTGGCTGACTTTATTTCCGGGGGCTCCAAAATCACTGCAGATGGTGATTGCAGCCATGAAATTAAAAGACGCTTACTCCTTGGAAGGAAAGTTATGACCAACATAGACAGCATATTAAAATGCAGAGACATTACTTTGCCAACAAAGGTCCATCTAGTCAAGGCTAGGGTTTTTCCAGTGGTCATGTATGGATGTGAGAGTTGGACTGTGAAGAAAGCTGAGCGCTGAAGAATTGGTGCTTTTGAACTGTGGTGTTGGAGAAGACTCTTGAGAGTCCCTTGGACTGCAAGGAGATCCAACCAGTCCATCCTAAAGGAGATCAGTCCTGGGTGTTCACTGGAAGGACTGATGCTGAAGCTGAAGCTCCAATACTTTGGCCACCTGATGCGAAGAGCTGACTCATTGGGAAAGACCCTGATGCTGGGAAAGATTGAGGGCAGGAGGAAAAGGTGACGACAGAGGATGAGATGGCTGGATGGCATCACCAACTCAATGGACATGAGTTTGAGTAAACTCTGGGATTGGTGATGGACAGGGAGGCCTGGCGTGGTGCGGTTCATGGGGTTGCAGAGTGGGACACGACTGAGTGACTGAACTGAACTGATGCTGATCTTTATTTCCTCACTCTCGATATTTTAGCTCTGTAATAGTGAAGTAATTTCTGCTTAACCTGAGATAAAAGAATGTCATAGAATTAACCATTTATCTAAAGCTGAGTTACTACTATATGATCTGTTTTATGCCATGCTACCAATATTAAAACAGTAACAATAAAGGCTGTCTGGTAAGACCTTCTCTGCTTGACCCATTGTGTACGCTATGTGTAGGAGACTTCAGTGGTGGGTGCACATAATCTTTATTTTCTCTTTGCTGATGTAATGGAAAATTTGTTCCTCTAGGACATATTAGAACAATGTATTTAATGCTCTTCAATTTAATTTGCTAGTATCACAATTAATACAATTAAGGTCACTTGAAATGAAACTATTAACAAATTGGCTAATTTACTTTAACAACGTCAATGTGTTCTCACAATTACATTTGCTTTAATTAGTGCACAAGCTATTATTTAATAGCATACTTCACACAGAAAAATGTAATAATGCATTCTTGGCTCCTTATAGCAGAAAGGAAGAAACTTTTAATGGGCTGAGTGATTTTGTGGAATTGCTGTTAGACAAAAGTGATGGAAGAGAAAGTACAAAGCCAGAAAGCAAAGCATGTAAGAATGTAAATAAAACAAATACCTTTTGGCATTTACCAATGTATGTCCTATTTATCATTGTGTAAATAATATCAGAAACTTTTAATTACCATTTAAAAATAGGAGAACATAGGTCCTTGAAAGTTTTGTGTTCAGTTTTATCTGGTTTTTGCTTAATACTGCAGTAATGTTTCACTTCTTGAATATCATAAGTACTTAAGTTATTAATAGTTAAATTATTATTATGATTATTGCAAGTTAATAATTAAAATAATCATGCTAATAGAAAGGAACAGAATGGTGTGGCATATTAAAAAAGGTAGGAAGCAAAAATGTGTTTCAATTCTCAATTTGACTTTTATTTTCTATTTTGACATGGATATTTCTTAATGAAGAGTTCACTTTTCTATCTGATCTACTCTAATAAATGTTGAGCTCAGAAGACTCAGGGAGGAATAAATGGTTGTTTCTATTTCTATATATGCAGAGTAAGCAAAGGAGATGAATGGTCAACCAAGCCATGATTAATAATATTTACTGTTCTCCATAAACATGAGAACAAGATTTACTGTCATGTAATCAGTGGTCATTTTATGTGGAAGGGAGATTAAAGCAGTCCAGATAATTCAATACTGTAATTTTAAAAATTAGTTTGACAGTCTCTTTGCCTAATTTGATTGATGAATGTTTCTATTGTTTTTCTCTTCTTTCCTTTCCTTCTTTGCTTAATGACAGAAATTCCTAAAGTTGCAAGTAAAAAAAGAAAATAGGCAGAAGAGTAATTAGGTAGCAAATATTTAAATGTAAAATGCAAGAAGCTTGGGGAATCTAGACTTTGAAAAATTAAATATATCTCTCATTTCTAGGAAAGAGGTTCATAGGAGTATATTTAGTTTTTCAGTGCTTGAGACTGTTAATATAGTCCATTGACTCTCATTTTATGCCCTAAATTCTGAATTCAGTGTACCAGGGTGTTCACAGAGCAGATGGGTCAAAATAGAGTAATTTACTAGAACAGTCTGTATAGCAATAGTAGAAAATTAGTTTAGGTGTTTCTTTAAATATCATTTTGAGTTTGGCAGGGTAGACTACTGCTTTTAGTTGGTTGCTATATGTGCTACTCATCGGGCTTCCCTCGTAGCTCAGTTGGTAAAGAATACACCTGAAATGCAGGAGACCTCAGTTCGATTCCTTGGTTGGGAAGATCCTCTGGAGAAGGGAGAGGCTACCCCCTCCAGTATTGTTGGGGTTCCTTTGTGGCTCAACTGGTAAAGAATCTGCCTGCAGTGCTGGAGATCTGGGTTCGATCCCTTGGTTGGGAAGATCCCCTGGAGAACAGAAAGGCCACCCACTCCAGTATTCTGGCCTGGAGAATCCCATGGACTGTATAGTCCATGGGGTCGCAAAGAGCTGGACATGACTAAGTGACTTTCACTCACTATGTGGTAAGCAGTTCTCATTTGATTCTTGTAATACATGGTCTCTAAATTCCATCTTGACTTTTAATAATTATTTTAAATTATTTGTCTATTGAGTCCTTAACCTATGTTATAGACTGTTAGAATAGTAACCATAATCTGATTAAATACTTGCTCTTTAAAATGTAAAGGTTTAAAAATAAGACATTTATCTATTTGCTTTCTCAAAGGAGTCCAAATTCAAGAAGTTAATTAGTTTCTTGCTTTTTTCCAAATCTTACCTGTACATGGTCTTCATTCTTATTAGTTCCTTTTTATATTGTAAGTGAGAAATTGCCCCCAAACTTTTTTTTTTTTTTTGGCTGCGTGGCTTGTGGGATCTTAGTTCCCTGACCAGGGATTGAACCCAGATCATGGCAGTTAAAGTGCCAAGTCCTAACCACTCATTGGACTGCAAGAGAATTCCTCCAAAACTTTTTGAAAGAAAATAATATGCCCTTAAAGTGTTTATTCAATGTCAGGTCTGATGATTAATTTTTTGCATGCCAAGATTATAGCATTTCAGAAGCACCTTATGAGTAGCCTGTGGGGCCCGTATTTTTTTTTTTTTGATTAAGTGATATTTAAAGAAAGTTCTTAAAGAGGCTAAAAGAACCTCACAGCCTGGTTTTCTGCATTTGTTTAATCACTTTCCAGTGTGAGACTACACAGGATTTCTCTATTCAAGTCCAAGACCCACCCAGAATAGACAATACAACATTGAAGAAGAACAAAATTAGAAGACTGACAATGTCTGACTTCAGAATAGAGAGCACAGAAAGACCCATACAAATAGAGTTAAGTGATACTGACAAAGAAGCAAAGCCAACTAAAAAAAAAAAATCTAAACATTGATTTTATACCTTTCAGAAACAATTAACTCAAAATGGATCGTCAACCTAAATGTGAAATATAAAACTATAAAACTCCTAGAAAATTACATAGGTGAAAGTCTTCATGATCTTTGATTTTGTGATGACATTTTAGTTTCAAAACCAAAAGCATGATCAGTGAAAGAAAAAAATTGATAAGTTGGGTTTCATTAGAATTAAAACCTTTTTTTCTCTTTGAAAGACACTAAAAGGGACTAAGAGGCAAGCCAGAGACTGGCAGAAAAATGTTTACAAAAATTATCTGATAAAAGACTGGTATCTAAAATTGACAAATTTAATCACCCAGAAATAAGACAACAAAAGCCCAGTAGTTAAAAGATGGACAGAATATCTGAGCAGATGTTTTGTGAAACAAAATATACCAATAAGCAGAGGAAAAAATGCTCCACGTCCTAGGTCCCCAGAGAACCGCAGAGTTAAGTGAGACAGCGGTGCACATCTCCTGGAATGCCCGAGGTCCGGGACGCTGATGCCCGGGGCCAGTGAGGGAGTGCAATGGCAGGATCGCTTGTTGGGTGCTCGTAGGCAGAGAGCGGTGCTGTCATTGTAGAGGACAGTGTGCAGGTTCCGTACAAAACTACACCTGCTTTCAGGATGTCTAAACCTGCTTTCAGCATGTGATCTAGCAGTTGCACTCCTTGGTATTTATCCAAATGAATTGAAAACTTAGGTCTAAACATAAACCATCACACAATGTTTATAGCAGCTTTAGTGGTAATTGCCAAAACTGGAAGCAAACAAGATGACCTTCAGTCGGTGAATGGATGAACAAAGTGGTATGTGAATACAATGTCATTATTATTAAGTGATGAAACTGAAGGGGCCATTAGGTTGTAGCAGGACAAGCAGAAACTTGAGATGCATTTTACTAAGTGAAAGGAGCCAATCTGAAAAGGTTACGTACTGTGAGTTCAGCTCTCTGACCTTCTGGTAAAGGCCACGCCATGAAGTCAGTAAAAGGATCAGAGACTGGGAGGGGTTAGGGAGATGGGAGGGATGAACAGGCAGAGCACAGAGGCTATTGAGGGTCACGACACTGTTCCCTTTGCTGCGGGGAGACAGCAGGAAAACTGGCAGTGTTTTGGGACATGTACAGGCAAGTCACAAACCTCACAGTGCCTTTAAAGATGGTAGGCCTGTTTCTTTGACACCAGAAGCACTATAGATATATCACTATAAGTGATATACATCTCAATTTACTTTATTTTTCTTCATTATTAAAAGGTGGTAGGAATAGTAGTGTCATACTTGAAAATTTATCAGAATTGATCTATATACTCTAACATAACTCCCAACTTTTTATGTTCCTCATTTTTCTTTTAAGTAATTTCGTATTGCTGTCCACAGTCATTTTGCACATGTGAAGAACTGACACATTATTCTCTTTGATTTTGTTAAGGAGACTCAGTTGGGTTAATGTGAATACCTCATTCCTCTTCTCCTCCTCTTTGTGTGAGTACAGAGACCCTGACTTGGACCCTCTGATTTCACTCTGGGGAGGGTAGCCTATAATAGATTGTGTTCTCAGTGTTACTTATCCTAGCTAAAGGACCCCCAGGATGCTGGGAGGAGCGCAGGGGTTATCTGAACCAGGAGTGGGGGACTTTCTGTCAGTTGCTGAATTTGTTCCTGATCAATTTGTTCCTTATGTTTTAGTTCTACTTACAACATAGTATAACCTAAGTTATGTTATCTTTTGATGGAGCCTTGTGATTAGATGTCTCCCAGTTATGACATCAAGAATGTGACACATTTCATACTTAGAAATAGTATTGCTTGCCATATTGTATTGGAAAGTCCATTCCGGTCCTTAAGGATGAAACATGAAATTGTTGTAGTCTTGCTTCGTTTCAAGGCTGTTGTCTTAACCTTACCCAGCTCTTTTTGCTAGACTCACTTTGAATCTTGTAATTTCCTCACGTCCTGCTGCTCTTCTGTTGTGATGCTTTATCCTCAGTGCTCTTGGTTGGGAAACTCTTTTTCCCTTAAACCTGGGTGGATTGATGATAGTAAAACATCAACCCTAAGGTGGAAGTCTTTGAAGTCCACATACTACAAATGATTCACAAATTAACATTAGGAGTAAAGAGAAGACTGCTTAATGTGCTTCTTCTGATACTTGGAGGATTATCTCCAGTCTGTGCCTATTAAGGGCAGTTTCTGCAATCAGTTATCTGATAGCTTTTGAGAAAAACTTTGGAAGATACAATTATGGTTGTCATATTCAGGCAGCTATATTTAATAGTTAATGTAATCTTATTTTAAAAATGTATATTGTATGGGTCAAAACAACCAGTAGACAGTATTTAGTTTTTAGTCATTCTGAGGTTAAATTATTTTTTGCATCTGTCAGCCATAATATTTTAATAGTCCTCTATCTACATTTAATTAATTGCGTGTTAAAATTAACATCACAAGTAACTTAGTAACAAGTTAAAAATAAATCTTTTGTCTTGTTAATCAAACTTCACACAAAAATGTAGTAATTAAATATTTGACACATTTTTATACTTTTAATGATTTCAGTATGGGATTAATTTGATACATGTGAACACTGTTAACTATACAGTTCATACAGGAGTTTTGAAATTATTTGTGTAATAAAATCATTGAGATGTTTTTATGTTGCATTTAAAAGCTTAGTGAAGTTTTAAAAATAGTAAAATAGTGTTTTTTACTACTAGTAAACAGTAAAGTCTGCTTGTGAACAGATCAGAACTGAACAGAAATTCTGTTCAGTAACTGGGTTAGCCAGTCAAATGTAAAGGTTTGAGTTTTCTGTTCAAGCCAAAAAAAAAAAAAAAAAGTAATTGATTTGAGCCATTTTATCTTATTGCCAAGGCAATATAAGTAGGTTTCATTTAAACCTTTTATATAATCAAATACATGGAAGCAATTAAGATTGGAAACCTAGGGCCTACCAGGAGCTTCTTGGAGGGGGAGAAATAGGGACTCATAAATGGGTGTTAATGGCAATTTATAGAATTTCTCTATACCAACTTGCAGTGCTTAATATAGGTTATCTGATTTTAGAGATGGCTGTTACATTAAACCTCTCTCCAAAGACTGAGAGGTGCTATTTTTATGAACATCTAGGCAAAGGACTAAGTGAGTTCAGATGCCTGGCTTGAGTAATGAAAACACCAACAAGCATTTACATACTGGGTTTAATTTCTTGCCATTAACACACACATACATACACACACACAGATTAGGGGTATATTTATGCACAATCTGGCCTTTTAACAAAGAAAAATAAGCCTATGTTTAGGCTGCCACTGCTATGAACAAAACAGCTGAGATTTTAATGAACACCATACTGAGGGCATGTAGGACATAAGGCGAATTAAGCAGGTTACAAACTGCACATCTTCTGTTTAGATAGAAGAGATCTCCCCAACCCTGACAGTTAGTTGTAC
Organism: Cervus canadensis; assembly: GCF_019320065.1. Classification (NCBI taxonomy): domain Eukaryota; kingdom Metazoa; phylum Chordata; class Mammalia; order Artiodactyla; family Cervidae; genus Cervus; species Cervus canadensis. The sequence goes on along the minus strand of NC_057392.1, from coordinate 31,108,236 downwards.
TGACAAGGCAAGCAGATAGACAGAAACAGAAGGAGATCATTTGTATCAATTTGAGAAATAGAACTAGTGGTGAAACAAAATAGCCGCTCAAAATAGTCTCACTTTTATGTTAAAATTATTCTTTCTCTATTTTCCCCCAAAATAAATACGTATGGTTAAACAAAACCTTATTTTATTTTGTTTGCAAATAAAGACCAACATAGTTTTTATTTTTTTTTTTTAAGAGAAGATTTTCTGGACACTCAAACAAATTTTAATCTTGGTAACCTGACAGCTTTGTTTAAACACTGAATATGAGTTTCCTTTCATGAAAATCTTTTCAAAGTATAGCAGTTCAGCTGTGAAAACCTGAATACATTAATGATGACAAAGAAGCTCCAGAATGGGCCAACATTTGTTTTGTCCTTTTACAATATTTCTTGATAAATTGCATACACAAAAGTGTTACAGGATTATTTAAAAATTTTCCTGTTTCTTTGCTAATAAATGTCTTTGTGTTTACTTTTTAGATATATTACCTTATTATTAATCACTTTATTTTTTAAACAAAGTGACTTTAAGAAGTTCTTTTTTTAAAAAATGTGACTTAAAAGTACGTATTATAGGGAACTCTTTAATATTGCCTTTCATGTATGTGGTTAAATATCAAAATGCATTATTCATGTTTAGACTTTGGATAATTTTCTTGAAAAGTAAACCTCTTCCAAATACCAGACAATTGTGTTCTGAAGGTGTTTATTTAAGATCATTTACTTGATATCTTACATGATTAAAGAAGATGAGTCATTTGCAAAGAAAGCAATATTGTAATATTTTAGTGTAATGTTCTTTTTAAGGGTTGCAGTTTCTTATTTAACAGTCATGAAGAGTGATATTGTTAATCTTTTTGAAATAAACGTTTCTTATTGAGAAATTTTTATTTTTTAATTTGCATATGTGTGTCTTAATTCGTTTCAAAAAGTTTAGAGGCATAATTTGAGACATAGTCTGAGAAGATTAGCTTTTCTTTTCTGATTCCAATGTTTTTCTATTCTGTTTACAAAATACTTTTCTTAAAAGCATATTGTAAAACTTTTGCAATTTTGGAATTAGTTTCCAAAAAGTTCCTTGAACTACCTTTGATGCATTCTGCACTGACAGATTGAGCATGTTTCCAAATGGTACATAGCTGAGCTCAGCAACTAAACGAGCTGTGTTGGTCAATTATATGTTTGGTATGTACTGAGCAATTTGGTGCATCTTATTCGTTAGTAGGCTATCAGTTTGCTATGTGACAAACCATCCCTAAGCTCAGTTCTATAAAACAGAAGTGTTTATTATTGCTAGTAAGAAAGTGCCTAAGCTTGGTAATTCTCTTGCTATGGGCTGACCTTGCTTATGTGTTTGGGGAATGACTGGTCCAAACTGGTCTCACTGTGTGTCTGGAGATTGGAGGATAGGTGACGTGACAGAATGACTGAGCCACAGGTTTTATCCTTCAGTAGTCCAGCCATCACACGTTTACTGGCGGTGTCAGCATTCGTGAAGACAAACAGAAACTGCAGGGTTTTGTGAGAACTAGGCTTATTACTGGCTGTGAAAAACCTCTACAACCTTTTGTTGGCCACGGCAAGTACCAGTGCCAGCCACAATAGAGCAATAGCAAAACTGCATTTCTGCAGACTAGCAGTGAGCAATCTGACAGTCATTTAAGGCCAGAAGAGTCTATTCACAGTAGCATTAAAAGAACTACATACTTAGGAACATGTGTGACAAAACATTACTGTACGGAAGTGTAAATACATGGAGAGAAACCTGATATTCATGGACTAAGAAGCACATTATTGTTATGATGCCACTGCCTCTTGATGGAAGGATCTGGAAAACCACATCATAAGAGGCGTGTAATAATCAGGACCATTTATATCACCAGTTTACTACAGATGCTGAAGCAAAGATGTAAGTAAGCAGTTATATAAGTATTTTATGTGAACAAGAACCAGTCAAAAAAGGATAGTGTGACAGTAAAGTATTAACTGCAAATCTAGAACTATTGACTGAGAAATAATAAAAGAAATAAGAGAGCTCAAATAAGAGAACTCAAAGATATTTCATTGGGAAATAAGGAAACATTATAGTTTCCTTGTATTTCTGTAATTATCAGAATAAAAATATATTAAATGTGAAATGAGTTAATAAGATCTTTAAATAAAATTTTTAAACAAGTGTTTAAATTTTGTCAATTTCCAGAAAGCTTCTTTGAACCTGGAAAATATCTTTCTAAAATTTATTCAGAATTATATGCTGATTAAAAAGACAGCAAGAAGATATAGTGAAAATTTTTATGGTAACACATTTGAAAACTAAAACGAAGTGGAAAAATTTGTATTAGAAGAGAATGATTAAAAGTGACTAAAGACAGTTAAGTACATTTTACATAAAATATTAAGTACTTTGTAAAGCTAGAGTACATTCATTGCTTACTGAGTTATATTTCACACATAAAAAACTATGGCTACAAAAAAATATTATGTCATGTGCAAAGAGTTTTTTTAACAATGGGAAAAATTATCTGTCAGAGTGATTTTTATACAATACACACAACTGTATTTTGTGGATCACAAACATTATAAGAAAAAAATTCTTGGTGAAACCATAATAACTATTAATATAATGGAAAAAATACTTCATCATATCCCACAGAGAAAACACTAGTCCCAATTTGGAGACAGATGATTACTTAAAAACAAAAACCAATTTTGCTCTAGTTAAAAGTTCTTTCAGAGCATTGAAACGTAGGGAATGTTCTCACACTTATATCACACGGCTAATATAACCTTTATAACAGTATCAGACAAGGGCTCTATGATAAGATACCAACTATTCTTGTGCATGAGTGTCATACAAATAAAATACTGGTAAATGAATGGAGCAGGATGTAAAAGGATAACACGTCTTATAACATCTTGTCTGTCCTGGGAATGTAAGGTTTGTTCCTTACAAAAATTTGTAAAGTCATTCAACTTGTTAACAAAATAAAGAAGAAGGTCATTTCAGTAGATGTAGAGAAAGAATTGCCCGCATTTCCTGGTGGCTCAGATGGTAAAGAATCTTCCTACATGCAGGAGACCTGGGTTTGATCCCTTGGTTGGGAAGATCCACTGGAGAAGGGAATGGCAACCCACTCCAGTATTCTTACCTGGAGGATTCCATGACTAGAGGAGTTGGGCGGGCTATAGTCCATATTATAAAAAGAAAATTGCTTGGCAAATTTTGAATAGAAAATAACTTCCATAACATGAAGAAGAGCATGTATAAAAGAACTATAGCAAAACCATCCTCAATGATGGAATAGTTAAAGTGTTCTCTTTAAGAATCTATAGGTAAACTATTGGGATTAACAATTTATTTTACAAATATTCCCTGATATAAAATTTACATGTAATATCACTTGCACTTAGAAATACACAAGTAATAAAGTGTTTTGTAATACAAAAATATGAATATCCTTAAATAAATTCAATAAAAATATGATAGCTTTTATGGAGAATATTATGAAACTTTATGGAAAAACATGTAAGACCTGGGTAAATACAGAGAATCCACCGTGACTGTGGAAGGGATAGTTCATTGTCACAGAGCTATCAGGTCGTTTTCAAGTTGATACATAGATTCAGTATACTTTTAAGTCAAAATTTCATCAATGTTTTTTGAGTAACTTTGTAGTCTGAGTCTGATATTTACATGCAGGAAGGAAGTGTTTAATAGCCAAGACACTTCTGAAGAACAAAGATGTACTGTGTAACAGGAAATATCGTAATGGCTTGACAAATAGACTGCATGTAAATATCAGACTCAGAAAATTTTTTCATGTGTGCATTTACCATCTATATCCTCTTTGGTAAAGTGTTTGTTCAACTTGTTTGCCAAATTGGATTTTTTTTTTTTTTTTTTACTGTTGAGTTTAGAGAACTCTTTTTATATTCTAGATACAAGTGTTTGTCAGATATGTGACCTGCTCATATTTTTTCCTCATCTCTGGCTTGTCTTTTCATCCCTTCTAACAGACTCTTTCCCAGAGGAATTTGTATTATTTTGATGTATTTTTCTGTTGATGAAATATGCTTTTGGTGTTATATATAAAACTCATGTTAAATAGTGAAAGTGAAAGTCTCTCAGTTGTGTCTGATTCTTTGCGACCCCTTGGACTATACATTCCATGGAATTCTTCAGGCTAAATAGTGGAGCGGGTAGCCTATCCCTTCTCCAACGGATCTTCCTAGGAATTGAACGGGGTCTCCTGCCTTGCAGGCGGATTCTTACCAACTGAGCTATCAGGGAAGCCCCATGTCAGATAACTCTTCACCTAACCCTAGGTCATGATGATTTTGTCTATTTTATTCTGAAAGTTTTATATTTTGCCTTTAGTGTCATGAGTCATTTGTTTTTATTTTTGTATAAGACGTGAGATTTATTAGATCAGTTCAGTTCAGTTGTGTCCGACTCTCTGCAACCCCTTGAACCGCAGCACGCCAGGCCTCCCTGTCCATCACCAACTCCCAGAGTTTACCCAAACTTATGTCCATTGAGTCGGTGATGCTATCCACCCATCTCATCCTCTGTCATCCCCTTCTCCTCCTGCCTTCAATCTTTCCCAGCATCAGGGTCTTTTCAAATGAGTTAGCTGTTCGCATCAGGTGGCCAAAATGTTGGAGTTTCAGCTTCAACATCAGTCCTTCCAATGAACACCCAGGACTGATCTCCTTTAGGATGCACTGGTTGGGTCTCCTTGCAGTCCAAGGGACTCTCAAGAGTCTTCTCCAACACCACAGTTCAAAAGCATCAATTCTTTGGCACTCAGCTTTCTTTATTGTCCAACTCTCACATCCATCTATGACCACTGGAAAAACCGTAGCCTTGACTAGATGGACCTTTGTTGACAAAGTAATGTCTCTGCTTTTTAATATGCTATCTAGGTTGGTCATAACTTTCCTTCCAAGGAGTAAGCATCTTTTAATTTCATGGCTGCAATCACCTCAGCATAATAAAGTCCATATATGACAGAACAACAGTTAAGTTCATACTCAACGATGAAAAGCTGAAAGCGTTATCTTCTAAGATCAGGAATAAGATAAGGATGTCCACTCTCACCACTTTTATTTACATATTTTTGGTAGTCCTAGCCACAGCAATCAGACAAAATAAAAGAAATAAAACTACCAGAAAACTATAGAGCTCATCAATGAATTCGACAAGGTTGTAGAATACAAAATTAATACACAAAAATCTCTTCCATTTCTATACACTAATGATGAAAAATTGGAAAGAAATTAAGGAAACAATCACATTTACCATCACATCAGAAAGAATACCTAGGGATAAACCTACCTAAGGAGGCCAAAGTCCTGCACTCTGTAAGCACTGATGAAGGAGACCAGAGATGATGGACAGGTGGAGGGATATATTGTGTTCTTGGATTGGAATAATCAATATTGTCAAAATGACTGTATTACCCAAGGCAATCCAAGGTTCAGTGCAGTCCCTATCAGATTGCCCATGGCATTTCTCACAGGAGTATAACAAAGTTTTTAAAAGTTTGTATTGTAACACAAAAGACCCCAAATAGCTGAATAAGGATATATTTGGGGGATGAGCAGAAAAAACTACTTATTGATGAACTGACAGGGCAGTTAGCGTGAGAGAGGAATTCAGAAAAATTCCTAGATTTCTGTCTTGGGTAACTGATTAGATAATGCTATGTACTGAAATGTTGGAAACTGAGGGAAAATAAAGTTTGAGAGAATGGGAGTGGGGAGAACAAATCAAAAAATTTTATTGTCCTGTGTCATAACATTCAAGGTATCTGGTAGATAATCTTACGCAGATGTTCACTGGACAGATATGTGAGTCAAAAATTCTGAGAATGCAGTCTGGAGGTACAAATTTGGGACATGTCAGCACCAGGATGATGTTGGATTTGAGAGTATGTAAATAGTGGTGGGAAGGTGGAAATTCAAGACACTAACCTCTACAGTTGGTAGATAAGTGTTTGATATCCTTAATGTTTGGGGATTCTGAAAAGTTCATAAAAGTTATAAATGTAATAGGATAATAGCCAAAGAACATAAATAGGCAATTCTCAAAAAGTATTTACTGGTTTAGATGTTTAATAATTATTTGCAAAATGACCTCATTTTCCAACTTAGAATGACATTAAGCCAAGATAATTTTTTTTAACAAATTGTCAAAGATTTGAAATATAATAAAAGTGGACATTGGCTAAGGTCTAGAGAGATGGACATTTTCAAAATGGCAGTCAGTTTGGCAATATTTATCAGAAGTCTAAATGTGTCCTTATCAGTTAACCTTCCTGTTTATTTTCTTTTTGAAATCCTGTGATTTTTTCCTGTTCTATATGGATTTTTACTTTCTGTGTCAACAGTGCATCAAAATAGATGAACATATGGATAGTTGGTTCAATGTCTTATTCATCTGAGAGTCTAAGTATGTCTTCTAAAGATTGAAATAGTTCTTTTAGTTCTGTTTACTTTGTGTTGGTCTTCATTTCTGTCACATACTTTTCCGCCTTTTCCCCCCAATGGATAATGAATTGTTGTCTATAGGACAGAGGAACTTACTTATGATAAATTTTGAAATGTTCACTTTTACAGACTCTGTGCCCTTAACAAATTTATATGTTAAATATGATATGTTAACATATGATGTTTTTAACCCCCAGTATGGTGGTATTAGTATGTGTGACCTTCGGGACATGACTGGGTCATGAGGGTAGAGCCCTTTTGAGTGGGATTAGTACCCTCGTAAAAGGGGCCCCTGGGTGCTTTCTCCCTCTCTTCATGCAATGTGCAGACGGTACTTACTGTTGAGGCCACCTGGTCTATGGTATTTTTGTTATAGCAGCCCAAACTGACTAAGACATTCACTTTTTAAATGAATTAAATTGGAAGTAGTGTATGGTTTCCCTATTCAGCCCGAAGGAGAACAAAGATATGATGAAACTTCTCCTACAGCAAACATACATAAGCTCAGATTATGACAGGGCTTTTTAACTCAGTAAGTGGTGTAACTCAGAAATTTGTTTTGATGAATAAGTAGTTAGTTTTCCAGGAAAGCATTTGCTAATGTAACTCAGTCTATACTGTATTCCTGAAAAGTAAATGAGAGCCGCAGTTTTTACCCAATGGTTACTGACTCTGCCTTTGTGTACTTTACTATAAGTCTCTCTTCTTATCTCTGAACTTCCTGTCTCTTCACCATTATTAGGTACATTCTTTAACAGGGTAACATCTTATTTGGAAATGATGCCTGGTGTCAAAGTGAAGCTTATGAGTTCTTCCCCTTGTGAGATACATGCCTGTTTGTTCCAACATGTGTTATAAATAGGTGAAAGCAGCGTCTTTTTAACAGAGTGAAATAAGATGTGATTATAAGAGTAGATTTAGCCAGTGCATGTGTTTTGTCTTTTTGCAAAAGCTGTACTTTTGTCTACTTTGTAAATAAAAAATATAACTTCTAGTTAATAGGAAAAGCTACAAACCTATCCATCAGTAGACATTTCCACCTTAAACTAAACTAAATTCTCATTGAATTGGACGTAGTGAGTCATGGCTAGAACAGATGTTATCTTAATGGAGGAGAGAAGAAGAAAATTATGTGATGAGCCACAGAGGCACTTCCAAATTGTATTCATTGCCAGTACAAGAAAAGTTCAAAACTCTACTTCCTGCCATTTGCTGGGACTTTACCAGAATTCAGTGTTTTATACTTTAATGTTTAAAAGTATACATGCTGACTTTTAAAACTACAGTTAAAAATATAAAGAGTGAATATTGAAATATTCAGGCAATTTTTAATGTGATAAATTCATATTTTAGTTTGTATGTTTACTTTAATATGCTGGTATTTAATCCTCTATAAAAAAGCACACATTTTTATAACTTTTAAATTGCTCAAGATCAGTAATTGTTCTTTTATTTAATCTCTGGTAATTCAGATATACTTTCAAGGTATTGACACTTAAGAATGTTAACCAATGTTGTTAGTTTTTATTCTGTGTGTTTTAGATGGAACAGTTATTGGGGATTGAGGTCAAAATTGTAGCTTCTTATGGGATTAGTATTTGATGACTTTTTTCTTTCAATTCTATTTTGATGCTTGAATAATGCGGCTACAGTGACTGAGTTGGGCAGAATAAGGTGCTCCAGTAACTTTAGCCACACATCTTGTGATGACATTGATATTTAGAATTTAGCAGAGCTGTCAAATCTTCAGTACTCTCACTCTTAAGTGTTCTTGTTTGTTGGTAATGTAGAAAGTTCTCTACTTCAGGCATCCTCATTCGCTGTAAGGATTACTATTCGCTGATGGCTTCTCTGGCTGTTGCTTTGCTAACTGCCTGCTTCAAGCTTTGCTCTACTGTGGAAGCTGGAGACACTGTGCTGAATGCAACTTCCACTCTCAAGAAGGTGATGATTTTAGTGAAACACAATAAGTAAGATTAATGTGTAAAACATAGATCATGTTTGGTGGTGGTAAGGGCTGAGGAGAAAAATGAAGGTGGGGACAGGGTGGGCAGTGAGTGAAGGATGTGTTCTGGTTTCAGTGAGGACAACAGGAAAGGCTGCCTTCACTTGTGTAAAGACCCCAATAAAGTGTCCAGGGAAAAAAATCTCCTTAAAAAAAAACCCTTTACAATGAAATAACAAACTGGGTGAGTGTTCAGTTCAGTTCAGTCACTCAGTCGTGTCCGACTCTTTGCGACCCCATGGACTGTAGCACTCCAGGCCTCCCTGTCCATCACTAACTCCCGGAGTTTACCCAAACTCATGTCCATTGAGTCAGTGATGCCTTCCAACCATCTCATCCTCTGTCGTCCCCGTCTTCTCCCACCTTCAATCTTTCCCAGCATCAGGATCTTTTCAAATGAATCAGCTCTTCCCATCAGGTGGCCAAAGTATTGGAGTTTCAGCTTCAACATCAGTCCTTGCAGTGAACACCCAGGACTGATTTCCTTTAAAACTGACTGGTTGGATCTCCTTGCAGTCCAAGGGACTCTCAAGAGTCTTCTCCAACACCGCAGTTCAAAAGCATCAATTCTTCAGTGCTCAGCTTTCTTTTTAGTCCAAATCTCACATCCATACACGACCGCTAGAAAAACCATAGTCTTGACTAGGCAGACCTTTGTTGGCAAAGTAATGTCTCTGCTTTTTAATATGCTGTCTAGGTTGCTCAAAACTTTTCTTCCAAGGAGTAAGTGTCTTTTAATTTCATGGCTACAGTCACCATCTGCAGTGATTTTGGAGCCCCAGAAAAGAAAGTCTCCCTGCCACTGTTTCCACTGTTTCCCCATCTATTTGCCATGAAGTGATGAGACGGGATGCCATGATCTTAGTTTTCTGAATGTTGAGCTTTAAGGCAACTTTTTCACTCTCCTCTTTCACTTTCATCAAGAGGCTCTTTAGGTTTTTCAGTTTCTGCCATAAGGGTGGTGTCATCTGCATATCTGAGGTTATTGATAGTTCTCCCAGCAATCTTGATTCCAGTTTGTGCTTCATCCAGCCCAGTGTTTCTCATGATGTACTCTACCTGTAAGTTAAATAAGCAGGGTGACAATATACAGCCTTGACGTACTCCTTTTCCTATTTGGAACCAGTCTGTTGTTCCATGTCCAGTTCTAACTGTTGCTTCTGACCTGCATACAGGTTTCTCAAGAAGCAGATCAGGTGGTCTGGTATTACCACCTCTTTAAGAATTTTTCACAGTTTATTGTGATCCACACTGTCAAAGGCTTTGGCATAGTCAATAAAGCAAAAATAGATGTTTCCCTGGAACTCTCTTGCCTTTTCAGTGATCCAGTGGATGTTGGCAATTTGATCTCTGGTTCCTCTGCATTTTCTAAAACCAGCTTGAACATCTGGAAGTTCATGGTTCATGTACTGTTGAAGCCTGGCTTGGAGAATTTTGAGCATTACTTTACTAGCATGTGAGATGAGTGCAATTGTGCCGTAGTTTGAACATTCCATGACATTGCCTTTCTTTGGGATTGGAATGAAAACTGACCTTTTTCAGTCTTGTGGACACTGCTGAGTTTTCCAAATTTGCTGACATATTGAGTGCAGCACTGTCACAGCATCATCTTTGAGGATTTTAAGTAGCTCAACTGGGATCACCTCCACTAGCTTTGTTGGTCGTGATGCTTTTTAAGGCCTACCTGACTTCACATTCCAGGATGTCTGGCTCTAGGTGAGTGATCAACAACATCGTGATTATCTGGGTCATGAAAATCTTTTTTGTACAGTTTTGTGTATTCTTGCCACCTCTTCTTAATATCTTCTGCTTCTGTTAGGTCCATACAACTCCTGTCCTTTATTGAGCCCATCTTTGCATGAAATGTTCCCTTGGTATGTCTGATTTTCTTGAAGAGATCTCTAGTCTTTCCCATTCCATTGTTTTCCTCTATTTCTTTGCATTGATCACTGAGAAAGGCTTTGTTATCTCTCCTTGCTATTCTTTGGAACTCTGCATTCAGATGGGAATATCTTTCCTTTTCTCCTTTGCTTTTTGCTTCTCTTCTTTTCACAGCTATTTGTAAGCCCTCCTCAGACAGCAATTTTGTGTTTTTGCATTTCTTTTTCTTAAGAAGGGGATGGTCTTAATCCCTGTCTCAATCCCTGTCTCCTGTACAGTGTCCTGAACCTCTGTCCATAGTTCATCAGGCACTCTATCAGATCTAGTCCCTTAAATCTATTTCTCACTTCCTGTGTATTATCGCAAGGGATTTGATTTAGGTCATACCTGAATGGTCTAGTGTTAAATATTAATATGGATTAGTAAAAATGAATTAGTGTTAAATTGTAATATTCTTCTAATTACATAATGATAAGTATATTGAAAAATTCATAATATTCTGCAATTGGCATCACCATTTAGTGTGTCCTGTTAGTATAGTTTATTAGGTATTTATAGTACTTTAAAGGATAAATATTTGCTTTATGTGGCAACTTTACTAACATTCCGACCTCCTACTGCAGAAAATATGAAATTTCATTGGCTTTATCTCTGTGGTAGAAGGGAAATCCATTAGGTTCTGTTAACACATGTAGGTTCTAATGCACTCAAAGTACATTTCAAATTCCATGGTATTGTGACTGCATGTTCTGGATATCAACTTATTCCGATTAAAAAAAATACTGTCTGTATAGTGCTATTATTTGTCTTCTTTTCTTAGATCTTTGGCAGATGCTAAGAAATGGGAAAAGCTAAGTAGTTTCTTTAGTTTTTTTAGACTTAGGATTCTTCCTCTAAAACCTGTCTTTTTAGCTTCCAGGTTAGCCAGACTTAAATTATTTGAGCATAAGAATATCAATACTGATAAGATTTCATTGCATTCTAAGATTTTAACAAATTATTTGCTATAAAACATGTTCTAATACTCTTCAAGAGTAGAATTGTTTGTAATTTTTATTCTCTGTGTATGGATAGGGCAAGAGTGGATAGAATGCCGGGCAGCGTTTGTCTCTGTGCCGAGCCTGCCTGTGTTCTAACAGGTCATCGCTGGGCTGCAGTTCAGTCTCTGGACCCCTGTGGAAGAGTGGAGGTGGTGGGCTTCATGCTTTCTTGCTCTCCCTCCAGTCATGCTGCCCGTTGAGCCCAGGGCAGAGGCCCTGACAGTGGTATTCCAGCAGTGTGGAATGTTTACGCAAAAGTAGCATATACTGTTTTCCTTACACAAGCCCACATCACAAAATTGATTTTATTTTTGCATTAATTTTCTCATTATAGGGTAGAAGCTGTTATTTCAAGACCCTTGTGATATCATTGCATATGTCTTATAGTCGTCTGATGCATGTTCCATTGTTAAAGCCCCTCGTTGTGGTGCCAGTCTACAGGTTCTTGTAGAAATACAGGTGCACTGCAGTACACTCCATTTGCCTTTCACAGTAGCATTCTCAGTGCATGCCATGCCTTAATTCTGCCACCAAATTCTGCACGTTGTTGCATAGAGTTTTTACTTGTTTTCAGATTAGTAATGTTATGAAATCACTAACGGATGCTTAATGTTTCTAAGGGTTTGGATACATGTAGAAATAATTACTTATTACTTAATTTACCTATTTTAGGAAGACTTCCTGCTTGCAGTAACATTTTACATGCATGGAAGAAAATAGTTTGGCAAGTCAAGTTTTGTAGTGCAGACTTAAAAAAAAAGATCACTGAATGTTGAGTGAGAGGGAAAAACACAATGATAGTAGAAGAATATGATGATAGTGTAAATGAATAAAAACAACTTTAGTATGAACTGGAAGAGGGTCCTGAGAGTCCAAGTGACAGACTGGAAAGTTGCGGCTCAGGGCAAGAGCATGGGGAGTAAGGGCTGATCCAGTGACACAAGGGTTACAGCTACAGTTCACGGTGAACGGGAGGGCCAGGGTGGGCCAGAACGAGACGAGCGACTGAATTCTTTGTACAAAACATGAATTCTTTCAGTGCACTTCCTTCCCTGTACAATAAGTTACGTGCTAATAAAAATTAGAGAGCAAGTTGCATGTGGAAGAACAGGTCATCGTAACTCATTGACATCAGGCCACATAACTGAGTAATGTCTTCCTTCAGTGAAATACATCAAATGAGATCAACAATTATGACTCATAAACATGCCTCGCAGGCATAAAACAGCAGGGAATTAGCATGTGAGGCTGATAAATATGCATGTAAATAAGCTCCCAAAGGAATAACATGGGTTTGATTGATAGGTTTAGAATTGGAACATATGTAAACCCCTTTATTCCTCATTCTGGTGTAGCTAAGTAAAGATGCGTTTTACTTGTTAAAAAGTTTCAATAACTTTGTAAATCTTAATGCCACATCTGTTTTTTTGTTGTTGTTGTTGTTGTTGGGTTTTTTGGTATGTCACTTGTAAGATTAATTGAATTGTCTACAGGCTGGTTGGCCCTCACATACAACAAATGGAAGAGCTTGTGAGAGAGAGGCTGTGCATCTGGGGCTGGAGAGGGGAGGGATCTTTGGGAAATCACTCTCTTTATCTTGGAAAGTGACACAGGATCTTAGGAAGTTTCTTTTGCAGATAGAGATGTGACGTAGCACTTGCCTGTGATGTAATAAATGCACTCCATATCCTCTCTTTCTGTGTTTATTTGGGCTTCCCTGGTGGCTCTGAAGGTAAAGAATCTGCCTGCAGTGTGGGAGACCTGGGTTTGATTCCTGGGTTGGAAAGATCCCCTGGAGGAGGGCATGGTGACCCACTCCGTTATTCTTGCCTGGAGAAATGCATGGACAGAGGAGCCTGGTGGGCTACAGTCCGTGGGGTTGCAGGAGAAGCTTCTGAGAGAGAAGCTCTATGCATCTGGCTATGCATCTCCCTAGAGAAGGAGGGATCTTTGAGAAATCGCTCTTTTTATCTTGGAAGGTGATGTAGGATCATAGGAAGTTTCTTCTGGAAATAGAGGTGTGACATAGCAGTTGACTTTGACACAAAAATATACTTCATATCATCTCTTTTCTGGTTTTTTTTTTTTTTTATCTCCTAACAATGAAATCTCTTGTTTCTTCATGTCATAATACAGTTTTGAAAGCCGTTAACTAAAATACATCTTTTAAATAAAAATTTTTTCAGTTCTTAATACCTGTGCCTTTTCTGCCCCTTCTTGATGGACATTCATAAACTATAATGGGGCGGTATTAGAAAGTATATGGCTAAATGCCAGTCAGATGTCAGTAGCCCCTGGGTCTGGGCTCATGCCTCAGCTACTCGATGACTTTGGTGACTTTAGGCTCAAGTCATTTCAGGTGAATGGAAGGAGACATGTGGCTTTGGATTTCCTGGCACAGAGCCTTGGGCTTCATTGCTGTGGAGGGTTCAGGTTCGCTAGCTGAAAGCATGGTGGGATCAGACAGTGCCCATGTCTGTAAGAGAAGAGTGCTGTCTTCCTCTCAGAATAGACTGATGAATAGGAAGCGGCGTTCTTGTAATACTGTGAAAGTGCTAAAGTGTCTGTGGTTTCAAAGGGGATTATGCTTTTGGTTTGGTGAGACAGGAAATGAGTTTTGGTGAGACAGGAAATGCGTTCTTCATTCAGCAGAGCAGGGTTGTTGATGTGAACATGAGGCCTTTGGATTTCTGCAGCTGTGTTCTAGGTGCTTGGAATACATCAGTAAACAAAGCAAAGATTCTTGTCCTCATAGAGTTTACATTCTTGCAAAGGGAGATAGTAAATAGCAAGAATAATAAAGAATTAGGATCCCGTCTTAGAAAGTTAAGAATGGCTTTGAAAAAAAGAAATGTTACAATTCGAAGGGATTGATAGTATATGTATGCGTCAGGAGGATACAGAATTAAATATCAGGGTAGATCTTTGGTAGGGGTGGGAATTTGAGCTAAGACTTAAAGAAAACAAAGGAATGAACTGTGTGAACAGGGCATTGCAGGCTGAGGAAGTAGCCAAGTGCTGAAGTGCTAGGTTAAGAGCTGCCAGTCACATTCTGCAAGTCAGGTGGGCAGAGGTCTGTGAGTTCACGTGAAGACATCTTGTCCCTGACCTTCAGTGGATGTAGATCCCACATTGACTGCATCGCCGTCTGCAGTGGTCTTACTGCTGGATGCTGCTGACATTCTGGTCATTCTTCCCTTGTGACCTGTTGCTTCTGGGGACTTCATTTATTCTATACTGTTTGTTCAAAATGCATATTTCCCTTCTGACATCATTTTCTCTTGACTTATTCCCTGTCTTCACCTTAACACAGATTGAGTTCAGCAGAAGCAAGGCTTGGATTTTCTTTAGTATATGAAAGAGCTAGAGGAGAAAGTAAATTGGGTCAGGGGATACAGAGTTCAGATTCTGAGTTTTCATATAAGGAGTTTAGGTCTGAGGTCCACACACTGTATGTTGCAGAAATCAATTGGGAGTTGTGCTCATTTTCCCTCTTCCCCTCTCACGTCCACTCCCAAGCACAGGGAAACACATAAAGGCAGGCTAGGGATTTGGTCGGGGGGAGGGCTTGTCCTGGTAGCTAAGAAGCTCCACTGGCATCTAGTGGGTAAGTGCTAAAGGTTTGCAGTGCAAACAGTCCCACATAATAAACTGCCCACAGGTGTACCAGCGAGAAGTCCTGAGGCAAAGATGCTAAGGACCAGGTTAGTCCGCGCAAGACAGAGAGTACTGTAGAACTAGGGAAGGTGATTTTCTGGAAGAGTAAGGACTAGCTGGGTCAACAGGGAAAGCACGAGGAATTTCCTAGCCTGGTGAGCAGCGCACTCGTACTGCGCTGACGCTGTTACCTTTGCGGGGAAGCACAGGCTTCTAGGTAAGGGGTATGTGCAAGTACGCACAGTCAGAGGCAGAATCCTGCGGGCACTCAGAAGGCTCCATGAGCCGCAGTGCTCAAATAAATGAACACATAGCTGGATAAGGAAAATTTCATATTTTGGTGATCTCGTACTGGTTAATAAAGCCATCTTCAGGAATACATGTGTTTCATTTTAAACACACAGTTGGCTGGAGTAGGAATTCTGATAATTGCAAATCGATTGTTTTGTTTTTAAAGTTGCTAACTAAAGACCTTACAGCACATGTTTCTATACAAATTCTCTTGGAAATGGTTATTTTAATTCCCAAGACAAGTCACAGAAGTCAATATTTGCCATACAAGTACATTTTCTGGCTTAGTTTAGGAGTAAAATAGTCTCTTGTACTAAAATATCTGATCACTGAGAATCAAAATTATATAGAAAAGGCAGAAATAATATTTTGAAAAACTTAAAAAGAGAATTTCTAAAAAACAGCAGGTCCCTTGCCTGTTGTGTTCACTTCAGGATCCTCAGCACTATAGCTAAATAATTATTTGTAATGAAATGAATGAAATACACTAGACACACACAGACTCAGGTTCCTGGCCAGGACAAAAGTTTAACACTGTGGTTTGTATACTTCTCATCCTTTAATAAGAGAAAAAGCATCATTTCTAAGAAAGCATTTCCTGGTATTAACTTGAAACTAATCAAACTAGCTCTTATGTAATCATCATTGATCTTAGGTAAAGTTACTGAATAAGTATATTTTTTAAGAAAATATGTAAGTATTCATAAAGCTTTGCTAGTCATTCATCATTCTGTTGTCTTTTGTTATATTGGTATATGTGCCATTTTCATTTTGAAATGGTTCCTTCACTGTCAAGAGGGAGAAAGTGAAGGACGAGCTAAGAAGGGCTAGCAGAAGCCAGACTCTATCTGGGTAGATTTCAGAGTGAGCATCCTACTTAATAAAATCAGAAAGGCACTGAACAATTGGATGAAACGTCAGGCCCAGAATAAGAACAGCTGCCCACCTGAAGCTATCACAGTATTGTTAACTGGCTGCACTCCAATTTGAGATAAAATGTTTAAAAGGAAGAATGAAACATACTTCTAGTGTGCATTTTATCTGTAGCAAAGCAAAGTGTTTGTAATCATTGCATTAAAATTTGGGGAGAAGAGAGATCCTGATAGAATTTTAAAAAAGAAGAGTGGCTACATGGAAAATGTGTCATACACATTATTAGTACTTACTTATGAATGATATAGTATACTTTCTTTGTAGTAGTATTCCTTTATTTCAGAAAATACAGAGTATCATTGAGGCTTTCAAAAATATACCTCCAAAATTCAGCCTTCCTCATCCTGTTTTCATTGTCATCATTTAAATTCCTTTGTAATAAAGTTTTCAGTCCTGGTATTTTTCAGTAACTTAGCTATTTCTGTTGAAGATGGGTACTCACCCTTGAGAATAAAAAAAAAAAAAATTAGGGGTATAATTCCTAAGAAATAATTATAATTCTGGAGGGAGGGCCTATCACAGTCAAATCTAGGACCCTTTATTCCTATAGGATTCTCTTCTCCAATGGTCTCACTTGATCCAAGGAGAGAGAGAGGAAACAAGAATCCTTAAAGGAAATACTGGCTAGCCTATATTTTATGTCACTATCTGCCAACCCAAATTATTCTCTTAGCCAGTAAACTATCTAAAACTCCATCACTGTTTTCTGGAGTTAGGGAAAAGAGGAGGTAATAAGCAAGTAGAAAAGAGAAGTGGAAATGCAGCAATTAAAAAAAAAATGTGCCTGTGTAGTGCCTTAGATGACTTTTCTTACCCTTTCACTGTTTTACAACTTAACAGGAGCCATGGTATTATCAGTTCGGGAACCTGTTGTACTGACATTCTTTATATTTGGTTTATTCATCTGTTTTCCCGACTAAACTATTTGTTCTCTAGAAGCAGAGTCTGTTTTTCATCCCAGATTCCCCATGGCACACAGCAGAAGCTCACTAAATTTTGACTAAACGAACTGACTCTGATGTTTTAGCTAACAAACACACTTACGGTGAGGCACTAGGATTTCATCGTGATATGAGAATACCAACGTGTGTTGGCATGGGGACCTGTTCTTTCATTGATGTGGACTGTAGGGATGCTTATAGGCAGAGCCAAAATATACTTTTGAGAAGCAACCCATGAGACAAAGTGCCATGTTGATAACCTCAGAGTTTTGTGCCCCAAAAGATGTCTAGGATCTGGAAATAGGAAGAGAAATGTAATTAGTTGTCTATATCAATTGTGAGGTCTGCACAACATCTGAGTTGAAGTAGCATCACCTCTTAATGGACCAGAAGGAATTTGCTTAAAACAAAATGATCCTTCCAGGAATTGTCCTACCTAATTGACTTTGTTTGGCATTTACCAGCTATACACTAGAAAGTGGCTGCTGAAACCAAATGCTTGAATTTGGGTGGATTTGACACCGAGTTCTTTCTGCTGTCAGTGGTTACACAGTAGGATTCATTGTTTCTTGAAATAATTCTCAGTTTATGATCATATAACTCTAAGATCTGTTTGGAGGGCATGGCGTATCCTCCTGTTCGCCATGGCAGGAGGCTGGAGTCCATTTATGCGTGTTTATAAAGTGTAAGTAAGTGTGTGGGGGGGTGTGGATTGGAGTGTGGAGGGAGTCAGAGTCTTTTCCTCAAGATGAGGAATGATTAAAAGTGAACAACCAAGTTTTATTCCCCACCTGCTTTCTTCTCTCTGTTGACTAGTAGATGGAAACTTTCCAGCGCACCGCTCCCCCCACCCCCCCAAAGAAAGGTACCCTCGGAGCATCAGAGAAGTGTTCTCAGCTGCAGCCAGGGGAGCCTTTTCATTATCTCCTGTAACACCCTTACCTTCTGCTGGTGAGGTTTCTCAAGGATACTGGAGTGGGTTGCCATTTCCTTCTCCAGGGGATCTTCCCAACCAAGGGATCGAACCTGGGTCTCCTGCACTGCAGACAGACTTGTACCATCTGAGCCACCAGGGAAGCCCTGATCTAGGGCAAGGATGGACAGACTTTTTCTCTGGAAATGACCAGATAATAAATATTTCAGGAATCACAGGCCATATGGTCTGCAGTATCTGCTCAGCTTAGTCCTTGTCATCTGAAAGCATCCACAGAAAACATGTAAAAGAAGGGTATGGGTACATTCCAATAAAGCTATATTTATGACAACCAAACTTTGAATATCGTATAATTTTCGTGTGTCACAAAATATCCTTCTTTTGATTTAAATTTTTTTTGAAATATTGAAAGCATTCTTAGCTCGTTGTTGTTCAGTGGCCAAGTCACGTTTGACTCCTTGTGACCCTGTGGACTGCAGCACGCTAGTTCTCCGTGTCCTCCACTGTCTCCTGCAGTTCACTCCAGTTCATGTGCATTGTTGGTGGTGCTGTCTAACCGTCTCATCCCCTGCCACTCTCTTCTTTGCCTTCAATCTTTCCCAGCATCAGGGTCTTTTCCACTGAGTTGGCTGTTTGCATCAGGTGGCCAGAGTATGGGGTTTCTGCTTCAGCATCAGTCCTACCAATGAATATTCACAGTTGATTTCCTTTTGGATTGACTGGTTTGACCTCCTTGCTGTCCAAGGGACTCTCAAGAGTCTCCTCTAGCACCACAGTTTGAAAGCATCAATTCTTCAGCACTCAGCCTTTTTTTAATGATACATACAAGACTCTTGGAATCTGTCACTGTTGCCACTTTTTCCCCTTCTATTTGCTGTAAGTGATGGGACCAGATGCTATGATCTTAGTCTTTTTGAGTGTTGAGTTTTAAGCTAACTTTTTCACTCTCCTCTTTCATCCTCATCAAGAGGCACTTTCTTGAGAAAGTGAAGATTCCTCTTCGCTTTCTGCCATTAGAGTGGTATCATCTGCATATCTGTTGTTAATATTTCTCCCAGCAATCTTGATTCCTATTTATGACTGATCCAGCCCAGCATTTCTCATGATGTACTCTGCGTATGATTTAAATAAGCAGGGTGGCAATATACAGCCTTGACGTACTCCTTTCCCACTTTTGAACCAGTGTGTTGTTCCATGTCTGGTTCTAACGTTGCTTCTTTAGTTGCATACAGTTTTCTCAGGAGTCAGGTAATGTGGTCTTGTATTCCCATCTCTTTAAAAATTTTCCATAGTTTGTTATCCACACGGTCAAAGGCTTTAACATAGTCAATGAAGCAGAAATAGATGTATTTCTGGAATTTCCTTGCTTTCTCTATGATCCAACAAATGTTGGCAACTTAATCTCTGGTTCCTTTGCCTTTTCTAAACCCAGCTTGTAAATCTGGAAGTTCTCAGTTCACATACTGCTGAAGCCTAGCTTGAAGGATTTTGAGCATAACCTACTAGCACATGAATAATAGCTGAAATATCTGTTAGAAGCAGTAAAGAATGGAATCAATAAAGCAGAAATTCAAAGCATAGTTAGGACAAATTGAAGAACAGTATAGAATGAGGGGTGATAAAAACCTAAGACCCTTATAGAACATGGAGTGAGGCAGATAGGAGGCCACTTCACAGGGACCTTTGAGTCTTTGGTTGGCAGTTTAGATTTGAATTAGTCATCAGGTAAAATAACACACACACACAGCACTGCAAGCTGTTGACTTATATCTTACCTTGATAAACATGGTTATTTACATGAAGATTATTCTGATAGTTGTTTTTAGAACTATTAATGGAGAACATGAATGTAGATACCAGATCTTCAGAGAAGTAGAGTCCATGGGTTAGGTTATGAAGCCAGGGAAAGAGTTTGGTGATTTTGCAAGTGAGGAATGATGCAAGCAGGTTTCAAATGCTGGGGACAGTAAATCAGCACAACTCAGTACCTTCCCAATACAGAGTTAAAAGAGTGAAAATTTCTACTTCTGGGATTTGAGAGAAGCCCATTGTAAATACATTAAAAACAAATAGAGTTAACAAAGCCTGTTGGAAATAAAGGGAGACTTTCAACCAGACTGAGGTGTGTCTGTGTGCGAACATGCACTCCTTCATGTGTGTGTACATGTGTGTAAAGAAACCGTGGACAGTTATCTAACTGAAAATGAACTTAAACTGTGCTTGTATTATTGCTTTGATATTAACATGCCTCAGAGTAATACATGCCGTAAAGTACATATACTTCTAATTATACAGCCTTGTCCTGTACTGTGCTTGAATCAACCTACTGTAGAATGTTATTTTCTGTGCTTTATTTGCAAGTTAACATTTTAATAATTATCATAAATAGTTACCTGATTTGCATATTCTGGTTCATAATCCAACTGTTCTGTGGATCAACCACAGTTCTCTCATTATTCATGCCAAGGCTTCTATATTAGTCTGAATAATCTATCCTAGACTGCATTTCTGTTTCCAGTTCTCAGAGCTTTTTATAACTCAAAGTTATAGTGCTCTTTTAATCCAAAGATTGAATCATACATGTGCTAGTACAGTAATCTCTTTGACCTACTCTTAGATTGAAGCTTTTATTATTATATGATTATCAGTGTTTCTGTGTAGTATTCTTTTATTTAGATTTCATAGCCATATGAGTTAGATATTCAAGTAGTAGTTAAGCAGTCCCTCATCTTTTATCTTTTTAGAGTATTTAAGTAAAATGAAACTGTAGGACATATGCACTGAAAACTAAAAAAAAAATAAATAAAACATTACTTTTCAAGAGTCAGATTATAAATCTATGTAAAACAGGTCACATAGTAGAAATGGTCATATTGGAGAGGCAGAGTGACTGAGTGACCGGATTAGGAACTTGGCTGTAATGTAACTAATGAAAGTGGAATACCTAGAGAATAAATTAATCTTTGACAAGGAAGGTCAGCTGGAAATGCAAATTAATAAACATTAGTGATAACCATTTGAGCATTAGCTACAGAAGGAGCAGTTGTTTCAGACAATCATAATGTTCTCTGTAGTTATCCCTAGAGATGTGGAAGGATGCATGTATCAAGTTAGAAGACTTTGAAGCCATTAAAATTAGAGTCTGATCTCCTTTTATAAAACTGTGGTGTTTCCTTATCAACTAATGTTCCGAAACCTTGACTTCTGAGGAACTCTTTCTTACGTTTAGAGACTATAGTGGTTAGAATGTCACACATATCTGATTCTCCTCACAGATTTCTTTTTTTGACTCCACATAGAACACATTCATTAATTGGCTTATATACTTTTAATTTCTTATATGAACAGAGTTGGCTTGAAGTATCTGTCTCCAGTAAAATCTGAGGTACTGAAATGTAGCCTCTAGGGTTTAAGACAGTGCTTACCACCAGAGTGGTAAAGGTACAAATATGAACACACCACGTTACGTAATGGCTGCCCTCAATTCCATGCAATATAGTCCCATAATATAATGTGATATAATAAATGTATCCTACTAGATTTTTTATCCTATCATTGTCTACTATTTGCTATAAATTTATAGGACTAATTTTGCAAGGAAAACTCTATTTTTCCAAGGCATTATGCCTTCAATTCATCTGTGTGTTAGCCATAAAGAGTGATCCTTAATCACTTTTCCATGCCTTAACATTCTCCTTAAGCACATGTAATGCGACTTTCAGTGCAGAGTTAAGAGATAAAGTTTTTATCTTCTTCATATGCATATTCTCTATAGCATCACACAATGTCTTTTAAATTGTTTGAATTAAACTGTAATGTTTATTTGACGCTAGCTACACATAAATATAATCATGAACTTGTGTGTGCTTAGTCGCTTAGTTGTGTCCAACTCTTTGCGACCCCATGGACCGGCCTGCCAGGCTCCTCTGTCCGTGGAGGTTCTCCAGGCAAGAATACTGGAGTCAGTCGCCATGCCCTCCTCCGAGGGATCTTCCCGACCCAGGGATCAAACCCAGGTTTCCCTTGTTGCAGGTGGATTCTTCACCGTCTGAGCCACCAGGGAAGCCTGAGAATACTGGAGTGGATAACCTATGCTTTCTCATGGGAATTTCCCGACCCAGGAATTGAACTGGGGTCTCCTGCATTGAAGGTGGATTTTTTACCAACTGAGCTACTAGGGAAGCCCAATCACGACCTTAAGGTTAGAAATTTGGTCAGCTTGTCTTGGTGAGACATTTGGTATGGCAAACTTTAGTTAGCTGCTTAACTTCGGCCAGATGAAGGCATCAGCTTTGACCCACTGCCTGCAAAGTAGTAAGCTTCATGTGCGCATTTGATGAATGTGTGAGCTTAAGTGGAAAGTTATGATGGTACGCTTCTACACATAATGTGTAGAATTAAATAGGAATAGTTTGCGTGATTTCTGTTTCCTGACCAGGATTATAGAAAGCTGGAAATAATCACTTCTAAACTTACAATAGTAGAAAGCCGGCCTGATGGCAGGTTCACTGCTTTTCTTGAACCCACTGAGTGCTGAAGTTGGAAGGGAATGAACTGGTCCAGAATCTAGAGGGAGACAAATACCTTTCGCTTGCAGATGGAAGCAAGATACAGCAGACACCTATAGAAAGAGTTAAGCTAACATGATTGTTGGATTGTGGAGGTCGAGGTTGTGCTGGTGAGAAAAATTGAGCTGGGAGGTGGGGGGTGGGGTGCACAGAAATAGAACTGCGCACCCTCTTGTGTAGATTTTTCTTCAAGAATCCCATCAGGCAATCAAACAATATTTCCCCTTGTGGTGAAAAACTGTATTAGGAAATTCAGCAGCCTAATAAGAGGCACTGAAACTCCAATACTTTGGCCACCTGATGCGAAGAACTGTCTCATTGGAAAAGACCCTGATTCTGGGAAAGATTGAAGGCAGGAGGAGAAGGGGACGGCAGAGGATGAGATGGCTGGATGGCATCACCGACTCAATGGACATGAGTTTGAGTAAACTCCGGGAGTTGGTGATAGACAGGGAGGCCTGGTGTGCTGCAGTCCATGGGGTCGCAAAGAGTTGGACACAACTGAGCGACTGAACTGAACAAGAGGAAGAGGCACAGTAAACTCCAGCTGGACTCTTCTCCATCTTTTCTCTTATCAAGCAAAAATATATTCTGTTGGGGGACCTGCAGTAATTACTGTTGCCTTAAGGGACAGTTGGAATCCCTTTGCAGCCTGGGATTTGGGATTGGGGAAAAAATAAACCTCATCCTTGAGAGGATGGGCAGGAGCATCTATTGGAACCAAAACTCTACCAGGTGAGGGGGAGGATCACTGATAATGCATCGGGATGTTCCCACTGGTCCAGTGGTTAAGACTCTGCTTCCACTGCAGGGGCCTGGGTTTGATCCCTGGTCAGGGAAGTTCCACATTCTGTGCAGTGCAGGCAAGAAACAAAACAACACAAAAATACACACTGCCCTGGGAGCTAGAGACATGTGCTCACTTAAGACTAAGACCTAATCAGAAGATCAAAGAACAGTCTCCCCCGTTGTTCACTCCCTGCTGCCAGGATAACACCTGTCAAATGATAAGTAACTTGCAAGAGACAGACCTTTTTGGATCATGAAGATTTAAGGCTAAATAAGGAGCAAGTGTGAGAATGAAAAAAAAAAACTTTAGCAAACTAAATTCTCCATCTCTTAACACAATGTGCTCTGTATAAGAGTTTGCAGCCTTTGGCTCTCAAGCATAACCACAGCAACTACAAAGTTTATACCTAGCTCAACTCCTAATTCAGTTCACTTCAGTTGCTCAGTCATGTCCAACTCTTTGCGATGCCATGAACTGCAGCACGCCAGGCCTCCCTGTCCATCACCAACTCCCTGAGTTTACCCAAACCCATGTCCATTGAGTCGGTGATGCCATCTAACCATCTCATCCTCTGTCGTCCCCTTCTCCTCCTGCCTTCAATCTTTCCCAGTATCAGGGTTTTTTCAAATGAGTCATCCTTTCACATCAGGTGGCCAAAGTATTGGAGTTTCAGCTTCAGCACCAGACCTTCCAATGAATATTCAGGACTGACCTCCTTTAGGATGGACTGGTTGGATCTCCTTACAGTCCAAGGGTCTCTCAAAAGTCTTCTCCAACACCACAGTTCAAAAGCATCAATTCTTCGGCGCTCAGCTTTCTTCGTAGTCCAACTCTCACAAGTCCTTATTAAGTTAACTCAAACCCCTGTGCTAAAGTTCTAGTAGAAGGAAGTTTTGCTCCTTTCTAAGCATAAAAACTACCTTAATCTCTACTAGTGATATGCTTGATAACATGTGAACAAAGATCTTAAACAAAACAATAAAAAGAGAAATGAAGAGGGATATGGGACTCAGCCCCCCCCCCCCCCGCCCCAATACCATTCGAGACACACAGGGCTAATAACAGTTAGACACAACTATTACATAGGGTTGGCACAATCTCATAAAGAAATTTAAATAACTGTGAATTATATGTTAATGGCTCTAATGGAAAAGCCAGTCAGCAAGCAAAATCAGATCATTTTAGCAGAGATGAAAATTTTATCAAGGAATGGAATTGAAAATCAAGACATATAAAAAAGGCAACAGAGATAGAGAATGCCTGTAACAAGGGTCATCAACAGAGCTGACGAAGACAAATAAGAATCAATAAACTGTAAAATATGTCAATTGGGGGTTATTCAAATTGAAACATAAAGAGAAACATGAATTAAAACACTCAGGAAGCGTGAGACAAAATCAGATGGGACATGCAGCTGGAATCCCAGTAGAAGAGAGGTTCAGAAGAAATGTTTAAAGAAGTAATGGTCGATAATTTTTCCAAATTAATGACAGGCACTAAACTACAGATTAAAAAATCTGAGAACACAAACCATAGTAAATATGAGAAAACAAATAAAAATTTCAAATCATAGTTATATTCAAACTGAGAAAAACAAAAGACAAATAATTGAAGGCAACCAGAAAAAATTTGGCATAACCATAACAGAAAACTAATACAAAATTCTTATAGATAAAAGAAGTAGATAAAAATTAGAGCAAATTTCTCATCAAAAATCATGTAAGCTAAAGACCATAGAGTTACACCTTTTATGTGCTAAAAGGACAAACACAACTTCTCACACTAGATTTCTATACCAAATGAAAGATATCTTTGAATTAAATGAAGGAGAAATAAAGACATTTCCAGATAAGCAAAATCCATTGGAATTTATTAGCGATTCAACTATATAAGAAATGTTAAAGGAGCAGATAGGGCAAAGTCACTTGAATCTATACAAAGAAGAGAAAGAGCATTGGGAGTGGAATAAGTAAAAGTAAAATTATTTTTTCTTCTTTTTAACTGCCCTAAAATATGAATGTCTAAATTAGAAATAGTAGCAGTATGTTTTGTATTTACAGAATATGTGAAATTGATACGTGACAACATAACACGAAGGATGAGAGGAAAGAATTGGGAATCTACTGTAGTAAGGTCACGACATTACACATGGCTTATTATAATGTTGTTTGAAAGTAGCTCTAATTGACTAAATATGTAATATAAGCCTAGAGCAGGGGTCAGGAAACACTTTTCTTAAAGGACAGTGTCATATATATATTTAAGGTCATAAAGCATTATAATCTCTCTTTCAAACTTAGAGTGTGAAAGCAACCTTAGTACAAAAACAAATGGGCATGGTTCTGTTTCAGTACAGTTTAACATGCAAAAACATTTGACTGTGCCAGGCCATGGTTTGTCAGCTCCTGCTCTAGAACATTCATTAAAAAAAACAGAAGAATAAATAATAATTCAGTAGAGGATATCAAGTGGAATTATAACATATCCTCAACTGAAAGCATAAAATGAGAGAAAAAGAAAGGATAGATGGAATAAGAACAGATACAAAACAGTAGTTGGGTGGTATATTTTATTTTATCCATATCAGTAATCACATTAATATGTACCATATAAACATAATAGTTAAAAGGCAGACATTGTCAGAAAAGATTTTAAAAAGCAAGAATCAATTATATGCTATCCACAAGATACTCACTTTAAATAAAAAGATGTGGCAGGCTGAATAATGCCTCCACCCAAATATTTTTATTCCCTATTCCCCAGAACCTGTGAATATGATAATTTACATGGCAGGAAGAACTTTGCAGATATTCACATGTTGAGGAACTGAATTCTCTCTGAACACCCGAATGAGCAAGGAGATATTTTTCCCAGGAGCTTCCAATAAGGTACACAGCCCATCTCACACCTTAGTTTTAGCCCAGTGAGGACCTATATTAGAATTCTGACCTACAGAACTGTAGGATAATGCATTTGTGTTGTTTTAATCTGTTAAACTTCTGCTAATTTATTATAAAAATAGTATAGAAAACTAATATAAATGAAATAGGAATATCTAAAGTAGAAGAGTGCAAGGAGAGCCAACCAGTTCATCCTAAAGGAAATCAGTCCTGAATATTCATTGGAAGAACTGATGCTGAAGTTGAAACTCCAGTACTTTGGCCACCTGATGTGAAGAAATGACTCATTGGAAAAAACCCTGATGCTGGGAAAGATTGAAGGTGGGAGGAGAAGGGGACGACAGAGAATGAGATGGTTGGATGGCATCATTGACTCAATGGACATGAGTTTGGGTAGGCTCGGGGGGTTGGTGATGGACAGGGAGGCCTGGTGTGCTGCTGTCCTTGGGGTCGCAAAGAGTCGGACACGATGGAGTGCCTGAACCGAACTGAACTGAAAGGAAAAGAAAAGGAAATGCAAAAAGTTATACTTTGAAAACACAGAGCTACAGTAGCTATTAATGTCAGACTAAGCAGATATCAGAATGAAGATTATTGTTAGTAATAAAAAGGGTCATTACATGTGATTGTGTCTGGCTTATGTCACGGAATGTTTCTGGGGTCCAACCATGTTGGTGGTGTTCAGTTGCTCAGTTGTGTCTAACTCTCTGTGACCCCATGGACTGCAGCACGCCAGGCTTCCCTGTCCTTCACTATCTCCCAGAGCTTTCTCAAACTCATGTCCATTGAGTCAGTGATGCCATCCAACCATCTCATCCTCTGTCGTCCCCTTCTCCTCCCATCTTTAATCGTTCCCAGTATCAGGGTCTTTTCCAATGAGTCAGTTCTTTGCATCAGGTGGCCAAAGTTTTGGAGCTTCAGCTTCAGCATCAGTCCTTCCAGTGAATATTCAGGGTTGATCTCCTTTAGGATTGATTGGTTTCATTTCCTTGCAGTGCAAGGGACTATTAGAGTCTTTTCCAACACCACAGTTGAGACACATCAGTTCTTTGGTGCTCACTGTTCTTTATGATTCAACTGTCACATCCGTACATGACTACTGAAAAAACCATAGCTTTGACTAGATGGAACTTTGTCAGCAAAGTGATGTCTCTGCTTTTTAATATGCTGTTTTGGTTTGTCATTGCTTTGTTTTCGAGGAGCAAGCGTATTTTAATTTCATCTCTGTAGTCACCATCTGCAGTGATTTTGGAGCCCGAGAAAATAAAGTCTGTCACTTTTGCATTTTTTTTCCATCTATTTCCATGAAGTGATGGGACTGGATACCATTATCTCAGTTTTTTGAATGTTGAACTTTAAGCCAGCTTTTTCACTCTCTTTTTCACCTACATCAAGAGGTGCTTTAGTTCCTCTTCACTTTCTACCATAAGGGTGGTGTCACCTGCATATCTGAGGTTTTTGATATTTCCCCCAGAAATCTTGATTCCAGCTTGTGATCATCCAGCCTGGCACTTTGCATGATGTGCTCTGCATATAAGTTAAAGAAGCACAGTGACATTGCACAGCCTTAATATACTCCTTTCCCAATTTTGAATCATTCCGTTGTTTATGTCTGGTTCTAACTGTTGCTTCTTGACCTGCGTACATGTTTATCAAGAGGTAGGTAAGGTGGTCTGATATTCTCATCTCTTGAAGAATTTCCCACAGCTTGTTGTGATCCACACAGTCAAAGGCTTTAGTGTAATCAATGAAACAGAAGTAGAAAGTAGCTTATAAAAATAATCTTATTAATAACCAAAGTAAGATAATTATATATGGAAATAAAATGTTAGGAACACATTTATTTACTATTCCACCAAAGAAATAATTTCAAATTATTTCAGAGGATTCAGTTTTCAAATCTTCATTTAGACTACCTTAGAATTAAGTATATAGGTGTCTCTCTCTTTAATCAGGTTATCCTATGATCTGTTTCCTAACTGACCTCTTAGCTTCCTTCTTGCCCCTCTCGCCATTATTTAGTCTTCACATAGCAGCTAAAATAATGATTTCCAAAGGTGAGGTGGATAGTCTCTCTTATCATTTTGATGGTGGCTTCTCATTGTGCCTCTAAAGTCTCGCTCCCTCCTCCCTTCCCCGAGCTTTCTGGCTCCTCCTCTTTCAGTTGGGGGACTGTTCCTGTCTCAAGTGCCATTGTACACAGCAGGTTGTGTAACTTTATTCTGTGACATGTTTGAAGTTGTCAATGCACGTTGCTTTGACTGTCCCTCTTTGCTGAACTGTCAGCAACCCCCAGATGTCAGGAGTAGGTTTTGAGCTTCTGCTTACCACTGTATCACTAGTGCTAAAATGTAATAGGACCTTAACAAGTGATCATAGCAAAAACTTTTTCAATTAGAGAAGCTACCCTGTGATCCAGGTGTCAAGTAAAAGTTTGAATTACTACATAAATACATGTATTGACTAGGCCCATTTGCCATTTGTCTAGATAACTACATGGTTGGATAAAATGATCAATAAATAACGGCTTTGAATGATGTATTTAATACTCTACAAGCATAGTTGAATTTGGTATGTTACACATTTCCTAGCAAATTTAAAGGAGTCACCATTTAAAAAATATTCCTAGTTATTATGTAAGGTTAAGAAATTATCTCCTCTAATAAGTAGACTTTATCATAAAATGATAAACAGAAATCAGTTTTAATATTTAAAATTTTTCTTTAAAGTGAGATTTTAGTACAATTATTTAAATAACTTATGAAATAGAAGAGTTTTATGGATCAGTTGGCCTTCCCATGTGGCACTAGTGGTTAAAAAAAAGACCTTCCTGCCAATGCAGGAGATGTCAGAGACATGAGTTTGATCTCTGGGTCGGGAAGATTCCCTGGGGGAAATCTGGAGAGCAACCCTATCCAATATTGTTGCCTGGAGAATCCCATGGAGAGAGGAGCCTGGCGGGCCACAGTCCATACTGCCACAGAGTGGGACACCGCTGAAGCGACTTAGCACACATGCATCTGTCAGTTAAAATATTTTTGAATTTTTTACTTTGAAGGAAATGGTAAACACTTGATATTGTATTTGAAGATTTAGATTACTAGATTTAATGTGATTTAGTTTAGCAAATTGTTTTAAAAAATAAAGATAGGTTTGAGAATGTTTACCCTCGGTTCTTTGCCTGAGCTTTGGGACTTTGTAGTTAAAGTGCCCATTATGCTTTTTAAGTAGATCTTTGGTATAAGAACTTGTTCAGTTAGCTGTCTTTTAAAAGATATATTAATGATTTACATAGTTTGTGGATGGTAATTTATATCCTTCAAATAGCTCCACTTTAGTTTTTTATACCAAAAAGGGAGATATTTAATATTAAGTATCTTATTTTAAGTACATGAGATTAATGGTGTCTTTACATTTTATGAGGTCATGTCCACTTGATGTCAAAAGGTTCTAACACTGATTGTAATCAATAGTAAAAATGAGAATTGCTGAAAGAAATTTGTTGTGTATACAAAGATATTTCATTTTTTATACATTGAAGAGAAGAATATTTAAAATACATATTTTTATAGTTATTATTTGAAAGATTTAAGTGAAATAGAACTTCAACAGCAAATGTACTCTAGCAAATAATATGTAAATGACTTTTGCTGTATTATTTACGCACTGAACAGGTAATTTGATTTCAGTTTTAGAACTCCTTTTGTGTCAGTTAGATCATCTTTGAAAAGCTACTGTCTTTGTTTATTTTTAAAAAATAAAATAGGTGTTTCATTAAAACTTGTGTTAGAACTAGTAGCAAATTTAAAAATGTTGGTCAGAATTTAAACCAAGTCATTATTTGTATTTTTATTAAGGAAAAATATAGCAAAGGACAAAGTGTAGAGTAATCGTCTTTGGCCTTGATAGTCTTTGCACATTATAAACTTGGAAAAATATTTTCAAGTATTCTTTGTCAGCACATTTGCTTTTAAGGAAGCTCTTTTTAAAATCTGTTTTGTGTTTATCTGCTTACTAGAAATGTATTTTGTAATTGTCTAAATTACAGCATTGGCATTAATTGTGTAACTCTTCTGTAGGAAGATGCTTTTGAAGCCTAGGTGGTCTACAAGGGGACCACGTGGGCCAATAGCAGTGCTCTGCTGGGCATTCCCACTGTGCACCCTCCCTAATAATCACTTCATGGAACTGAGAACACAGTGTAATGTGCAGAATTAGCATACCTCAAAGCAGTCCTCTGCTACTGCTGAAAATGTGATCAAATTTGTGTCTTATTGATAGCTGATAGTAAATGAAGATACGTGAGACGCAGTCCCTATTTGAGATAAATTAAATTGCCTTCTGTTAGAGATTATTACTCTAGCACAGTAGAAGTTTATTTTTTTACTAGGAAAGACTTTTGTACCGTCATAGTAATCTAGGAAACCTTTGAAAATAAAGGATGTTGGATCCCACTCACGGTTCTCTCAGGCTTGTCCATTTTTCAGTCTTTTTCTCTCCCACAGACACAGCGTATATACACACAGATAAACACCCTAAGTACCTGCCCCAGATGAGCTGGGTTAGCAGCATGCTCATGAGTGTGGTCAGGCCTGGTCTTTCCTTCCTTTCTTTACTGTAGATGCGGATGGTAGGACCCACAGAGGTTAATTTTGCACTGGAGTTCTCTTCACTCGATTCATTCCTGCTCTGCTTTGTTTTTTTTCTGAAACACCAAGCAGCTTTGAGTCCATGGAATGCCTGAAGAGACAGTATGCCTGGAAATGACAATGATAAAAAATAAAGATATTAGCATTTGAGTGTTATTACATGTTAATTTAAATTCTGCAGTTATCCTTGTGATTATCTTTAGAATTAGGCCTTGTTTCAGTTCAGTCTTAGTATCTAATGAATTCTTCTTAAAGCTTATTTTATTCTGATACATGTATAGTATTGTATGGGGTTCCTTGGTGGCTCAGTGCTTGCCAATATAGGAGCCACAGGTTTGATCCCTGGGTCAGGAAGATCCCCTGGAGAAGGAAATGGCAACCCACTCCAGTCTTCTTGCCTAGGAAACCCCGTGGACAGAGGGGCCTGGTGGGCTGTATAGTCCATGGGATCACAAAGAGTCAGACAGGACTGAGCAGCTATAGGACAACGGTAACACTGTACGCTATACTCTATGTGATAGCTTCAGTGTGTTACTAGATTGACCGTGGTTTTAGCTCTTTATCTATCTGCATTTCATCAGTACCAAGAGACATTTATATGTATTCAGCTCATGCATTAGATAACTTATATTCAAGGCTCTAACTTTACTTAATTTTACTGTTTCTCCACTCTCAGTGTTTGGTATTATCATCAGGAAGGATAGTAAAAGAATACCACAAATGTTGCATAGTTGTATAATTCATAGAATAAACTTTTGTTATAAATTTTATCAGAAATAAAGCTTTTTAATTACTCAGAAGAGCTGTAATTTCCAGTTATTTAAATTATGAATGTTTATTCTCTTTGTATAGAACTACTAGACTTCTCCTTTTATTCCTTCACTGGATACAGTATTTTCAACACACTCACTGATAAAAGCATCCATAAAAGGACAGCTAACACTCACTGAGGTTTTAGGTTGTGCCGCATGCTATGCTAAGCCCTTCACTTGCACTCATCTCGTCTTCATAACGACATTCTGTGGTGTGAACTGTTATCATCTTCATTTTATAGACAAGGAAACTGTAATATTGAAGTTAAGTTAGAGGGAAAATAAATGGTGGAGCATGTCCTCAGGTCTTTCCTGCCAGAGCTTTAGCTCTCAGTCTTGATGTTTTAATACTGCTCCTTCAAAATTTCGTTAAATTGAATGTGACCGTTTGATTTTACCATTCATTGTTTTTCCCCCTGGAAGTTGCTTTAAAGTTTAATCAGATATCACCATCAGTGTTTTTTTATAAAAGATTTTTACAACCACTGTGTTCATACAGATCCTACCTACATATTTATTTCTTTGTCTTTCTGCTTTTAGACACTCATATTTGCATTTATTATACTTAAGAATTTTCCAGTTTTTTTAGTAGTTGACTTCTAGCCTTATTCCTTTGTAGTTAGACAAGATACTTTGTATGAATTCAGTCTTTTTGACTATATTGAAACTTGTGTTATGAATTAACATACAGTATTTCCTGGACAGTGTTCCATGTACACTTGAGAAGATTCTGTATTCTGTAGTTGGCTAGAGTGTTTTATGTGTCTGTTAGGTCTACTTGATTTACAGTCTTGTTCAAGTCCTGCATTTCCTCATATTTCCTTGATCCCCTGTCTAAATGTTACGTCAACTTTTATTGTAGACCTGTTTCTCCCTTCAGTTCTATCACTGTTTGCTTCATATATTTCCATGTTCTCTTGTTTGGAGCGTACATGTTGTAATTGTTATATCTTCTTCATGGTTTGATCCTTTCATCAATATATAATGTCCTTCTTTGTCTAACAGTTTTCTTGTCTGTTGTAACAGCCTATTTTGTCTAATACTAGTATAGCCAAATATCTCTCTCTCTTTTTTTTTCTTTTGGTTATTTTTACGTGAAATATCTTTTCTATCCTTTTACTTTGGTTCTTAAATGAGTCTCTTGTAGACAACATATAATTACATTGTGACTTTTCTAAATGCGTATTTTTCTAATCTCTGCCTTTTGAATGCAATTTTTATCTGCTTACATTTAAGGTAACTGCTGACAAAAAGAACTTCTGTCATTTTGCTGTTATTTTTCTGTATGTTTTATATCTTATTTCCTCTCATTTCCTCCATTACTTTTTTGTGTGTTTGGTTGTATTTTTTTGTTTTTGTTTTGTAGTGACCATTTTTTGTTCCCTTCTTATTCCTGTTGTGTAACTTTTTATATACATTCTTTGTGACTATCACAGGGGTCACACTTAAATCCTAAATTTTTAAAAATCAACTTCAAATTGATAACTCTGTAGCATACAAAATATGTGCTGCTATATTGCTCTTTTTCCCTTTTTATGTTTTGTGATAAATTATTTTTATACATTGTTGCTTAGTTGTATCAATTTACAATTATTTTTATCCATTTATTTTTTTATATCCTGTAGGAAACCAAGTGTGACATCACGAATCTTAAATACAATGATACTGGCTTTATATTTGCTCACATGTTTACCTTTACTAGAGATCTTTATTTTTTCTTACAACTTTGAGTTATTTTGGTATTCTTTCCTTTCAACTCGAAAGTTTGCCATTAGCTTTTCTTTTAGTGTATGTCTGGTCTCAGCTTTTGTATTTCTAGAAATGTCTTACAGTCTTCTCATTCATTTTCAAATGAGTATTTTGGTGGATACAAAATTCTTGATTGATAGCCATTTTTTAAAAAGCAATTTAAAATCTATATAGATCATCCTATATCTTTTGGCCTACATGTTTTCTGGTGAGAAATTAACTGTTAATCTTACTGAGGATTCTCTTCTGGGTTATGTTCACCTTTCTTCACTCTTTTTTAAAATTTTTGCTCCTCAGACTCCCTAATTTCAATTGTCCTATGTTCCAATTTGTTATTTCTGTCTTCTGCCTGCTCACACCTGTGGATAAGCCCCTCTAGTGAATTTTTCAGTTGAATTATTGTGCTTTTGAACTTCATAAATTCTATTTCCTTTTATAATTTCTACCTCTCTGTTGATATCATTTTGTTGATTTGTCACATAGCTTTTTTCTTTTTTTTTAGTCCATTTTTTTTTTTTTTTGCTCTTTGAACATCTTTAAGACAGTTGTTTCAAAATCTTAGTCTAGTAAATCCAGTAATTTCTCAGGGATAGTTTCCATCAGTTTATTTTCATTCCATAGATGAGCCATATTTCTTGTTCCTTTGTATGCTTCATGATTTTGTTGTTGTTGACAATGTGATATTTGTACATTATTATTCAAAAATCAGGTTCTCCAGAAATCAGATTCTCTCTTTCTTCTGGGTTTGCTGTTTTCCATGTCCTTGAAGATTACCTTAGTCCATTGATTTAGTTACTCTCCTGGAACATTTTTACTTTTGCAAAGTCTTATTCTTTGACATTGAAGTCTTAGGTTGTGTTCAGTGAGGATTTTGACAGAAATTTTTTGAATGCCAGGAGCTAGAAAAAGAACAACAGAACCCCAAGCCTCTCCTTACCTTTGCAGATGGCTGCTGCTGCAGCAGTCCCCCGTCATCCTCCCAGGCTGGCACCCCTCCTAGTGGTCAGCTTCGGGTAGAAACTTAGGGTTTTCTCAATTTCTCTGTCATCATGCATCTTGCCCTGGGCATGTGTGGAGCGTTCTATACTCCTCTATGTGCACAGGTGCTTTTGAATGTCCTAATTTCTCAAAGAAACTCTTGCCAGTGTTTTCCCCCAGGTCTTGGGTGGTCTGTTTTATGGTTTGGTTGTGATCTTTTGCCCCAGCCATCTGCCGACTCTTAATTTGACCTGCAGTGTGTTCAAGAGCAAACCAAGCCTGACTTTTTTTTTCTTCTTTTTTATTAGTTAGATGAAAAAGGAGATAAACATCTTCAGTCAGTTCTTCAGGTAGTCCCTAACAAGTTAGCATTGATTTACATGGTACTTTGCACTTTCGGTCTTCTCTGCTCCCTCTGGGACCAGGTGCAATTTGCCCACACTGGGAACTAGCTTCCATGTCCACAGCTGCTGCTGATCTAGGATAAGGGTAGACCAAAACCCCACAGAGCTTTCAAGTTGCCTTTTTCTTGACTCTTTGTTCATTTGGTTCTTCTAGATCTTCGACTCTTTCCAAAGTCAATGCAAAATTTGCTCTGACAGTACTTGTTTTCTGATGCTTCTGTTGGAAGATGAGAATTTAGAGCTGTGTATTCTGCCACTGCTGATGTCATTCTCCTCTCTTTTGAAAAAGAAAATTCTGTTTAATATTTAATAGGAATAACAAAAGTATTATCTTCTTAAAATTGTCCACTTAGTGTTACTTATTTCAAATGGTTGCTATGCGTTTGTTTTACATCTGAGTTTCATTATCTAATTTAATAATATGAAAATATTATGTAGGGAACTAAATATGCCTATTGAATCATTAGAATGTAGACAGATTAACAATAGAGAAAATTAATAATTATTAAATAAACAAATTTCCTACATTTATTTGAGCACTAGCTCTTAAACCTAAATGTGTGGTCCTAGATTTTCAGCATAAATAATTGACTTAGCATATTGTTTACTTGATTCTTGAAATAATGTAATATTCTTTGTGGCTACTGTTTTCATAGACAATGCTGTTATTATCCTTTGCCTTAACTGTATATCAACACATGAATATACTTAATTTATACTTAATTTATAGATTTTTTCTGTACTGTTCACTTTGAATGGGATTTTAAATATAAGTAAAACATTTCAGTAGTTATCCTCATTCATTTAAAAAACTCAGAGTTTTAGGTGTTTACACTATTCGTTTATGCCATATTATCCATCATAACTAAAGATGTGGCTACTCATAGCTTTGTTTTCAACTTAGTTTAACCAAATATTTTCCCATTACTATTAATAATTTATCACACACACTTGGTGACATTTCTCTGACAATTCAGAAGTCAGCCTTTTTTAAATTATGTAGTACTTTTCAGAATTCATACCTAGTGTGATATGATACCCTAAAATTTGATTTTTTATGTATAAGCTGAAGGCACAGTTGAGTAGATGTGCTTGTTTATAGCATTATTCTGCTTGCTTTTTATCTTACCAAGTTTGAAATCTTGGTCCTCCCTTACAAAGCAGATGTTTATGTATTATAAGCACTATTGAAATCTATTGTAAACCTTCATTTAGCATGATTTCAACACTGCACAGATACTGTAAATGGTCTTAGCTCAACATGACTGCAATAAAAGCTAAAAAGGAGTCCAAATTTAATTTATTCTATTTTTGAAATTTAAATCATCATTATACATATTATGGTTTTAACAAGTTAGATACATGTATGTTAAGAATTACAAATGGAAAATACTATATGCTCTTTGTATCCTCATTAAAAACATTATAGCTATGAGCATTTTTTTTCAAATCAGGCAACTTTGTTTAATTATGAATGTTGTGAACTCATTTTACAAAGTTACTTACCAATTAATGAGAAATGAATGTGTTATGTAAATTTCAAACTGTAATGGTCACAGGTAATTGATGAACTGTTCCTATAAATATATACATTGTACAATCTTATGCATATATACAGCAACACAAAATTTGTATATTATTTATTGTATATAATTCGTATATTTATTTAAAATTTACTCAATAAATATATCCAGTTTATTTTTTGGTTAGTTTACATTAAATATTGAAAACACTAAAATCACAATTGTATTTTTAAAGTTTAGTCTGTTGTTAAAATTACTTTTCAAGCAAGTGAAAGGAGCTCTTATTTTAAAACACATTTGTTCTGTTAGATCATTTAAAGGTCTTTGTGTGAGAGTACTTTAGTGCATTTTCGTGTCAGCGCGGGTGTGTGTGTCTGTGTGTATGTGTCTGTGAGAGAGAGAGGGAGGGTGGGAGGGAGAGAAGGAAAGATCTGAAAACAATCCATGTATCTTTGTTACAATTACAGCTACCTGACAACTTAGTTCAAGAATCAGAACAGCAAGGAAAAACATCATATTAAACTCTCTTGTGCCCTCTGTTGTTGTTTTTGAGGAACACTACATTTACCTTCCCATGGTTATAATGGCCTTAGATTTATTGAAGTCCCTGATACAATTAATGATAATTTACTATACTTACCTCCAAACTATGTTGACAGAAAAGTAGCATTCGTTTTTAATTCTTAGGTTGTCTTTTTCTTGTGATACAAATATGTTTTTATTGTATAACAGCTTAAATGAAAATTGAACTTTTCTGTTTGTCCTTTGATTTCTCCTAGTTATAACCAGTTTTAAGCTCCTCCAAGTGTTTCACACAAATGAAAATCTGTACCGGATATAGCACACTGTATATGTAATTTTCCAGAATTATAAATCCTGCGTGTTCTTTGTAAACCTTTCGATTGTCAGACAGTTTCTTTCCAAAATAAAAGTCTAGAGTCGTCCATACTAAAATTAAGAATTTATAACTGTAAGGAACAGATGTTTTCATAAACATTTGCTATAATTAATTTCAACTGGAGAATTGAAGGAACAAAGCAGTTTTTCCCACTTCAAAACTTTATTACCTTTTCCCCATGTAGCAAACTCTGAAATCTTTTCTCTAATACTGTTTAGAGAAACAATTGTACTCCTTATTTGGTATGTTTTTGAGAAAGAAAAACTGCTTTTTTTCCTTATTACTATCCTTTGAAGGTTACATTTAATGTGATATATTCATTTCCAAACAGGTATAAAATGAAAAAAACCTTTGTGATGTATTTTGATGAAAAACCTTTGGTGTTTAAAAAACTGAAAATCTCTTATTTGAAGTATTTTATATTTATTATGATAATATAAGCAGAGGGCAAGAATATACTGTTGGTGAGATCTTATGTATTTAAATAATCATAGTCTTTATTTTTGAAGAAGAAAGCTCACATTCTAAATGTATGGTATGGTACTTATTCTATACTGATTGTGGAACGTTTCACAGGAAATGTCTGCAAGCTGTTAATAACATGTGTTGTAGGAAATTTTCACTTAACAAGACGGAGGGAGACTAATTTTCCTTAAATCTTTTTAATTTATTTATGATAATGCTATTAATTTTTTTTCAAAAAGCAAATGAAGTGTGTTGTGACTCATCTTATGGTACCCATGTTTTCAAAGAATTAACAAAATATACTCAACTAGATTGATCTTAAACATTTAAGTGTTTTGGATTATTTTCTTCTATAAAATTTGGCAACATTTCGAATGTTGTAATCATTTTTAAGGTTTTTGTTTAATGAAAAAGAAAAGCCTGAAAGTGTATTTCGAAAAAAATATAGACTTAAAAGTTCAGTAATTGAACCCTGACCACTTTCATTCTTTTAAATAATTTAGGTGCAACAGCAAAGATTTTGAAGAGAACCATCATTTTTGACTTATCTGTCAACTATAAAACATGCAAAGAAAAATAGGCAGCTATCATTAAAATCTCATTTTAGCTTTCAAAAGCCATTAATGAGCAGCATAATCATAGTAGTAGGGTATCTTCAGTGCTATATTCAATTATTTAAAATAATCTCATTTGTAAATGGAAAGCTCTGTAATTACTATTTGACCTAACCAGGACCACTGTGATGATGTTCAGTGATACTTTTCTATGTTCAAGTGGATTAAAAGTATAAATAAAAATTGGATAAATCATTAAATTATTAAGCTTTAAATATCTTAAAAGTGAATATAACCTGATGTTTGAAATTTACATTATAAAACTTAGGAGTATAAAATGTAATCAGATTCTGATCTATTTAATTTGTTTCTAAGAATAAGTGATATATTTAATAGTAGTATCCGTGCTTTCATAAAAACTATACTTTTAAGCATATGTTTAAAATTTTAAGCTAAAATTAAATTTCTTTCAATAATATATATTTTATATTGTAGCAGTTTTTTAAACTTACTTAGCAAATTTATTCTATGATCTTTAAAATGATGGGTATAAATTTGTTCTAATCTGATTTTATGAATATGCTTGTATGGACAAGTTTTTCTCCCTAAAAGTTTGATGTTTTACATGAGGCAGAAATACCTTTAGATGTTGATTTTTTAAACAGGTGAGCTTTTGCCTACAGTGAAAACATGAAGTTTGGGGAAGACTGCTAAGGTGTAGTGACAGCTCTTAGAATGCGTTCTCAGTCACCACCCTTCAGCTCGCGCGTGTCCCTGTGTGCAGACCAGACCCTGGAGAGCAGAGCGGGAGGCCGCCGAGTCTGCTGTGTGCTTGCTCTGCTCAGCTCCTCGCTGGACAGGACACCTTAATAAAAAGCTGCCTTTGGTTTATAAGAAGTGGTGTACAAGTTTTGGTTTTGTGATTCATAGGAAGAAGATGTCTGTATTATACTTCATTTGTCCCTGTTAGTAGTCACTTTGGTGATATTCCTATCCAAGTTACGAGTGGTGGTCTTAGTCTATATTTTAGTGTCAAAATGAAGTTTTTGGTTTAAAGGACTCTGATTACAAAAGTTCTTTGGGGGAGAGATAAGGGAATATTTGTTTTCTGACTCAGTATACTGCGTGGGGCTGTCAGACAGCAGCTTTTCAATTGAAGTGTTCAGGTTTATAATCTCCATTATTTCAGTGTTTTCCTTTTCTTTTCTTTTTCCAGGAGATTCAAATCAAAATGGAAGAAGAACAAGTTCTTTAGACTCTGATGGGACTTTTAATTCCTATAGGTAGGTGATGAATACATAGATATAAAATAAGATAATGTTCAAGATATCTAATCTTAAAGTGAAAGTGAAGTCGCTCAGTCGTGCCTGACTCTTTGTGACCCCATGGACTGTAGCCCACCAGGCTCCTCCGTCCATGGGATTTTCCAGGCAAGAATACTGGAGTGGGTTGCCATTTCCTTCTCCATACCTAATCTTAGAGGCTTCTAATCTTACAATAGTAAGGAACTGTAACCTGTGCTTTAAAAATGTGACAAATGTAAAGAATACTGTGGTATAAGATTTTCCTGCAGACTTATCAAGTAGGTGGAGTTATTGTAAATACCTGTTGTTACCCTAGAGTAGGATGATTAGAATGAACGCCCATGTATGCATGTATTAAACTTCATTGTAATCCATTTTGCTTTTGTTTTTCCAGTGTATCTGTTACAGTACTAAAGGCTTCCTTTGTTTAAGTTTCCTGCTAGTACAGAATGTATAAAATGTAATCCGTGGTTCCATTAAGTGCTGTTGTTAATGTCCTGTTTGGCTCCTTTAACAAAATACCTTATAAATATTGGAGTTACCCAGTCTCTTCTTTGAGTGCTGAAGTGTAATAGAAAGCTTGGAATTGACATATTACATAATGGATAGAATCTTCTATCCAAACATGTTGATCACACCTAAAAAGTAGATGAATTTAAAAGATATTTACTTCTTTATTTATTGGCTGCCCTGTGTGGCTTGTGGGACCTCAGTTCCCCAAGCAGGGATTGAACCTGGGCCCCAGCAGTTTGAAAGGGCAGAATCCTAACCACTAGACCACCAGGGAACTCCCTATAAAAGATATTTAAATAAATGCTCATTTGGTATGTAACTGAGGAATGCTAAGATGATAATACATGTGAAATCTATGGTAGAAGTATCATTTTAGATATAAATACTGTTTAAAAAAACCCAAGACAAAAGGAAAATAAAGATGTATTTCAAAGGATGGAAAATCTATATGTATATATCAATTTTATTGTTGAATTTCACAGC
This sequence comes from Cervus canadensis, assembly GCF_019320065.1. Taxonomy (NCBI): domain Eukaryota; kingdom Metazoa; phylum Chordata; class Mammalia; order Artiodactyla; family Cervidae; genus Cervus; species Cervus canadensis. Next base: position 31,067,443 of record NC_057392.1, on the reverse strand, counting down.
TACTTTTGTAGTTCAGCTAATTATAGTAACATGGACATAAAGTCAAGAGAAATGTATTAATATAAAGGCACAGTGTTATCTTGTAGTTTATTTTGTTCTTGAGTAGTTTGAAGATTAAAGTATCTTAGTATTATTGCATGATAATTGTACTTTGAAAATGAACTCCTAATGCAACTTTGCACAATAAATACTAATGTTGTTAACTAATATAGTTTTAATCAATGCCTGTCAGTGTTGTAATGTTAGGATATTAATTTATTGTTGTAATTAAAAAGGCAAGATAAAAAGCTCAGGTAGTACAGTATATAAAATGAGCTTTTAATAGTTGGCAGGTCAGTGCTGTTATTAAATAGTATTATAGTATTTAAGGTGTGAAATGAATATTTTTCTACTGAGTAGGCAATAGCTCTTACAATATAATGAGCTTACTTGTGAATTTGACACTTGGGTTAAATGGCAGAATTCATAGAAGCACAGCTCTAGGGTCTATTTTCATATCAGGTTAACTGATAAAACCTTGGAATTGTTGCAAAATCACACTACAGTGGCAACAGAATTGTCTGTAAAGTTCAAAAATGAAAATAATTTTTCCATTACTATCAGCTCTTTGAAGCAAGTAGAAATAGGTTATTAGAAAAATGTGAATATTTCAACCCTCAAATATCCTTTAGCCCTACACATTTACCTTTGTATTTAGACCATCTCAGAAATCCTGACCTTTCGTCACATATAATTCTGTCAACCTAGTACCAGGATACACAAGCTATATGTGCTTGTGTCTGGGATGACAGTTGGCGTTAATTTGTTACCTGTAGAATGGACGTTATAATGTCTGATCTGCTTCTTTCTCATAACTGTTTTAAAGGTTGAGATAGAATTACATAAGATAAAGCCTTTGGAAAATCTGAATGCACAGCTGTGGATTACTGTTATCCATTTATTCTGCTTACCTCAGGTGAATTGGCAACTCTGCGCCCTAGTCTTCACTTAAGCTTCCATGTGTGTACCCCTTTATGGCGTATGATGGGGTTGTACCAGCTTTTGAATTCAGTCTTGGTCACCTAGGTCTATATTCTCTCTGTTATTTGTTTATATCATTGTGGTCTTAGATTGTCAGTTGTAAGAGGGCATAGCCTCTTATTTTGTTGTGGTAGTTTTGTTTTCTGTTTGTTAATATTATGGCAACATAGTGTGTTGGTTCATATCCTGACTCCGCATGGAAACTTTGGACATGCCTTAGTCTCAGTTTCCTCACCTTGAATGTGGGAATAATAAAATACATTTGTTACAAGGAGTTAATGGGTTGTTCTTATGTGCCGAACGCTGAATCAGTATTAACTGCTTCTGTCTTCCAGTCCGTGTCATCCTCATCATTGTCATCATTATTAATCATCTGGAATTGTAGAAGATTTTTACAGTGTGCTTATAAATATATAGAGACACCACAAGGAAGATTTAAAAACAGTTATGTCCTACAGGAAAGTAACTGTGTGCTGCATGCTAAGTTGCTTTAGTCGTGTCCAACTCTTTGCAACCCCATGGACTGCAGCCTGCCAGGCTCCTCTGTCCATGGGATTTCTCAGGCAAAAGTACTGGAGTGGGTTGCCACGCTCTCCTACAGGGGACCTTCACAACGCAGAGATCGAACTGTGCCTCTTTCCTGCCCAGTGTTGGGAGGCGGGCTCTTTACCACTAGTGCCACCTGGGAAGCCCAGAAAGGGGCTGAGAGCAAGCTAAACCCGAGGCTTGGTAGTCTGTCTCGGATGCATAGTCCAGGTTGGCGTTGTGTGACAAGCTTGTACACATAGTGGAGATAAAAGGAAGCTGTTTTATTATGAATATTTAAGTTCTGGGTTAGGTTTTTGAAATTTTGACAGATGTGAAATTTGCAATCAGTGGGCCCTAACTACAGCCCTATGCGCCTCATGTGCACAGGTTTGTTTTCAGAGGTGAGATTTCACTTTGGATTTGTGTCTCTAGTGGTTTTGCCTCATTGATTCAGATAGCATCGGCTGCATTTAACTCCTAAGGCACCAGTAGGGTGCTTTTATGATGATTGGGTAATAGACTAAATCTTCATTTTGGAAGTTTCTGTTAACATTTGTTTATATCCCAAATAGTCTGTAGATGATGTGGTAAAATGGAAAGATTAGAAGAATTGAGAAGATATTACTGCTTTAAGGAGTGTATCCTGTGCTTTTTAAAGACCACTGTTAACATCTTCTGTTAGATTAAATAAGCTTTCTCTGTTTCTTATTTCACCATTAAAACTGAGGGCCCCTTGCTCGGTGTGAAAGCAGAGAAGTGGTTTGCATTCGACTCAGTGGCTGCGGCCCGGGGCCACATGGCGGGGGCGTCCTCCCACACCCCCTTCCCCTTCCCAAGGGCAGCTGACCTTCTCCTCTCCAAAGAGGCGAGCCCCTTGCCAGCGCATATGACTACAGACTATTACATTAATCTGTTTAGCTGTAGTACCAGCTGCTTGCATGTTTTTAATTATCTTATTAGATGGTATAACAGTGACCTATGAAATAAATTGAAGGTGAACATTTTTAAGTTTTCCCTTTTTTACTCTATGTTTCTAAGTATCTTCATTGATCAAATTATGGTATTCTGTAAAAGTACATTGAAAGTGTATATGGTTTTTGAATCAATGTAATGCTCTTTAAAGTATAGTATTATAATTACCAGTATAAAAGTAACTTCATTTTTGCCTCATTTTTTATAAGCTTTAGGTTGTGTTTATGTGGCCACAAATTCATGTGAAAATTCATGTGAGTTTCTCTGAGAAACTCAAAATATTGCTTAGATTTCAGATAACATCTTGGCATTGTATAAATGGCATAAGATAGAATATAAATAATTATAGATTATTTTAAAATAAATTTGTCTATTTAACTCTGATTTTTTTAAGTTCTTTGTAGTCAGTGGTAGATCATCTAGCTGACCCTAATTATTTTTACAATTTAATTTCACATGGTACTATTTCTGAGTGTATTTTCCCAAGCTGCACCGTTAGAAAAAATGTATCATCTGCTGGATTTTGACAATTGGATACTTTTCAAATAATACTTAAATAGAATGTTGACTCCAAAAGATGCAGTTCAAAATAATAATGACCAGTGATTATTCAGTTATAGGCAATCAATAAAATTGTAATAACTTAGTCAGAAGCTCTGATGTTTAATTAAAAAGCAGGTAGTTGGATGCAAAAAGGGACTGCAAAATACTTATGTGTGTCATTTGAACTAGCAGATCCTACAGCTGGCATGATGCAGTGACTTGAGCCTTGAAGAATTTATGGTCTTTGAATACTTACAGACTACACATTATTTGTTTTCTTAATTAAGAAATATTCAGACTTTTTGGCTTCCGTAGTTTTTTCCCTCTAAAGAAAGATTAAGTTTCATATTTCAAAAGGACTTTTGGTAAATAAGGGAAAATTTTCCTGTTTATATATTTTATTTTCTTTTTAAGGAAGGAAAATGAAAAGCCACTTGGGGCTGAAGTACTGGCGTATTATTTCTTGATATTGACTAGAGCTGCCAAAGTTGCCTCCTTTTCTCAATATGGTATTTTCTCTAGCTCCTAGAGTCAAAGTTAAAAGTTTAAGTGGGTTAATATTTTTTTTAATTGGTGTAAGTTGGTTAAAAGTTTTTTAAAAAAATATAGTTGATTCAACGTTTTGAATTTAGAAGTTGTCTTTTTCTGAATAAGTAAAGAAGACATTAATTTGAACTTTCTTTAGTCATTGAGGAAATTTTAAAAATTAAACTTAAGGTTTTATTGCAAAGACATTTATGTGTCCTATTTACATGTGATTAATAATTTGAAAGGATGTGGGAAGTATCCTCACGTCATTTACATTTATTTTTGGTATAGTATCTCTCCCCCATTTGTATGTAAGAGGGTCATATGTCTCTTGAAATGGAAGTGAAGCAGTGACTCAAAATGTTAGAAATAATAGGGCAAAAGCATGCTTTGGATTTAAAATTAGAAGTGTGGGTTATGGTTATACTCTTGGAATGATATAAATTTGTTAATCCATTATTTTTAGGAGTATGGAATTTCAGAAACATATTGTTTTTACAGAAACATAATTGTGAAAGTTACACTGTATTAATTTGGGCTGTTACAACAAAATACCAGAGGCTGGGTAGCTTATAAACAATATAAATTTATTTCTCACAGTTTAGAGGCTGGAAAGTTCAAGATTAAGATGCTGGTAGATGTGGTGTTTAATGGAGACCACTTCGGGTTCATAGATGAAATCTTTTCACTGTGTTCTCGCATGGCTGTAGGGGCAAGAAAGTTCTCTGAGAGCCTCTTTTGTGAAGGGCAGTAATCCCATTCATCAGGGCTCAGCCCTGAGGACAGTCGCCTCCCAAAGACACCGGCTCCGAACACCATCACAATTGGCGTCAGAATTCAAAGTATGAACTTGCGAGGGCCACATGCAGTCCATAACATTATACTAAGAGGAGACCAAACTGAACTCCTGTCCCCCTCCTTCACTCACTCATCTTACGTTCCTAAGGCCTTACCATTTTATTTATTTTTCCAGGACGTAGGCTAATAAATAGATAAGAGAAGAGGGTCTGGACTGAGGGTTTCTTTCCTGATTCTTAGAACACTGCTTTCCTCACTTTGACGTTATTCCTGTCTTTTGTTTAGAATCTGTATAATCATATGACACTGACTCTTGAAGTTCTTATGAATAAATGCATAATTTAGGGAAACAAGTTGGAAAAAGCACACAGGTAGAAATAAGACAGACTGAAGTTTGCCTCTCAGCTCCAGCACCTCCTGACTGTATGGGCTTAAGCAAGGCCGTCAAGCTCCCTGCTTCCTGGTGCTTCATCTGTGAAGCTGAGTGTTAGCACCGCCTCTGTCATGGAGCCGTGTGCGGCTGGACCCACTGCTTGACACACAGTGAGTGACCGTGCCAGTTTCTTTCTTTCGTCTCCCTTTTCTAAAATTTCCTTTCAGTTTTAACCAAGTTTTTCACCTAACAAAGTTGGCCTTCATTTCAGAAAAGTGTTTTTTAAATTCTATATAGTTCTATATAGTGAAAAAATATATATTATATATAAAATTCTATATAGTTCTATAAAGTGAAAGTGGCTCAGTCGTGTCCAACTCTTTGTGGCCCCATGGACTACACAGTCCATGAAATTCTCCAGGCCAGAGTACTGGAGTGGGGAGCCTTTTCCTTCTCCAGGAGATCTTCCCAACCCCGGGATCAAACCCAGGTCTCCTGCATTGCAGGCAGATTCTTCACCAGCTGGGCCACAAGGGAAGCCCCGTATAGTTCTATAGTGGCAATAAATTTAAGGATAATATCTATAGTTATCTGTAAAAGGTCACATTTATAGATATCTACAGTTATCTATAGATTATAGAGGAAGAATATTTAGAAAACCAATACTTATATTTAGCCTAACATTATCAAATGTTCTCAATTCTTCTTTTCATATGTGCTCAAGTAACACTGTAACACAGTTAACTGATAATTTCAGAGAGTACAAAATTAATCATTTTATTTTCTGGAAACCAAAATCAGAATATTACCTTTACTTCTTATCTCCATAATGGAGCCACATTTGAGAGAAGAAGAAAAAAAATCACATTTTAATGATGAGTATATCCTCTTCAAGCAGCTTTATTATTTCTTACGGCTGTGGAACTGGTCAGTAGCGCCATTTCTCTCTAACATATGATCTGTTTGAACTAATCGTTGATCACGTGAGGCTCTGAAAATAGGTAACCTTTCACTTAAATTACTAACTGGTTTGTTTGCATTTATAACTTCAGATTAATATAACCCAAAGTGACTTGATTATACATGTTAACAGTTTGAGTTCCTTTCATTCAGAAGCCCCTTCAAGCCCTTTTTATTGTCTGTAGCCAGGCTTTGGGGAATTTTTTTTTTTTTTTTCATATTTGTTTATTTACAAAGTCAGCTGCAGGCTCCAATCATCCAAGGCAGTGTAAATGTTTATCTTTGAAAAGACAGGCATACATTTGAAATATGGCAGTAAGCTGCTCTGAGTCAGCCTCACTGTGAGTCCTGTCCCCTGGAAGCACTTCAGTTTCCTCCTGGGTTCCTGGTGGAAATGCCCCGTCAGCCCCACTGCCACCATCTGTAATGTGTATTAGCACACTGCACTTTTTGAGGATGGGGTGATTCAATAAAATATTTGATTGATAATATTGAAATGTGTTACTGAACTCATAACTTGAGAAAATAATGCATAGAATTAGGGTTTAAAAGTGAAAAGTTACAAATATTTTTAAACATTCTACAAATAGCTTTCTTATATCCTTATTGATATGTTATGTGATTAGTTCATTATACTGCTTAATTTCTGATGTTTGATTTGATGGACAGTTTCTAAGTCTCAAAGATACAGTTTAAAGATGAAATTTACAGAGAATATTTTAATAAAAATTAATATTTAACATTTCTGTCTTTTATGTATCAGATTACCTTGCCTTTTGAGGGAAATTGGCAGTGATTAATAATCCTATTTTTATTATTACTCCAGAGTCTTCACAAGTGCTTTCCTGATGTGTGTGTGTGTGAAAGTTGTTGTTCAGTGTGAGAGCTAAATATCTTCAGTCATTCTGCAGTTCGTTATTCTCCACCCGTCAGAGGCCTGCCAGTGAGCTAGACCTAGAGAGGGACACAGAGCCTGCTGTGGTGCAGTCACCATCTAGGCTGGGAGGCAGGCTTGCAAGAGCTAGCGTGGATGAAGACTGGTGTAACAAGGGCAGGCGTTTTACCAAGAACTGGGGGAATGCCGGGTGGCTAGTTACTGGTTAGTGTCGGGTGGTTAGGAGGAAGGTGTGTTTGCTAGACATAATAGAGGAACGGGAGTTTTCCATGAGGTGAACAATATGACCAGAGACAGTCTTTATTTTCTGTTCTAGCAATGCATTCTTTAGGGGTTTGGGGCACTCAGAATGGGTAGATTCGATTGACCTTATGTTTGTCAGTGACAGTCTTTTACAGCGTGGGCATTTACATAGAACTGTTTCATTGCGGTGATATTTTTACTTTGCAGGAACTGTTATTTTGACAGTACTGAAGTTTTAGATTTCAGTGTATCCCAGATGTTTGATATATCTAAATCAATGATCAGAAGTTTTAACTGGGAGTTGAAAATGTGACTCTTGCACAAAGTTACATGAAATAGTTGATACTGATATAATTGAGAATGAATATTATGTGCCTAGAAGTAAAGGAGAAGTCAGTAAACCTACTGTGGACTAGAAACTGGCCATTTGAAATGTGAAAGATGTCCTAGTTTCATCCCAACACACAGGCCTTGTTCTCATTCCGTGATGGTAGAGGCCCTCTTCTGAGATAGATGTAGAAGTGGTTTAGTCTGGTTGACGTATTCTCAAGGAGTTTCAGAGCCTGTGTTTCCACTTCCTTGTTGAATGTTAGGAAAGTAATTCGGATGACACGCCCAAGTCTCTGAGCCCGTGAAACACCACAGGGTGGTTGGACACCACCTCTGCACTCTCCCTCCAGTCCCTAACCTGCCTCTGGGTCTTGGGGCTCCCTCGAGTGGCAGAGCCCACTGTCAGGGAGCCAGACCCAGCGCTCCACGGTTTGGATTTCATTCAGCTACAGGAATACATGTATAGTCTCCAGAGGAACTCCTTCAGTTTGCATGCTCACCCGCCCTCACCTCACGGCAGGTCCACCCCAGAGCCTGCGTCTCTCCTTTGTATTCTCTTTGTAAGTTGAGCAGGGACCAGTTTTCTTTTTACCTGAGGGATTTGGGAGAGGATGGGTGGAGCAGGATAAGTAAAGCCAAGGGGCCTGTGTGGCATTTTGAACTCTGCTCCCAATCCATGTTTCACCCTAAGCTTCTGGTGGAGCTTTCTCCCTAGGGAAGCAACACATTTACCTGCCTCTGTATCGCTAGGTACCATTCCTAATTGTGATATTTTTTAAAGTTCTGTAGAAAACAAATGAAAATTTTCTTCTGGTGCTGATTTTCAGTCTTACAGTAGCATTTCACAACAACTTTATGAAAATATCACACTCGTTCATTATGTGGTCATATAATTAATTTTTTTGTGGCATTCATTTGGAAATGCCTGAGTTAGCGAGTATACATATTAACAGAATAGCAACTAGCAAAGTAACAAAAGGTCTTTTGTGAAGTGAAGACTAGATTTGGGTTCTTTTGAAGTATATGAACTTTCAAATAACATAAAACTTCAGTAGTGGCGAATACATCTGCACATCAACACAGGACTTTTTCTGAAGCATAGTTTACTTTGGGCAAGAAGGCCATGAGAAAGCCGCTCATCTTCCACTGATGGGGAGCAGCGTGCAGACTGGAACCGGGTCTCACAGCCTGATTCCTTCACTTCAGTGTCTTCCCGATGTCCAGTGTTAAAAACAGTGATCATCTCTCTTCTTTGGAAATGCAGCAACTTGTCATTTATTTAGAGGTCAGATTTCTAATAGCTTCACCCAAGGAAGATGTAATCAGAAACTTAGGAACGGGAAGAAAACGATGGAATAGAAAGGAGTTTTTTCACTTAGGTAGAGTTAGTCACAGGGAAGTCCTTCCTGTTTTTAATCTGCTTCCATTTACCTAATTTCTCATTTTTTTAATTAAAAAAGGCTAGTACAGTTTATGTTGTTGAAATAGGCTAGAGTGTATGACAGTTCAAAGTCTAGTTTGTTGTCTTTGTTTTAGAAAAGACAAACTGAGCAAGTGACAGAGGGGTGCAAATTTAGGATTTCTAAAGGCTAACATCATTTTACAAATCAGTAGCTGATCCCCTAACAATCGTGGCTATGAGAGAAATGCTACTAAAAATGAAATGGAAAACTCCAAAAGCCAAGCAGTGTCGAGTTAGTTAATGTAGAAGCAAATGGCCATCCATTATCCAAATGTATATACATCTGGACAAACATTTCTTTAAGTTTTTGAAATGTTTTGACACTCTCAACATTTTTGAGTTGAGAAAAGAAAAATCACTTACATGGCGTACCTTGGCCTTTCATCATGTTGGGTAAATTAGGTATGCAGACATGATTTGTTTCTTTTTTTTTCTTTTTATCTATAGGTAAGTCATGTTTTCTAGTTTTCTTCACCCTTGAGTGGGGTTATTTCCTTTACCAGGGGCCCATGTAAAGTTGTTTTCCCAGGTATGTTCGTCTAACAAATCAGAAAGCACACATTAACCTTAAACTAAAGTTTATTTGATCACATGGCCCATTGATTTTCATTTTAAATGATCATTTCCTAGATCTTGGAGCCAGTCTCTTGCTGAGTATGGTTATATTATGCTCATAGTTCAAATCTTGGGTCTGATTCTTTCCAGTATCACTAATTTTTAGTAACTTATAGATGGACCATAGATGTCATCATAAACTTTACTGTCATTCTACCTCTTCCGTGTGTTGGGGGGCACATCACGTGTTTGCATGAGTGAAGGGGGAGGAAGCAAGAACAGAGGGTGGTGTGGAGACAGAAGCACAGGCAGTGGGAGACAGTGAGCTGAGAGGCAAAAAGGAAAAAACAAACTTTTACATGTGTGATCTGATTTTACTTGGAGTGACTTTTACTGTGTGTTACCTCTCTTACAGAATCATCTTGATTTTTTGAAACCATTTGTCTTGTCTGACTTCTAAGGTATTTCTGTCTTCTTTCCCCAACAACACTATATAAGTGTGTATCATATGCATATTTATCTTTATATCCCTTGAACCTTTATATTTGTTACTTTACAAAATGAAACGTATGATTATCATCCTAAAGCACTTTGCTTTTCACTGTCCAATACAGGAACCACTAGTTGTGTGGGGCTGTTTAAGTTTAGGTTTAAATTAATTAAAATAAAGTATATCATTGTTCAGTTGCACTAGCTATATTTCACCTGCTTAGTAGAGTATTATATCTGACAGTCCAAAACTGTTGCTAACTCAGTTCTTCATTATCTACCGTGTGGATATTGAGTTGGAGGCTCAAACTTTCTTGATTCACAGTTAAATCCAAAACCGAATCAAAGCATGATTGTAAATTGATTTTAATGGACTGCCTTACCCTGAACTGTCTGCTACTTTTGTTTCAATGGAGCCTCATCACATGAGAACATTTTTCACCTAGAAATATGAAGAAATCCATTTTAGGCTTGTGAGTAATTGTGAGTTGTTTTTATATGTATTTATATATGTATAAGTAATATGCCCCGATGTTTCATTATGAAGGGGAAAAAAAAGCTTTAAATAAAAGTAAGTTTTTAAAAATTCCTGATATAGGAAGCAAAAAAGCCAGTACAATTTCTAATTGCCTTTTAGAGTCTCTGAGTTCCCTCATTACCTGTGATTTAAGCTAAAAATGAGGTAATTACAGATAACATCAGTGTTTATCTGGTTGATCTCGACACCTGCAGTCCTAACGTAGCTTACCCAGATCTGGGGCCACACTTACAGTCTGATGCTGACATTCCTAATTTACACTTCTCCCATTTCCTTTGATTTTTAAGTTAGATGTTCCTTGTTCTATTTCAATAGTATTTTAAAAGACATAGCTTTAAAATGTTACAAAGACACATACTTTTATATGTGGATATTGGAGTCATGGTACAGTCCTTTAATTAAGAGAAATCTTTCCCTAACATATTTCTATGCAGATTGAAAATTTGACTGTGTCCTTCTTCCCTTTGCATTTGATAAAGCAAATATGACCATAATTAATATGGCAGTCTTTCCACATATTGGCATGCACTTTAGGATAGTAAAATTATAGAAACCATTTCACATCAGGTGCAGTTTTCTTACCTGTGGTTTCGCACCCTCAGATATTCTGCCCATCTAACTCGGATCTTGTCCAGTTTAAAGATCACCTTTCCTTGGCCTGGCCTTTAGTCCTGCCGTTACTTGGTCAGACCTCAGAGACGAGACGACCATGGTTGACTAGCCATCGCTGAGAGCCCCTGTACCACCCTCCCCCTTATCACAACCCCACTTCTCTGCGACGATGTCTCAGCCTTCCCTGTGGTGACAGCCCTTCTCTGTTCCACTGAGCAGCTTCATTATCTGTAGGAGCCAAAGCCGTGCCTCTTAACCAAGTGATCAGAGGCCCTCAGTACGAGCCTGTGGGTCGTCTAGGACCTCTCCTCACTTACTGTAGATGTCGGGGTTTCTTGTGTTAGCTCCACAGAGACATTGTTCCTTGTCTGACGAAAACCAAACAATGGGGTAAAACCATTATGTGAAATATACAATAGAGTTTTTTTTTTCTGTGTATCTTCATTTGGGAGAGCAATTCAAAAATTTTTTTATTTCAAAATTGCCATGTCATTTATGCATGCTTCAGGTTACAGAAGTATTTAAACAGTTAAATGTAGAAGGTGCTAACCAGTTTCATACTCATTGTATGTGCATATCTTGGGAAGTATATTAAGAGATCTTATTTTCTTGGGCTCCAAAATCACTGTGGACGTTGACTGCAGCAATGAAATTAAAAGACACCTGCTCCTTGGAAGGAAAGCTATGACAAACCTAGACAGCATATTAAAAAGCAGAGACATTACTTGGCTGACACAGGTCCGTCTAGTCAAAGCTATGGCTTTTCCAGTAGTCATGTATGGATGTGAGAGTTGGACCATAAAGAAGGCTGAGCACCGAAGAATTGATGCTTTCAAACTGTGGTGCTGGAGAAGACTCCTGAGAGCCTGAGCTCCTTACTGAAGATGTTTTCAGGGACCCGGTGCCTGCACTGCAGAGGCATCGCCATGAGGTGGCCCCAGGCCATGTTTATGAGAGGTTTCAAGGGCCTGGTCTCTAATCTGTTCCATTTGAGGCAGTTAGGCACCTGAATGTCCCCTGTGTTCTTAACCACTCACAGCGTCTGTTGATGTACCTTCTCAGTCCAACTGGTGAAAACGTATCTCTATACTTTTGGACCTCATGTTCAAAACCTGAAACTGTAAGGAAGGAAATACAAGACACATCCCTGTCCTGCCCTCTTAGGGGCCATTTTTGTCCTTTGATGTGTGGAGAGCCATGCTTCCCTTTGCTGTTGTCACCCCCGTCATTCAGGAAGACCTTTCCCACATTCTCATTCTTTCTCTCTCATGACAACTTACTTTCTCTGGGACTCAGTTTTGTCATTCATAAAGAGAGGTTAAAAATACTCAGGAGGGTTGTTGGAGAGGTTAAAAGTGATTTACCCAAAATATCACATATCATAACATGAATGGAGTTTTTTTTTTTTTTTTTAGCATTTTGAGAGCATCATTGCTAGATTTTTGCTGCGACAGACTATATAGTTTTATGTAAGACAAAGTTAACAACTATCTCTTCTTTACTCTTGTTAATTAAATGGAAAAATCCCACCGCTGACTCCTCAGCACTTAATATTCTTTTCCCAGGCTCAGGACTGTTGGCCACCATTCGTATTTGTGATCGGAAAGAACTTTTCTTTTGGTCCAGCTCCCCTCAAAGGACTCAACGTGTCCTCTATACACTGTTCAACCTCTGGCAACCCAGTTTTTGGGGTGGCATTTCAGTGCCTGTGGGGTTACTACTTACCATGTTTTACACTGAGTTTTAATTTTTCGATATAAAATTATTTCTCCCTTCTCTGAACTGCCAGAGTGCTCTGCCTTAATCACATGATTATTGGTTTACACATCCGTCTGCTCCCTTAACTGAATGCTTTTAAAAATACCTCTAAGTGCTAAGTACAGAGTAGGCACTGAATAAATGTGTATTATGTTTACTGTGTATCACAGTTTATTAACGAAATACCATCCCATAGAAGAGAAAGACAATTAATAGATTATTTTGTGGCCTTTATGTGCCTCTGTTGTCAGAGCGCTCCATCAGTTTGAGATTTGTGTCTTAATTAGAACTATAAGTACCTCTGAATAAATTTAAATAATTGTGAATTTTAGAGAGAATGTTTCCATTTCACATGCCTCAGTCTCCTTTTTTTCTTTACCAACACTGTAATCAAGGCACGGGGTCTTATTTGAGGTAACAAATAATTATCCTTCATTACATAAGTGCTGTGTAACTTGACCTTAAAAGGCCGCGGAACCTGACAAGACGGCAGTGGATCTAGCCAGCTGTATCTACTTTCACAGTGTGTTGGTACCTGTGAATAGGAGCTGCTTCTGGAAGAGTCTGGGGGAGTCATTGCCTCACACGTTCCCTCTCTGATCCGGAAAGTACTGTTGCTTTCAGGCCGTGGAACTGCATGGTCTCAGACAAATTATTCCATTTGAAATCTGTGTTTTCTCTTCATAGACTATGAGTTGTTTAAACAGAAGCATATTTTCTGAGATGTACACCTGTATTGTTATTTGTTCATTTTTTTCCCCATTTTTGACTAAAACTAAAAGCAAAATTTGAACAATGAGATATGGGTGATTATGACCAACCTAGACAGCATATTAAAAAGCAGGGACATTACTTTGCCAACAAAGGTCCATCTGGTCAAGGCTATGGTTTTTCCAGTGGTCATGTACGGATGTGAGAGTTGGACTGTGAAGAAAGCTGAGCACTGAAGAATTGATGCTTTTGAACTGTGGTGTTGGAGAAGACTCTTGAGAGTCCCTTGGACTGCAAGGAGATCCAACCAGTCCATCCTAAAGGAGATCAGTCCTGTCTGTTCATTGGAAGGACTGATGCTGAAGCTGAAACTCCAGTATTTTGGCCACCTCATGCGAAGAGTTGACTCATTGGAAAAGACCCTGATGCTGGGAGGGACTGGGAGCAGGGGGAGAAGGGGACAACAGAGGATGAGATGGTTGGATGGCATCACCGACTCGATGGACATGGGTTTGGGTGGACTTTGGGAGTTGGTGATGGACAGGGAGGCCTGGCGTGCTTCAGTCCATGGGGTCGCAAAGAGTTGGACACGACTGAGAGACTGAACTGAACTGAACTGAATGGGAAATGGATAGTATATTTAAAATATCATAGATAATACAGATGAACTAAAGTAATTTTCAAAAAACCCCAAGAATTGATTTCCTTGAACTTGAAGTGGCTAAGAATTAACTTAAGCATGAAAACAATGTAAAGAGAATCAAGAGGAAATAAATGTTAGGTTTAAATTATATGAAAAGTTTCAGTGGTTTGAAAATCAAAATAATTAGGTTAAAAATACACACACATGGCAGAGAGCAGTGTCTTTAATGTATGAAACACTTCTCTCTTGGACCAATAAGTCCAAGTAAAAGCAGTGTTATAATTATTAAAAACAATATTGAATTTTTATATGTTATGATATGCTGGGTGCCCTTCTAAGGATTTCTCATATATTTTAATTCTCATAGTAATTATTTGAGGTAGCTGCTATTATTATTACTCCATTTTATAGATGAGGCAACAGAGTCACAGGTTAAGTGAATTTGAACATGCTTGCACACCTAGTAAATTATGTAGTTTCTGAATGGATGACTTTCTTTTTATCACAGAAACATGGCTCTGATGTCTGTCCTCTTGGCCACTAGCCTATACTGCTTAACATGGGCCAAGGACAAGAAAGGACATTTTAAAAAAGAATAAATAAAATGGCACCAAATCATGAAAAATTTTCTGTTTCACTAATGATACAGAAGGAAGTAAAACTCTAAATGAAATTTATTCTCTTCTTTGACTAGGGTGGTGGAAATAAGACCTTTCCATGGAGTGGTGGTAGGAATTTATTTCCCCCAGTGCACGGCTCTGGGGTGAGGCTGGAGTTCTCTGCTCAGGGCATTAGGGGACCATTGCCTCGGCCGCTCTCCTGGAAGGCTGGGTGTGGGAGACGCAGCTTGCTCCGCCGTCAGGGCTCAGCGCGCTCGGCGTGCCGCTGGTTGGGATGCTGGATCTGAGGTCACCTCGTATGCGGCTTTTCTTTCTGAACACAAGTGGGGCTTGGCCAGGGACAACCACGCGCGGGACACAGAGGATGATCGAGAGGTTTCACGGCTTCCTTTTGAGTTCGTCTTTCTAAAGAGAGTGCCAGGCTTGCAGCTTGGATAATAAATTTTACATTGTCAGTTTATCGTGGCACTATGGAATCTGAGGGAAATTTCATAAAGCCGCACTCAGTAGCCTCAACTGTTGACAAATGATTCTTGAGGTTTAGTTTGGTACAAGATGCAGAGAATGTAGGTCTGCTTCCTTTATTCAAACTCAGTAACTGGTTTGGGACAATTAATTTCCAATTGTTTCCCAGTGGAGCAGATTTACTTGTATATTAATGAGGCACAGGTGTTGGGCCCCTGGTGTCTGCATGCCTGGGAGGCATATTTCAGTTGTTTATCTCCTCAGCCATAGGTATGCAAGGTACTCAAGCTTGCCTTTCACAGTTTTTACAGTGAGGCTTTTTAATTTTTTTGATTTTTTTTCACATTTGCCTGCACCTGTTAAAATTTTAAAACTGTTCGTGTAGAAAGAAGTTGCAAAGATTTCAATAGTAAATAGTACTAAAAATTAAAGGAAATAGTCTTCTATTCTGTTTAACTGCCCAGCCTTACGTGAAAGAGAAGTGAGTTGATTTCATGAGATCTTTCAGGTGAGACGCCAATATGATCAATCAATGACCCAAATTTTGGTTGTGTATTTTTGGAGCAGGTATATCTTTGTTAGTGTCTAGAGCAGTCATATACTTGTATTAATATTCATTTTTTTCTTGTTGATTCACTGAAATGCACTACCAACATTTAAGAGGCAGTGGAATAGCCTCCATAGACATTATGAATTTCAGTAGCTGGCATAATTATAGCGATCTACATATTCATTAAATCTACAGGAGAACTCTGTCCAAAAAGACAGCCTTGCATTCAGAAACAGACAACTAAATACATATATTTTAAAAGTTGCATCTTTGAGACTTATTTTAAGTTGAATTCCTGTAGCACTCCTCTCCAAGCAGAAGAATTTTAACAAAAGGATCCCCATGCTTTGGTTTCTTGCATCTAGGAAAGAATGGGAAGAACTATTTGTAAACAACAATTACTTGGCAACAATAAGGCAGAAGGGGATTAATGGGCAGCTGAGAAGCAGCAGGTTCCGCAGCATTTGCTGGAAGGTAAGAAGAAAATATTTATTTACAGTTTGTGGTTGCAGTCTATCAACACATTACCTGATGCCCTGGAAGATCACCCATGCGGGGGATCACTGAATTTTCCAAGAGACTTCACTCACAAGGTTTTGGCTATCTAGGTTTATCTTTCATAGGACATTTGCTAATAAGGTTGAAGCAAGCGCCTTAGTCCTGGATAGCTGGCGATGGTGCAGGAATCATTTGAAATACCGGTCTTTTCATCCCATTTGATGGTGCGGAACTCAAGCAAAGCCTTCTGGGTCCCTAGAGGCACTTGCAGAAATCCTTGGCGCTGGGCAGGGGGTGGTGGGTGAATGTTTTCAGATCCCTGTTACATCAAGTGCTGTCATGGTCACCTGCCTTTATTTCTTCACAAATACCAGATGGGAAAGATATTTTCATATTTTCTGTACTGGAAACACAGTGGAGGGCAGTGAGAAGGAGAAGTGGAGAGAAATTAGGTCAGTGTCCTTCCAGAGGAAGGCCATTGGTCACCCCCTGGGTAATGATGATCTGCAGTGTCTCTTTCACGGCTTGGAAATCTGTCCCTTTTTGTTCTCTCAAAATGAGTCGGTTTAGATTGAGACTCACTTTTTAAATGACTTCTCTTGAAAGTTGTTTAGGGTTCATCTGCATAAATTGAGCAGACAGAGCCTGCAAGTGAAGACAGTAAGGAACACATAATGTATTAGACAGTTTGAAATTTAATAATTTAGGTTTAATAATTAAAGTACATTTTTCTTCTGCTCGGTGCTGGCAGCGAAGGCAGGGTCGCGCTGCTCGCGTGTTTGTACAGGAGGCTTTGGGCCCCCCACCCCCCACTCCATGTTGTTTAACTTTTTGAGTCTCCTTCCTTTGCTAAAAATAAACTCAAACCCAGATTTATTTTAATGTTTTTTTAAACTAAATGAAATCAAATTTGTCTTTTTGAGAATGCTTGTTAATTTTGTAAACTGATTGCTAGTTGTAAACTGCATTTTCTGCTATAAAAGGAATGACTTCCCTGCTCAGGCTTGTCCTCCAATTGCTCCTCTCTGTCCACTACCTGCTTGTTTGAAGACAGATCTTGGAAGCCTTGACACTGCAATGTGGACCTTGGGCTTGTTAACGCACTCCATCACCCCCCTTAATATAAGAAAGTAGAACAGAGTGTACTTGAACCTTAATTAATTTTCCTTGTTCACTTTTACTGTAAATCTGGATGGGAGATGGATTCCATCTTGTGGTGTATCTTTTGGGATCTTGTTTTCTGGCCTTTGTTCACTTTTGAAATTGTCCAAATTGATATATGTCTTAAATATCCCCACATATAATTGTGAGTTGGAATGGTGATATGAGTGTGAAGTACCATGAATGTATTTTCTTCAGTTTTCAAGTGATGCCCTTTAACATAGTTTCGCATATTCTTAGGATTTTTATAAAAGTTTTCCTTTTTTTTTTTTGACAGCTTTTTCTTTGTGTTCTTCCTCAAGATAAAAGTCAGTGGATAAGTAAAATTGAAGAACTAAGAGCATGGTATAGCAGCGTTAAAGAAATAGTAAGTTGTACTTTAAGTAATGTAATTGTTTTCTTAATTAGGCCTTGAAGAGCAGTAGCCTCTGACCTTTGCATGTGTGTTTTCTTTCTTTCCAGCACATCACAAACCCTAGGAAGGTTGTTGGGCAGCAAGACTTGATGATCAATAACCCCCTTTCCCAGGACGAAGGGGTAAAGTTTGTGTTTATTCACATCTCAGCCGCTCTTGCCCATCAGAGTATGCTTGTGTCTCATTATCTGGCACCATGGAAGCAGTGTCACTACACCAACAGGATGATTCTTTCACCTCCTGCGTTAGTCCACCTAAAGCCGGACGGGCGTTAGTCCCTGCTGTGTGCTGACAGTGTCGGGGGAAGCCAGTGGGCTGCTTCTGGAGACGGCACGGTGGAGGGGAGGCCCCGGGGCTGAGAGCTCAGGGTCAGAGAACCCAGAGGAGGTCACGGCTGGGGCCGGAAAGGCCGCCCGCACAGAGCCCCCTTCTGGCAGAAGTGAGAAGGCTGCACCCGGGAGGTCAGCTCTCCGGAAGGAGACAGCTGTGTGTCCTGACTCTCTGGACAGAGGTTTAAGATCATGAAAAAGATGGGGCCCTCCCCCCTCAGACCCCAGTGAGGATGAGGAGTGATACACTTCAGAGGTGTTGTGTAGCTTCTTCAGTTCCTGTTTCTGTGCTGAAGGACATTTTTTTGTTTCACGTTTTCTGTATAAAATTAACATTTTTTTTCCCTCATATGTGTAATTATTATAGTCTGTGACTATTAAGCAATTTTTAAAACTTGAAGTTCATATTTTAAGAAATAGATAAAAATCTAAACCAAAGCTTTGTAGAAAACATTACATGTCTTTCTGTGTTGGCAATTCAGGTCAGGTTCAAGTGGGGCCAGCTGGCCTGTGGTCCTCCTCTAATTCAGGTAGGCCTTTTTGTTGTTGGAAGGGTAGCAGCAGATGTCTAGCAGTAAAAGTATCATTCACTTTAAGTAGATAGTAGAAAATTTTAAATATGCACAGTAATATCACTGGAAAAACTAATGTTAGAATGATTATGTGTCTCTGAGATTAGACTAGATTTTAATAAAACATTTTCCAGTTCCACGTTATCTATCTGCAATGTGAAATCATAACTCAGAGAAGGATAAATTTTAATTATTTGAATCATTAGATTGAGATCATAAAAGTCAAGCAAAGGTGCAGTATTGTTTTAAATAAGTTGCTTTCCTTTTTTCAGAGTCTTTGGAACAAATTCTTCCAGGATAAAGAACTTCGGTCAATGATTGAACAAGACGTCAAAAGAACGTATGTAGAACTATTTACAAGTTACCTTCAGTAATTCAGACTGGTGTTACCTCTTTGAAGTTTTAGTAAGCTATACAACCTGTAGAGGAGCCTTAGTCGAATGCAGTATTCTACTTGTGTTAATACTTATTTTGGCCAAATTTTGATGATAATAGTTACTTTTTATTCTTAAATTATAGACTTTTGTGTTCCCTTTGTCAAAATAAGTTACATTTATAATGTTGGTAATACTAAAATAATATATAAATACTTAAATGTTTAAATCAGTTTTTCAGTTTCCAATGCTTGCTTGAAGTCATGTGCTTCTAATTAGGGTTATATATTGTAGTCTTAATACTGCTTTTGCTAGAAAAAAATTATCTTTTGCTTTATATCTTTGAATCCCTTTCTAATCAAATTACTGTTTAAATGACAGGTATGTTTTTACCCCACCCCCTTTAATTCTGTTCATCTTGACACCATTCAAGTTTGCAAACAACTCCACATTTTCTCAATATTTACTATATGAAGTGGCTCTTTATCTAGCATGTGGTTAATTTCTATAACTTTTATGTATTGGACCTCACTTTTTTTGGGGTTATGTAATGAGGAGTGCATGGAATTTGTGTGGGAAGAGCCTGGGGTAAGTTCTAGCAAGGTATGCTCTAATCCTGGACAAAGTAATTTCAACAAAGGTCTTTCCCCCTTAGATGTTCATTTCTGCAAAACAGAGGTTAAGATCGAGCACCTCACGGCATAGTTACAGACTGATGTGTTGTTAATAGTATTAAATTAGATGCGTCTGCATTTCAGACTGTGCCCATACCAGTCGCGTTCCCTTCCTCACCAGGGTCTGGGATGAGCCAGGTGTATGAGAGTCCCTACCTCCAGGGCCGCCTCCCAGGCTCCCCCGCGCCTCTGCCTGTCTGCCCCACCCCGGTTCAGGTCCTGCTCCGCCGGGCGCACAGACGGGGCCCTGGCTCCAACACTGCTCTCTCTCCAGGCCCCAGACAGAATGGTCAGATGACGGGGACTTGCATTAAGGTCATACTACCGATTTAACACATGAGATTTTCTGCTTTAAAATGGAAATATTTCAGAGGGGTCGTGGGTTCAGAGAGCAGCAGCACATCCATAACTGGCCGTGGTGGCGAGTTGGAGGCGGGAAGTGTGGGGCACTTGGGTGAGCCTGGTTAACGAGGACCAAGCAGTTTCAGGGCAGTTACCTTCCTGAGTTAGGCTGTGGTGCTGGTCTCTCCTCGGAGGTTTCAGAAGGCAGAGTACCATTATTTTGGTTCACAGGAGGCCCTCAGTAAACATTTGTTGCATAAAACAAAAGGATGAATTTCCTTACCCATCGCTTTAGTAACTAGCTGGGTAATCAGTGGTGATGAAACAGGGTTCATAAAAACAAAATACACAATATATATAGTTTACCAAGCAGTAACAATATCTCGTTTTTAAAACGCTAGGCAGTTATCTTAGAAAACTTGATAGCTTATGTTTGAAGTAGCCAGTAAGAAGAGTTTTAGTGTCTTCTGTTGTCAGATGGAAGTGGAGGCACCGTGACGCTGGACAGGGTCCCACACCCGGGACCAGCTGGGCCAGATTGCTGAAGGAAGCGGGAGCAGCGAGAGAAAGGGAAAGAAAAGGGTGGATAGCAAAACCAAACAGGAAATGGGATTGTGAGCCCCTTCAGCATTTTGGTTCCTTACATCAAACATTTCTGCTTCGCTGTGTGGGAAAATGTTATTTCTCAAAAGCTATATTCTGTGTTTCTCTTATAAAAACGTATGTGTGTCGGTGTGTGTAACACACATCCATAGCAATTTTTTTCCTTATAATTTGTCTCTGCTGGTGCATTTTAATTCAGTTTACAACGCTGAGATTCAGAGAAGGCCTCTGGGTGGGGGAGGTTCATACCTCCTTCCCCAGAAGTCTCTCCCATGTCTCGCCTCACATTTTGAGGAAGTTTCCTAGCCACCTCTATGTAAATTCTGTGGCAGCTAACTTAGCTTGTAGGGTAAGGCTGTCCATCTTATTTTAAAGCCACCAAATTGCCTAATCATAAGAGCTGAGTAGCTTGAGTAATTTCACTGTCAGTCCTTTAGGCCGTACACCCTCCTCAGAGGGCGCTATGTGCGCAGTCGTGTCTGACTCTTTGTGATCCCATGGACTGTATCCCCCCAGGCTCCTCTCCCATGGAGTTTTCCAGGCAGGGATACTGCAGTGGGTTGCTGTTTCCTACTCCAGGGATCGAACCTGTGTCTCTCGCGTCTCCTGCATGGGCAGATGGATGCTTGACCACTGCACTACCTGGGAAGCCTTTAGAAGGCCCTTCATGATCCCAAATCCATGGTTTTCACCCCAGTCTGCACGGCAGCTCGTGATGCAGTGGGCAGGGAGAGGGAGAAGCGCAGCTCCGTGACTGGTCGCCAGCGACTGTGAGGGAATTGGGTGGTTCTGAGTGCATGTTTTACTGACTGTCTCCTGTGTTTCAGACCTCTCCAATGCATGGAAGAACAGAGTGGTGGGGAAGACAGACAAGTTTCCTGTTGTCGTGGAATGTGCACTTTAGTGTGGGGCGCCGGGGAGAGAAACAGAAGCCCGTGTAGATACAGAGGGTCATGGGAGAGGGCAGTGACTGCTGTGCAGAAATCAAGCCAGATAATCTCATACACAGCCAGACGGGTGGCTGCTATAGGAGAGGCATCAGAAAGGGCATCTCTGAGAAGGTCATGTTTGAGCTGAAACATGTTACGAATGCAGCAATGTAGTGATCTGGAGGAGGAACATTCCAGGCTGAGAGAGCTGCTGGTGCCCAGTCCTCAGTGAGAGCAAGCCAGGGATCAGCAGACCTGGCTGGGGGCGGATGTGGCGGTGGGGACATCTGGTGGGCTGTCCTGCCGACCACCACGGCTAGGAGTTTGGGTTTGACCCCACCTGCAGCCGGGACCTGGAGGGAGCTGAGGAGAGTGAGAGACCTGGGACAGGGCTGGGGGCCTTGGAGGGTGTGAGCGGGGTTGCAGACCCTGGAGAGGGCTGGGGGCCTGGAGGGTGTGAGCAGGGGTGCAGACCCGGGAGAGGGCTGGGGAACCTGGAGGGTGGGAGCGGGGGTGCAGACCCTGGAGAGAGCTGGGGGCCTGGAGGGTGTGAGCAGGGGTGACAGACCCAGGAGAGGGCTGGGGGCCTGGAGGGTGTGAGCGGGGGTGCACCCTGGAGAGGGCTGGGGGCCTGGAGGGTGTGAGCAGGGGTGTAGACCCAGGAGAGGGCTGCGGAACCTGGAGGGTGGGAGTGGGGGTGCAGACCCTGGAGAGGGCTGGGGCCTGGAGGGTGTGAGCGGGGGTAAGAGACTCGGGAGAGGGCTGGGGGCCTAGAGGGTGTGAGCGGGGGTGCACCCTGAAGAGGGCTGGGGGCCTGGAGGGTGTGAGCGGGGTGAGAGACCAGGGAGAGGGCTGGGGCCTGGAGGGTGTGAGCGGGGTAGCAGACCCTGGAGAGGGCTGGGGGCCTTGGAGGGTGTGAGCGGAGTAGCAGACCCTGGAGAGGGCTGGGGGCCTGGAGGGTGTGAGTGGGGGTGCAGACCCTGGAGAGGGCTGGGGGCCTGGAGGGTGTGAGCGGGGTAGCAGACCCTGGAGAGGGCTGGGGGCCTTGGAGGGTGTGAGCGGGGGTGCAGACCCTGGAGAGGGCTGGGGACCTGGAGAGTGTGAGCGGGGATGAGAGACCCGGGAGAGAGCTGGCTGCTGTGCTCTGGGCGGGGTGGAGGTGGGCACGGTCCCTGGAAGGGCAGTGGGCGTCAGTGATGTAGACCGACGACGTCTGCAGCAGATAGAAGCTGAGGATGTGTATTGGATTATTGTCGCTTTCTCCCACTCCTCAGTTCTGTTCCATTGTTACCACTGTTTGGGGGCCTTTTCACCGCTCACCTGGGAGTCTCTTACGTGTCTAACTGTTCCCTTGACTCTATTAACTTGCTTTTCCCGTCCAACTCATGTGTTGGACTGTTTCCCTCAAACATGTTCCTGGTCCTGCCCCTACTTGCCTGTCTGGACCTTCTGCGACCCTCTGTGGTTTTGCAGAAGATGTGCTTATCCAGTCTCCCTAACACATACACTGTCCCCCTTTCAGACTTCCCCGTCACCTGTGTGTTCCTGACTTCTGGTTTAATTCCACTGTGGTCTAGGGGCAGGCATCATATGATTCCTTTTCTGTCAAATTTGTTAATGTGGTTTTATAGTCCAGAGCGGGATCTGTCTCTGAGAATGCTCTCTGTGAGCTGGAGGAGAATGTGTATCCCGCTTTGTTGGATAAAAGTGACCTGTAGGTGTCAGTTAGGTCCCGTTGGTTGATGTTGCTTAGTTCAACTCTGTCCTTACTGGTTTGCTGCCTGCCAGTTCTGTCCATGTCTGATGAAAGGGTGTTGGAGTTGCCAGTTGTAGTAGTGGATTCTTTCATTTCTCTTGGGCTTCCCCGGTGGCTCAGAGGATTAAAGCGTCTGCCTGCAATGCAGGAGACCTGGGTTCGATCCCTGGGTTGGGAAGATCCCCTGGAGAAGGAAATGGCAACCCACTCCAGTATCCTTGCCTGGGAAATCCCAGGGATAGTGAAGTCTGCTGGGCTACCGTCCGTGGGGTCACAAAGAGTTAGACACAACCGAGCGACTTCGCTTTCCCTTTTACTTCTCTGTCCAGTTTTGTCGGGCTTTGCCTGGCATAGTGTGAAGCTCTGTTAGATGATTCTTGTTATGGCCTGTAGGTCTTCTTATAGAATTGATCCTTTTATCATTATTTAGTGCCCTTTTTATCTTTTAGCTAGAGTTAGCACGGTATATTGCTCTCTAACTATTTCCTTTTAATCTATATCTGTCTTTATAAAGTGGTTTCATAGGCAACATGATGGATTTTAAAATGATTCCTTGTAAAGCAAGTCTACTGACACATTCTCTCAATTTTTGCTTGTCTGAGATAGTTTTATTTCTCCTTCACTTTTTAAGGGTAATTTTGTAGCACGCAGAATTCTAGTTTGGCAGCTTTCTCCTTCTTAAACACTTGAAATTTTTCAGTTCACCTTCTTCTGTCTGGCATGGTTTCCGAAGAGAAGTTGAATGTAATTCTTGATTCCTGTATAGGTAAGATGAAGTCCTCCCTCCCCCCACCCCCCACCCTTAAAGAACTTTATCTTTGATTTTCTAGTTTGAAAATGACGTGCTCAGGTATAGTTCTCTTGGCATTTGTCCTGCCTGATGGTTTCTGAGCTTCCTGGTTCTGCGGTTTGGTAGCTGACGTTAATTTGGGCAATTTTCTCAGTGATTGTTTCTTCAAATATTTCTCCTGTTCTTTTCTTTCTTCTCTTTTATTCCCGTGATAGTCCTTGAATGTTCTGTTCTTTTTTATTTATTTATTTTTTTTGCAGTCCTTTTCTCTTGCTTTTCAGTTGTTGAGGATTTTGTTGAGACATCCTCTGGCTCAGATTCTTTCCTCAGCTGTGTCCAATCTATTTGATGAATCAGCCCATCAAAGGCATTCTTGTCTGTTACACTGTTTTATACCTCTCAATTTATTTTTGGTTCTTTCTTAGGATTTCTGTTTTTTGCTTACATTGCCTGTCGGTTCTTACATGCTGTCTACTTTATCTATAGAGCCCTGACTGTAGTAATCATACTTGTGTTAAATTCCTGGCTTCATAATTGCAATTTCTTTGGTTCTGATGCTTGCTCTGTGTCTTCCAATTGTTCTTTCTACCTTCATGTATGTCTTGTGATTTTGTTGTTTTGTTTTTATGACAGCTAGATGTGATGTCCTGGTTAAAGGAGCAGCTGTCAGTAGGCCGTTTGTAATGTGATGGGCTGAGGGGAGAGGAGAAGTGTCCTTTAGATGTGTGGTCAGTCCTTCTGTGCCTCTGGACTGTGCCCTTCACAGTGTTTCTCGGATTGCCCTCCCCCTTATATGGGCAGGACGGCTGTGGTGGGGGTTGGGCTGGGCATTTCCCTCTCCCCAGGTCAGTTAGGGGCCAATGGAGTCCCAGCAGGTTGGGCTTTGGGTAACTCATTCTGCCGGCAGGCAGGCCTTGTTCAGAGGAGCAGCCTCCCCTTCAGTCCGGGTCGGCCCCTTTCCCCTCCCCCTGTCGTAAGCTGAGGGGACTTTCTCTGATATTCACTGTGGGAACCTGGCCGAGCTTCTAGAAGTGAGTCTCACAGTTTTGTGTGGGTCTCCCCATGATGGAGTTTTCCTGGAGTTTTTAGCCCTCACAGGTAAACCCCATGGACACAGGGGCCTGGTGGACTGCAGGGCACGGGCTGCAGAGAGGTGCTGTTTCTGTGCAGGTCTGGCATCCCGTGGGGCTGCCTGCCCAATGCTGCTCCCCTGCTGCACTCCGTCTGAGTCCCGGCCACTCGTCCTTCAGGCCTGACTTCATCTCCACCCTGTTCTTGAAGCATGTTCCAGTCTTTACAACTGGAAATAATTTGTGCCTCTTCTATGTTCCAGTGGAATTTTCTTAATAACTTTGTAATGATATTACTTAAGTTTCTTTGATAATGCTCAAGTTTATTTAGACTTGCCAGTGTATTCAATCTGCCAGTGTATTCAGTACATTTATATTAATCTCCTTAGCATTGCAGATGCCAAGATAAATATGGCGTGGGTCCTTAAGAAGCTCAAAGTCTAGTAGAGAAAGCAGACCTAAAATAATTTACAGAGCAGGACAGCAGTACTGTGATGGAATGAGGACATACAGAAGCAACAGAGAAATGTCCTTGGCTTCATATTCTAATGCGGTAGACCTGTCTTAAGTTTTCCTGACTCATGACCCCATCCTCCCTAAGGCAGACTGTGCTCTGCTCAGCTGTGCCCGACTCTTGCGACCCCATGGACTGTACCCCGTCAGGCTCCTCTGTCCATGGGATTCTCCAGGCAAGAATACCGGAGTGGGTAGCTTCCCTTCTCCAGGGGATCTTCCCAACCCAGGGATCCAACACAGGTCTCCTGCCTTGCAGGTGGATTCTTCACTGTGTGAGCTACCAGGGAAGCCCAAGAATACTGGAGTGGGGAGCCATCCCTTCTCCAGAGAAACTTCCTGACCCAGGAATCGAACTGAGATCTCCTGCATTGCAGGTGGATTCTTTGCCAGCTGAGCTACAAGGGAAGCCCGTGCCTACCTAATGGTGCTATTCTGTAAATACCTGAGTATGTTAGCTCAGTACTGAATGCAGTGCCAATGGGATCTCCACCCCTGCTCAGGGGAGCTTGGGAAAACAAGTCAAATACTCTCCCAGGGGAAACATGGACGTAAAATAATGTTTTAAGTTCTGTGCTCCTCCAGTTTCCTTATTTCTCCCGCTTTCATTATGTTATTATCACTGTCAAGTACTTGTATTGCTGTAACTTGCAAGACCTTGAGGGAAACAGAATAAAGGGTGGAAAATACCAGGGGGAAAAAGTACCTAACTTGTCAGCCAGGTCTCATCTTTCAGATGTTGTGGTAACTCCTGGAGGGCATTTCTGTCTTACTGCAGAGTCAGGGTGGGGCCTAATAAACGCTCGCTGATTGTGAATCCTATCACTTATGATCAGTGTTTTTCAATTTTAGTAACAACATCTCCAACATTTTCAATCTTCAGAAACATAAACACACTTAAAAAATACTATTATCCTCCTTCTAGTCTGAGTTTAAACAAGATAATTTCATCTCGTAAGCTGTGTTGTTTTCTCGTTATAGAATTTATTTGATCTGAATATGTCACTGAATTAAATATTATCTTCTCTTTCAACTAATTTTAATATTGTTTTATTCTACTAACCTTTTTTGCCTCAAAGGGTTTTGTATTCATTTCAATTAATTGTTCCTTATCTCAACCTAATGAGATTGTTACTGTTCTCATTTTTATTACTGAATGGGGAAAAAACTGATAATCAAAAGGTAAATCAAGTAGCTTCCAATTTATAGCATTTCTACTTCAGAACTTGAGCCGTCCATTCTGAACCAATTTTGCCATGCTTCAAAGGCTTAACATTACATGAAATTCAGTATTGTTTAAAATGATGGGAAATATTGTGCTCACTTTGGCAGCACATATACTAAAATGATGGGAGATACTGAGTTCAGAATAAAGCATCATTTCCATATTAGATACTAAAGAAGTCTGTTATTTGGTCTATCAAGGTCTATTCTAAAAGTATATTTATAGTATCTATAATATCATTTGCAAATTAACATATTTATAAGTTATTGCCAAATTGTGTCGTCTTTTCTTCAAATGCCTCTCTTGGATTAAATGATTAAAATTCTTTTTTTGTTTTAAGTTGCTCAGTCGTGTCCAACTCTTTGCAACCCCATGGACTATAGCCTACCAGGCTCTTTTGTCCATGGGATTTTCCAGGCAAGAGTACTGGAGTGGGTTGCCATCATTGTAACTGTGATGATATTTAAAGGTCGGTCTGATCACATCTCGGGCCACCATCCTTAGCTTCTGGTCTTTCATGGTTCTGGTTTTTGTAGGGTTCTTGCCATTTGCACTTCAGGCAGCTCACTCTTAAGTTCATTCCACTCTGTCCCACTTGGTTCTCCAAGACACGATTAGATCTTTAACCAGCCTTCTCATTTGATGATCCCTTTTGTTTGTATTCCCCGTATGGTCTGAACTTCAGACACTTTATTTCAGCAAACTTTGTTTCCTCAATTTTTTTTATATCGTCATTTGATATTTTGTGGATTCATTAATTGTTAAAATTTTCTCTTTAAAACCATAGATGTGTACTGTCCCGTTTGGTAGCCACCAGGCACATGTGGAGATTTAAGTTGAAATTAATTTAGATTAAATAAAATAAGTCTTTATCAGCCACTCTCCAGTGCTAATGACTACTGTATAAGCCAGCCCAGATACAGGACATTTCTATCATCATAGAAAGTTCTGCTGGACAGTACTGTGAAAATAAATTGATGGTTGTTATATTTTTGTACTTTATATGAATATAGGAATATCTGCATTTTATTTTTTATTCACAGTGAACTTTTAGAGACAGCCTGTGCTTAATATTTACTTTTGTTTCCTGTCTCTGCTCTTAAGAAACCTCCTTGAGTTTTTATAGTGTACAAATCTTATTTGAGTTTTGATCAAAGTTATTATGTAGTGGATAGTGTGAAATCAGACTACTTTGAGAATGTTTTCTGTATTAATAATATACAAAAGTGATTTTACAAAGTTTTTTTTTTCCTCCTTATTTAAAGTCCATCTTCTACACATTTCCCATTTTTCAGAGAAATAATGCTGGTTCTCTAATCCAACAGTGATTGTCATACTAGTGCAAAGTTGTTGGTGTGTTTTATACAGTTTCCTCCAAGCCCATCTTTTTTTTTTTTTTTTTTAGTTAAATAAAAACAAAATTCCTCAGGGAAAGAAAATTTTTACAAGCAATTTCAGAGCAGAATTGATTTTGGTGTGTGTTAATGCAGACAATCTGCCCAGTGTTAAAATGTTAAAGAGAAAAAAACCACACAAGCTGCCATGTTCGTGTGATCACACCAAAATAGCAGCTTGTATTTATATTTTCAGTCTCCTCGAGGTGGACTGCAGGCACACACCGCCGAGTGGCTGTGCTTGGCGTTGTGTTGTGGTTCTGTCTGATGCCGGCGCCGTACACGCTTGTGCATGCATGACCAGCCCTCACATATGCACTTGTTCACAGCCGCGGAAGTGAAAACGACAACACAAGCCGCTCTCTGCGGGTTGTCGGCAACCTGTATGTGTGTTTCTTAAATATTAAAGAGGGGGAGAAGCAGATTTTCAGGAACACAAGAAACAATTCTTCCGTCAAATGGCCTGTAGTCCTTCCTCATTTCACAACTCTTAAGGTAAAAGCAAAATATTGGATTCTCGTGGGTGCCTCTATATATTTAGAAATTTGTAGATCCTATACTGCTCATGTTTTTGACATGTATTTTTCGCATTTCTGCTGCATGTAAGCATGCTGATTCTTACTACATATTTGTTCCAACTTATGGGATATTTTTAAGCTTAAAAAATTATTCTAGCATTTGTGTGAAAATGGAGGTGTGTCTGCGGCGGTCATGGTGCTGTGACAGCGCCCGCACCCCTGGCCCCTGGAGCCTGGGGGCGGCGGCCCCATAGCGGCCGCAGAGTCCACTGCGAGCTGCGGGCCAGAAGGGTTCTCCCTGGAAGATCTGCTGTGTAAATGAAGCCAGCGTCTTTTAGCACTGTTTATATTTCTAAACTGCGGGTTCACATTCTGGCTATGAAGAGGTGAAAAGGTAAAGTTCGCTGGGTGGCAGAGTACTCCCTCATGCTGAAACATTCCTCGTCGGCCCAGCCCGTTCAGTAGAGTCACAGTATTTTAGGAACTTTCATGCAGATTTGGAATTGACATTACTTTAGTACTTCAAGGATAAATGCTTTAAATTGCTTTAAATTTTTTTTTAATTGTTGAAATACTGCAAAATGAAGTCTTTCAGTGTGACAGAGCCTTTGCACTTAAAGTGCATATTTCTACCTATTTTTTTCTCTTAATTTTTCATCTTTTTGGTATCAGTAGAAAGTTTTGTTTTTTGTTTTTCCTTTATTTGAGGCAAGGAGGCAGTGGGGTTGCTTGCTGTGTAACTTGGGGCATTGGAGAACTAGAAGGAACCTTTGCTGACAACCTCTAATCAGACGGTGACAGACACCTGGAAACCCCAGTCCCACTGCCTCTGTCCCCACTGTCGTTCTCGGACATTTCCAGTCATCCTGAGTCTTCTGCTTCGTCTTCTCACTTGGATGGTGGTTCCAAACTCCCACTGTCCCTGTTAGGCTCTGGGGGATTGTTCTGCTATCCTCTTGGGCTGGATCACATCCTTGTCATCACAGGGGATTTCTTTCTTTGCTTTTAAAAATCAGTGTTCACTTCAGTTTATGGCCTGTGAAAGTTATATAATGCTCTTAGCATCATTCGTTGCAAAAACCAAAGGCAGCAGAACTGTGGTCTAGCCTTCTGTAAGCTTTGCCTTCTTACCTCCAGTCCAAGTTCATGACTTAACTTTCATTTTTCATTGGTTGGTTGGTTTGTAGGCTTCTGGACTTATTTATTCATTCCGCCAACACTACTTGAGAAATTACTATGTAGCAGCTACTATTCTAGAAGTTGAGGATCCTGATAAAGAAAACAGTGCCTCTTCCATTCTTTTATAGAACCCTACATATTTTATTGTAATTATCTTCCTTTTAAAAATATCTGTGTAATATCTATTTTCTCGTCTAGATTTTCTTAAGTACTTAGTTTTATGTTTTTATATTTTTGCTGTTCCCCAGCACCTGGCATCCATAATAAGCCTTGTGTCATTGGTAGTCATCTTAAGTCCTTTTATTTTGCAAGTACATAAAGTTGAAGTTCAGAAAGAATGACTTAAGAAAATATAACTTGTTAATGGCTGCAGTGGAAATACTACCTGGGACTCCAGGTCTTTCAAAGTTTATTTGCCTGAATTTACCACTTTTTTTCTTTCAATTCAAGAAGCTTTTACTGAACACCTTCTGTATGCCGAGAGGCTGTGCTGTGCAGTGTGGGGTGCTTAGCAGTGTCCCCGACCCCTGACTACTGCAGCCTCTGTCAGGCATACTGTTTAGGTCTTTCCAGGGCATCGGGGTGTCTTTTCTGACAGGAGGGTTCTTTGAGGCACCACTTTAGAGTTTTCTGAGAGCTTAACAAAGGATTTTACATTCACACCCTTGGTTTCATCTTTCGACCTTGTTTTTCTGTGTCTTATGTTTGATCTTGGCCCAGAAGTCAAGTCTTAATGCTTCATGTGTGACTCGAGAGGATAAGAAGGAGACAAGGTTGTATGAAAATACCTTCGCGTTGAGCAGTCCTTCCTCTGCTTCCCTCTTTCCTTCTGTTGTAAGGGACGCCCAGCCCAGGCAGCAGCTCCCGCAGTGCCTAGACAGTCTCCTCGGCCCAATCACCTATGTATTAGGTGCATTTGCAATATTCCAAATAAACAGAGGCTGCTGTGTTGCTAGTACCCAATAAGGACCTAAAAGTACCCAAAAGTGTCTCCATTTTTCTTATAGTGTTTTCCTCACTTTGACTTTTGCCTTCACTGGCAGCCTCATGGGCTGTCTGGCTGGCTAATCGTCTCTTTCAGATCCTTTAGTCTTTTCACTGTGGCTCTGTGCAACATTCCAGCTCCTGTCCAGTCCCATAGCTACCTCTACCGCGTATTTTTTTTAAAAAAATGAAACAGCCCGGTTTCAGGTATTAAAACCTGTGTTCATTATCTCTTGCTACATGGTACATCTACCAAGATGTAACGCCTTGGAACAGCACTCATGGATTTCATAGTTGCTGGACCTCAGGGTTTTGGGAGCAGCCGAGGTCCTGGCTCTGGGACCTCTGAGCTTGCAGTCAGGTGTCAGCTGGAGCTGGGGTGGTGTGGAGGCTGCTGAGGGCTGGAGGACCCATGTGGGTCTCTCCGTGGTGCTGCTTAAGTATCCTTTCTCTAGAGGAGTCTTCCCCTAAGGCAAACAACCCAAAAAGGAAAGGCAGGCAGTGTGTTGAAGAATTGGCAGGTGTATTTTTAAAACCAGCACAATCCGTATGCAGCTGCCCAGGTTTCCCAGAAGCCCTTTTCCGCTCCGTCCAGCCGGAAGCGGAAATGTGGGCAGTGCCCGAGGGTGGGGTGCTCTCAGGAGCAGGCACTGTGTGGTCGCCTGTCATGGCCGCTCTCGTCCCAGTGGCCACGGCTCACTAGAGAGGGTGCTGGGAGGTTGAGTCCAGCTTCCTGCCTGGAAAGAGGAGAGGGCAGATTTGGTTGAATGGGGGGTGGTGAAGTCATCATCCCAAGCAGGGAGGACAGGACTAGAAAGCGACTGTCCTCCTTTCATTCCGGTTTACCTCGCTCCTCTGCTTTTTGCTTGATTTTTTTTTCAGTTTTCCTTTAATAAAACAAAAACTAGAGTAAGATATTACAGTTATTTTGGTGTTTAATCGTATTCTAGGGAGTTTTCATCAGCTCATTTTAAATTTTAGACGGATGCTGGTGGTGGAAGTTCTGGGTTTGAAGTGTGGACACAGCATCAGTCATTGTTCCTGCAAGCCCTCTGGTGCCGCTCCATCCTCCTGGTTGGCGATAAACCTTCACCAAGGGCTTTGTTTTTTCCCTCGGGGCATCTTATTGAAGACTTGCATCTTCAGTAATTCATCTGGGCCCAGTGCTTTGTCTGTTTTAATACTTCTAATTACCTAATTACGTTCGGTAATGCAGTGACAAAGCCCTTTGTCATTTCACTCTTGTCTTAACCCTTTTCTTGCTTAGGAAACACTCCTTGTGTCTCTTTGTTGTCTGAAGAACTCTCCATTATGGATATACCTTGGATATTTGCCTCGTTCCCTTTTTGTCTGTGTCATGACCAACCAGGCCCTGTTGAAGGTCTTCTGGGTTGACTCCCATCAGGTACCGGGGGCTCCTGGTTCTTGGTCTGAAGTTGGGGTTTGTGTTGTCCTGCCTCTCTCACTTCTTGATTCACCCCCATACCCTGCAGTCACATGGGAAGATATCCAGAAAGCAAGTAGAATAGTTGTCATAAACTGCTTTTGTGACAGTTAGTGCCATTTATCATTCATAGATCTTAGGTGTCCACAGGCATTGTTTAAAAATTATAGTGATCTGTGCTTCAGGATAACTAAAAATTGACAAGGGTCAATTTTTCTTCATATATGTATTTTAGGTAACAGTGAAAGAAAACATGATAAGAGTTACAGTTTTACCATTTTACAACCTCTAATGAATTAATCTAGACAGTGATCATTGGTCCTCACAGAAAGAGAGAAAAGCTAAAAATCTCTGCCTCCTGATGAAAGCACCTGGCACCATCTGTACCCGTTGTCCACTTCTGTGTTATAAACCACCCCCAAAGCTTAGGAGAACAGTAGAATTAGTTTTGCTGATGAATCTCCGACTTGAGGAGGGCAGAGCAGGTCTCTGTTCCATGTGGTGGTGGCCAGACCAGCTTGAAGTTTAAGGACTAGAATCATCGGAAGACATGTCCATCTGTCTGACTCTCGGAGCTGGAGCTGGAACACCTCCCCAGGGCCTCTCTGGGCTGCTTGACTTCCTAGCAGCCTGGCGTCTGGGTTCCACGGCTGTTTGCAGACCTAGAGTTGGACGGAAGCTGTGTTGCAGCGTTGCTTGCCGTTACCATCTCTTGGTGAGAAGCTCGTCGCTGAGGACCGCGCATGTGCAGAGCGGGGGCGTTAGGCTGCCCCACCTTTGTGTGGGAGGAGCATCGAAGGATTCCGGAACGTGCGCTGGAAGCGACCCTATCTTCCGTGAAGGATAGTGTTGAGAGTTGAAATTGAACCTATTGAAGTCTCTAGACCTTCTTACCAGTTTATGGGAATATGGGGGGACAAGGATTGTGTTCCATAAAATGGAAGAACAGTAAGTAAAATTCAGAATTTGGGAAGTTTCTACAGGGTAAAGAGTTTGGTTCTTCTAACAAATGCATTGTAAAAGAGAGAGGGAGAGAAAGAGAGGAAGGGAAGAGAAGGCAAGGAAGGAAAGAAGGGACAAGTCTGTAGAATACGTCTTAAGAGAGATAGCAACAAATTTCAGTGTACAGATGCTTCTTGGAACTTGATTGAAACAAACTGAAAAACTTTTAGGGAAATTTGAACATTTGACTGAATATTTGGTTTAATCAATCGATTATTTTTACTAGTTAGTGTTACAGCAGTACTATGGTTGTGTTTTTATAGAGTCTTTATATTTTAGGAATGAGAA
Source organism: Cervus canadensis (assembly GCF_019320065.1). NCBI lineage: Eukaryota > Metazoa > Chordata > Mammalia > Artiodactyla > Cervidae > Cervus > Cervus canadensis. Next base: position 31,033,790 of record NC_057392.1, on the reverse strand, counting down.
ATGCACCCTGCAGTATTACAGTGATGGCTCAGGTTTGCTTCGAACTGCAGCACTGAGAGAGGAGTGTACGTAAGAGGGCACTGATTACTGATGAAGCTGGGTGACTGTGCTGGGGCTCAGGCCATTGTTGTCTCTTTATGAATGTTTGAATACTCTATAATGAAATATTTTTTAAACTTGAAATCTATATTGCCTACGAATTTGGAGTTATTTCATTACAAAACAAAGTGCATACACCAGATGTTTATATCTCTTGATGTTAATTTGCAGTATATAAAATTTGTCTATTTAATACCTCCACACATCTTGAGAGAGAAACTCCTGTACTTTAAATGTTGATCAATTAAGTTGAATCAGAATTATTACCTTTGTTGCTATCAAGTAAAAACGTTAGATGATATTAGTCTAAATCCCATCATGAAATACTTTGGTATTCCTTTCTTTTTGCTTATCAGAGTTCATCCTCACCTATTTACCATCTCTAATTTCTTTTTTGGCCAAATTCAGAAATTCCTTCTCTTGGACTTTCATTTTCTAATAATAACAGAACTCATCTTCAGTTCCCATTCATTGTGATTCATTTCTTCTTTTTCTCTTCTTTCTGATGGTTTGGCTTGAGTGAATCATAAATGTCTCTAGTTCAGTCATAAATTTTTTTCTCTATCTCATCTTTAATGAATTTACCACCATTTCTGTTTTTGCATGAAACTGCAGAGTCACTCTTGATTTTTCAAAATCTTAACAACTTTGATCCCAGCCTCAGTCTGTAATCTGTGATTTTTGCTATTGTTTCAAAAGCAGATTTCTCTTTCCCAGTGATAATTTGGGTTGGACTGCTGTTCAGATTACCTGCCCTGAATCAACACCAGATGTCAGGGAAGCTATTTTGAAGCTTAAAACCTATCATCAAAGCTGCCTGTCACTATTCCTAGAGAAGCTGCTCACTGCTTTTCTCCCTTTTATTTCTGATTCCTGTAGATAGAATGCCTTCTCACTTGAAGCTTGTTGTAGGAACTATGTTATTATTCAGGTGTATTCATCAGCCTTATGACGCGTAGGTTCTTCTGTGTAACTCTGAACTCATGGAAGTTTACTTCACTGCCTAGCTCTGCCTCATTGATTAGCAAAGCAGTTGGGAAGCACTGCTGCCCTGCTCACCACCCATGTACACTGGGGCAGCTGTTACTATCTCCAGTTGGGTCCTTACCTGTCACCTTCTGAGACAGATTCTTCAGCTGCTGACTTCTCTGAATGTCAGTTCTTCCACATTCTGAAAATAGCATAAACTTTTGTTTCTGTTTTGGAGCTCTTCTGAAATCTTTGACACCTTACTTGTTTCATGCTATGGATTCTTCATCACAATTTAGAGAACATCGTACTTTTCTGAAAAAGAGGGTATCCTGAGACGTCATAGGTCGGTGCTCCAGCACTGTAGACTAGACTCGTGGATAGCGTGCTGTCACACAGAGATGCCCTGTCTGCCTCACACACGTTTTCAGTTGATTAGGTATTTGCAAAAGGTGGGTAGTTTAAATTATCTACCTGCAATTTGATTCTTAGAGATCTCTAGTTTTTAATCTTGTAAGTGGTTAGTATGCATTTAAATGAAACTGTAAGTTGACATGCAGTATAATTTACATTTTTAGTAGTTAGGTATTAAACTCTTATAGTTCATGGATATTTGTTACAAAGTGAATATTGTAGTTTTTAGCACGTTCTCCCATAATCCATGCAGCTTGCAGCAGCCATTGGGAATTTGGTGGTCCAGTGTACATAGACAATTTCCAAAGTGTTGTTAAAGAAGCAGCCATACAGAATCACTCGGCCATGTGACCTGTCCAGTCCTGAGATAGGAAGCCTGCTTCAAGACAGGGCTGGCTCTAAGTCATCTGATGAGCAAGGAGAGGAAACCATTTCACCTCAGAAGGATTACTCTATTTTTACTTTAGTGACTGTTTTCCCAGGAAATTTCTTCTCAGCATTTTATTAACTAGTCACCTGTCTTTCATCCTGATTACTCTAATTTGGGGTATTTGACTTTCTAAAGGCTTTAGCAGCTTTCTTTTGTCCTAAATAAGTCATTTAACAAGCTTTTGTATGTATCGCCTACTTCAGTTCTTTTGACACTTTGTGGAACTTCTTTGTCTTATAAGATATAGTTATTATTCTTGCTCTGACTCTACTTTGAGATAATTCCTCCTCTTTAGGAACTCCAGCCTGAGTCTGAGCTATCTAGAGGGCCAGCACACTGAGATTTATGCATGGATATGAGATAGCCCACGGACTGTTTATTCCAAGCCCCAGAAGAGAGGCTTCCTTGCTGCAGGAGAAGAGGTCAGACTCCTATGTCTGGGAACAAACTTTATACCCAAGGGAATTTGAGGCCAAAGTCAAATTAACAGATGAAGAAGAAACAGGCTGTAGTTATTATAAAAATTAGAATCAGGAAACAGATGCCTCCCAAACCACTAGCATAGTCCACACAGGGTCCCAGCCTGAACTGGAAAGAAAGATGTAACTCTCCCAGAAGAGAGGATCAGAAGGATGCAGAAAACAGCTGAGGTCAGCACTGATAGGAAGCAGAAGACCGTCAGAATGTGAATGAAATAGCCACGGTTGCTGCTCTGGAGACTCAGGAGGAACACTTTGCTGTCTCCGCGATGTGCCCCGTGCCTCTGTGCTCTCCGTCTCCAGCCTCCCGCATGCTCTTATTTTCCGGTTCCCCAGCCGCCTCGTTCACGTGTGCAGCATGTAAAGTGCCCATCCTCAGGCCAACGGTGGCCTCTGAGCTGGACGCCCGCCGCCAGGCCTGCTCCTGCTGCTGTTGCGGTGTCCCATCCTCAGGCCGGCGGTGGCCTCTGAGCTGGACGCCTGCCGCCAGGCCTGCTCCTGCTGCTGTTGCGGTGTCCCATCGTCAGGCCAGCAGTGTCCTCTGAGGTGGACGCCCGCCGCCAGGCCTACTCCTGCTGCTGTTGCGGTGTCCCATCCTCAGGCCGGCGGTGGCCTCTGAGCTGGACGCCCGCCGCCAGGCCTGCTCCTGCTGCTGTCGCGGTGTCCCATCGTCAGGCCAGCGGTGGCCTCTGAGGTGGACGCCCGCCGCCTGGCCTGCTCCTGCTGCTGTCGCAGTGTCCCATCGTGAGGCGAGTGGTGGCCTCTGAGCTGGACACCTGCCTCCAGGCCTGCTCCTGCTGCTGTCGCGGTGTCTCACCTGGTCCCAAGAGCAGTGTGATCATCCCTGTTTCAGAGATGAGGCTGTTAGGCAGCCGTCTGCTCCAGTCCCGCAGCCGGCAGCCATGCAGCAGAAAGCTGAACACAGGCTCTTCTCAGCCTGTGATTCTCCATTTCACCTCAGTGTAATACCCTCTTATCTCCTTCCTCTGAACTCTCCTCTCGCAGTCTTTTTCCAAATTAGAGTTCCTCCAGTACTCCCTCCTTTCCTTTTGGCGTCAGAAATGGAGTCATCTGTTGCTCTCCGCCAGCCGTCCCACGGCCTTGGGAGCGCCTCTGTGTGCCTCGCGCCTGTGCTCTGCCCCTCGTCCCGCCCCCAGCCGCAGCTCCTCCGGGAAGCACGGAAGCACGTGCCGGCCGTGTTGCGCGCCCCAGGCTGTGCTCGGAAGCGGGGACACGCCCTTCGCCTTCCATGCCCTCGGGGCTTTCCTTCTGATGGGGTCAGCTTTCCCACAGATGAGCTGTGTTCCTCCTCTCCTAAAAATTCTCCTCAGACCTTTTGTGATTGAACCCATCTGATTGCTTATTTCTATATGGTGTTAGGAAGCCTTCTAGTTCCATTCTTTTACCCATAGCTGTCCAGTATTCCCAGCACCACTTATTGAAGAGGCTGTCTTCTCGTCATTGTATATTCTTGCCTCCTTCGTCAAATATAAGGTGCCCAGAGGTGTGTAAGTTTATCTCTGGGCTTCCTGTCTTGTTCCATTGGTCTGTATTTCTGTTTTTGTGCCAGTGCCATCCTGTCCTGATGACTGTAGCTTTGTAGTGTAGTCTGAAGTCAGGAAGGTGGACTCCCCCAGCTCCGTTTTTCTTTGTCAAGATTTCTTTGGGGAAAAAAAAAAAAAAAGATTTCTTTGGCTATTCATCATCTTTTGTGTTTTCATCCAAATTGTAAATTTTTTTGTTCTCAGTTCAGTTCGGTGACTCAGTCATGTCCGACTCTTTGCGGCCCCATGGACTGCAGCACACCAGGCCTCCCTGTCCATCACCAACTCCTGGAATTTACCCAAACTCATGTCCATTGAGTTGGTGATGCCATCCAACCATCTTTTTGTTCTAGTTCTGTGAAAAATACCACTGGTAGTTTGATAGGGATTGCATTGACTCTGTAGATTGCTTTGGGTAGTATAGTCATTTTCACAATACTGATTTTTCCAAGAATGTGGTGTCTCTCTCCACCTATTTGTGTCAACTTTGATTTCTTTCATCAGTGTCTTACAGTTTTTTGCATACAGGTCTTTTGTCTCTTCAGGTGGTTTATCCCTAGGTATTGTATTCTTTTCATTGCAATGGTAAATGGGATTGTTTCTTTAACTTCTCTGATGTTTCACTGTCAGTGTGTAGGAATGCAAGGGATATCTGTGTATTACTTTTATTATGTCCTGACTGATTATTTTTGGATGACATTCATTCTTCCCTTATAGGATCATCTCTTGGTATTCACGAGGGATGGAGTCCGGGGCTCCTACAGATACCAAAATCCATGGATTGTTTAACTCGCTTGTATAAAATGCAGTAATATTCACAAATATAATCTATGCCTATCTGCACATAAATCATCTCTAGATTTCTTATAATACCTAATACAGTGTAAATGCTGGGTAAATAGTTGCTGGCAGGCACATTCAAGTTTTGCTTTTTGGAACTTTCTAAAAATTTGTTTTTCCTTAACATTTTTGATCCATGGTTGGTTGAATCTGCAGATTTGAAAGCCATGTATCCACAGGGCTGACAGATAGATTCATTGTGTATTGCATTCCTCTGTATTTGTTCTTTGGGTTGTTGCCGTCTTTCTTTATAAACAGCTATTTAAGCTCCATTCAGGTGAATGCTCTGCCCTTTTTATTTCTGATTACCTCAGAGCACCTGGTAGAATTTTTGATCCAGAGATCATTTAAGCAGTACTGACTAACTCATTCCATTTAAAGTAGTGTTTTAATCAAATAAAGCTAATGGTGTGGTCATGTATAATAATTTAAATTCTGATATTTGCATCAAAAAAAGAATGATTTTTTAACAGAGTTGGTATTTACAAAATCACATTATACCAAATGGAATTAAACAAAGCAATCCCCCACACCAACAGGCTGTAAGTCATTTTGCTGAAAAACTTTATTCATCATGTGATGATCTTAAGCATATGAAGACATTTGAAATGTTTAGATGTTGAAGGTATCCCTTCCCTCTGTGATACAGTAATCTCCCCTTTCTCATCCTTTTTTTCTTTAACACATCAGTCCCACCTCTGGCATAAGTTGCATGGCAAATACAGACTTGTGCTAAAACCAAAAGCCGCCCTTGGCACCTCTCAGAGATGAGAGTTTGAGGGTAATTTTTGGAATTGTGCTACTCAATTTCAATTCTCTGTTTTCTTTTTTCAGGTTTCCTGAAATGCAGTTTTTCCAACAAGAAAGTGTGAGAAAAATTCTTACAGATGTTCTTTTCTGTTATGCTAGAGAAAACGAGCAGTTGCTTTATAAACAGGTAATGAAAATATCGTACAGGTGGCATCCATTGACTCAGAATTTTCTATACAGCTTGACAAATGATAGAGCAATAATGTAGCCTTTATTGTATCCAAAGTTGTATCATAATAGTAAAGCAATCAAAGAGCTGCTTGTCAGCTGCACGGTGAGAAAAGTAAGCTCCCTGGCGCACATATGCTGCTTCCTTATTATAAGACATTCCGCCAAATTGTCTTCTATAAGGCATTCAATCTTTTCTTTCAACTTTTGGGAGTTTGTTTATAAACAGCATCTTTGAAGGCAATCTAGTAATAAAACTTTTCAGAGTTGTATATATAAATATTGTTTGTAAGTACAGCATTTATAAATACATGACATGCCATGTAAGAAGTGATCAAGTGTCCTTTTACTCTTTAAAATCTGCTGATAATATAACTTGAGAAAGTTCCTTTAAACTTTCTGGAATTTATATGATATTCTTGGGATCTTGATGTTTAATTCATCTCGTAATTAAAGAAGGTTATTGGATTATGTGTATTCATTTTGAAATGTAAATTATTTAATATATAAAGAAGTATCCAGGCTTCTACTTAAGATAATGGGATTATAATAAAAATATACAAAGTTAGATACTTTAATGTATCTCAAAATGCATGTTAAGTGAGGATTCAAACTATTAATAAATTCTCTAACAATCCAAAGTTGTTATGTCAACTGATGACCACCCAAGTTCAGTATAACAGAAAACACCTGCATGGTGAGAGTAGTTTATTTATAATTTGAGATAAACTTGATTTATTTAAAGATAATAAACCAAGTCATATTGCCGCTGTCCTAAATAATATATTTGTTATTCTATACATGGAAATATGCAAAGAACTAATTTTATCTTAGTTTTGATATTACTAATATATATTTTATATTAACTAATTACATGGTGATAATGAACTTTTAGAATGGGAAATGGAAAAAATATATCCTGTTCATAATGGCAACCAAAACTATAAAATGTCTAGGAATAAATTTAATACTATAAGAATAAAAGCTATGTAAAGAAAACTATAAATGTTATGGAAGTATATAAAGGTAGAGTTGAATAAATAGAAAAGTGACAATATGTTTTTAGGTGGGAAGATGCTATGTAAAGATACTACTTTTTCTTAAATTAATATATAAATGTGTTATCATTCCAGTGATAGGCTAAGTGAGAGATATAGTTTTTTAAAACTGTACACAGTTATTTTAAATTTAGTGCCCAAAAGCTTTATAGTAATTTTAATAGCAAGAAAGAACATAGCTTACTGGCTGCGAGCACTGGCTCTACACTCTGGTTCCTTCATTTGTGTCTCGGCTCTAACACTTCTTAGACAGTCCATATTCTTGCCTCTTCTGATCTTAAAGCTTTGTTGATGAGGGCAGCACTCTTGTAGAAAAGAAAATTCTAGTCAGAATGACTTAAAATCTAAGAATGTTATGAACACACTTGCAAGAAGTCGTCAGGTGCAGGCTCTTCACCAGTGACCCAGGTTCATTTCTGTTTTTCTGTTCTCTCGTCTCATTTTGTTGGCTTTTGTCGTCAAGCCTGTCTCCTCAGTCTTCTGTCTCCTCTTTGAAATATCTGGGAGTGTCTCACGATGAAAAATTTGATGATAGCCAATGAGGTTAGAATATAATTATGCCAAGTTATACATTTATTTCCCCTTTTTCTTTAGAGAAAGAAACAACTAGATTCACGGACAAGAAAAAAAAAACACATTATAATTGTGTAATCATTTGTAAGGCATAGAGTGCACTGCGTTTGTGAGGAAGGCTAAAGAGGAGTGGGGCAGATCAGACACATTTGATGATTTAGACAAAGTCTATCAGTCACTGAGTAAGAAACTGTTATTAATTTACTGCTGAGCATCACCTTCTAAGACTTAAAATTACTCCCTGTACATGTTAGAGATTCTATAGATTCTATAGATGTAGAAATAATCCCTTACTCTAAGAGGATTGAATATTTAGCCAGATAAAATTTAAGAAAAAACCTTGAGTTTCATCACAAGCTGTTAAAGCTATTATTTTGTACTAGGTGACACCCCGTTTAACATCGACCATATTGTTAATAGTTATGGGATTTTATTGAATTAATGAGACTGTTATCATGTAGTAGAATGTCTTGCTGAGTTAATTGAAACTGCAGAGATTATATAAATGGTATTAATGAACTTTGACTGCCTGATGCCTCAGCTTTAATAAAGACTGCTTGGTGGGCTAAATGAACACAGGCAGATAAAAGAACAGGTTCAATTTTGTGAGCCTACAGGCTGTTGATGAGAAAAACTTTGTTACCTTTATTTTCAACTGACATGAGTTTGGAGTGCAGTGACTACTGAGGATCCAGCAGTGAACAAGGCTATAAGCAGAAACACTGAGGTGGGGATGGAAACAAAACACAGATTTTGGAAACCAAGACTATACCGATGATATATTTATACATTTCTGTTTTGTTACGTTTTATCAGATTTACAGCACATTGAATTTATTATCATTCTTTCCAGATTTCTTTTCATTTAAAGATGTCTATTTGGTTGTCAATTGTAATTAATAATCAGATTTTACTAGTCTAGAATTGAGAGTAAGATCAACAATTTTTTCCAAGTCTGTTTTAGAAAAATGTACCTAGTTTAGTTGGATGTGAACCCTGAATGTGTAAAAGGCTGTCTTAGTGGTATTCAGGGGGTTCTGTATTTTACAATTTTCCATTGTACAAAAAGCATTTTTTTTATTGATGGGAAATGCTGAAGTATAATTCAGTACAGTTCTTTTCCATCTTTCATCATATTGTAGCTTTTACCAATGTGTTGATAAATGAAGATGTACTGCTCTAGTGGAAGCTTTCATTCACCCAGTCACTACGCAGTGAGCACCTTGTGCGTGCTGAGCATGTGGTAGGAGCTGGGTTTTCCTCGGTGTATGTGCAGATGTGTACCACTTGCTGAGTCGATAACCATGCAGCACTTCCGTACTCATTTCATCGTGTGTCTTGCTGTCTCAATTACAGGCTCCATGATGGTTGGGAGGTGCTCACTCTGTTCATGTTAGTGTTCTCAATACATCGTAGGTAGTTAACGGACAGTGTTTGGAATAAATGAAGGTAAATGCTGTATGGGCAGATGGAGACTCTGGAGAGAGGTCACAAAAAGTAGAGGGGAGAGAACATTCAAAGAAAGTGGGATGATGCATTTAGGCAAGAGCCGTTTCTTACTAAACCATCCATGAATAGTTTCAGACAACATATTGAAGGGAAACGTCAGTCCGGAGATCACTGACCCCGCCACCCACGACTAAATCCTGGTAATCAACCTAATAGAAACTAGGCAGTTTTACAGATTTTCGGACTGGAAAATCTGGTATTCTTAGAAATATCTATTTTATTCAAGTTAATACAATCACAGTAAAAAATAGTTTTTGTATAGCATTTTCTGTAACTAAATTAAGTTTTCATTTGGATGATAAAAGTTATTAGAATAGGCAAAATAGTTTTGAAGAAACGAAAATATGGGGAAGTGGAGTATTTTACAGCTCAAATTGTGACAGTAGTAAAGTTCTTGTTAAGAATGTATAAATTAGTAGAATACCAGTAAAAACAAACCCAGAAAAAATGAAAGCCAAAGATTCAGTTTGTGATAAAGATGACATTTCAGAACTCTTAGGAAAAGATGGATTATTCAGTAGATGAGGATTACTCAATAAATTAAATTAACTCTTAGGGAGAGGAAAATACATATTTATTCTTCAGGGCAAAAAGAAATTCCAGATGGGTAAAGAATTAACTGTAAAAAAAGAACTTGTAATTTAACTTAATCTCAATATGATGAAGGTTTCTTTGGCATGAAAGCAAAGGAAATTATAAAAGATGATTTATTGATTTGACCATTTTTAAAGTATATAATTTCACTTTGACATGAGATATCTTCAAAATTAAAAGGCAAGTTATAAACATGGGAAAGTATTTGTAACAAAAATGACTAAGGGTTAATTTCCTGAATTGCTGAAGAAATACTACAAATCATTAGGGAAAAAGAAACTCTTCATTAAGAGAAAATGGGCAATTCATTAAATAAAAATGGCCACTAAAACGTTTGTGTTCAATCTCACTAGCATTTATGAAAGTTAAAACAACTATTTGTAAAATTTGATGGGATTTTTTTAAAACACTACAAATAAAGAGAGTATATGAGATGGTTGGGGAGTTTTATGCCTTAAAGTGAGGGGATTGTTTCTAAAGGGCAGGTTAACTGTATATATCAAATATCTTAACTCATTTACCCAGAAAGTTTACTTCTAGGGAGTTTATCCTAAGGAAACCACCAGAAATAAGCAAAAAGATTACCTCAAGGATATCTATCACAGTTTTTCTTTCTTTTTTGGCCTTCCCCACTTTCTTTTTTGGTGTTTTTGTTTGCTTGCTTTTGCTTTTCTGTAGTTCTCTACAATAAGCAGCTTTTACTTTCATGATTAAAAGTATGTCACTTGGTTTTTGGAATAATTTGAGATTATTCCAGAGTGATAAGCCCCTGATAATGTTTTTAAACCACTTTAGCAACTCTTCATTCTTTCTGGGTCTCTACCAAGTTCTTCTAAGGAGCAGTCTTTTCAAGATTTGTTTAGTAGGTGATGTTTACCTAAAAGGATTGAAGTGATGTGTGGTAATTTGTCCTAAATCACAAGTAAATTGTCAGCGGATCCTAAATTATTTTGTAAGAATGTCATTAAGCCCGTCTCATTCAAGGCTGGTGATGACTTGTCAGTGAACTCTGACCGAGTTTCCTGCTGGGTTACTTAGTAGCATGGACCTGCTGGACTGGTGCAGAGGACCCTGTGGCTGTCCCTCACAGGAGGCTTTCTTTAATCCCATTAGCAAAGAGAGGAGACTTTATTGTTGTTTCCTGAGAAGGTGGGGTTTTGTGTTGTCTTTTTGCAAGAGATCATCATAGATAAAAGGAAAATAGTAATTGACTCACTTTAAAAGGCAGAGAAGAGTATAATCTATTTTTAACTTGCTAAAATATGCTTTTTATGCCTAAGTAGGGGGGAAAAAAAATCTCAATTGATCTGGAATATCTTATTTTTTCACAATAATGGATAAATAATGGATTTTTATAATAACCTTTGAAAGGCAACTTAGTAATTAATACCTTTTTGTTTCTATGTCTATTTATGTAATCCATAGATGAACAGAATATAAGGACAAAGAAAATTATATTGGTGAAATCACTAAATAAGTTGAAAAGTAACCTTATAGTTGAAATAGGAAAAAAAAAATTATGGCCATCTTGGCTTAAACATCTTTAAAATTTTTACTTTGAAAACTTTGTTTTTCCTCATACCTGCTAAAGATTATTTCTTTTATTATCCAACATTTCCAGCTAGCTGACTTCAGCTCTTCCTAAATCTACAGACATCCTAATTTTGAGCCATTATATAATGAAAACATTGGATGTAATTTCCTTAGGTCTTCAGTTCTTAGTTGCCCTTCTTACTACAGATCTTTACACTGTAGCTCATGATTATAATTTGCATAAATGAAATTCATATTTATGAGTACAGATTCTGAAGCAACTGACAGGTGCAAGGTTGTCTACCATGCCAATTTATTGTTTGTTGTGTTATTTAAAAGAGAGCTGCTCTCCATGTTTTAAAGAAGAATATGTTCTGTGGTTGAATTGGAGTCAAATTCTAAAACTAAATCTCATTTTGTAGTTTTTTACATTTTTGCTTCTTTGTATAATATGGAGATGCTGGCGGTGGGGGTCAGCTGCAGGGCTTTTCGCTGAGCCCATTCTGTCCACTGGTGAATTCTCAGCATCCGCCCCCTCCTTTCTTGGGCTCTGTTTCAGGGGATGCACGAGCTGCTGGCTCCTATCGTCTTCACCCTCCACTGCGACCACCAGGCCTTTCTCCATGCCAGTGAGTCTGCGCAGCCAAGGCAAGTTTTTATGGGAGCTCCATCTATTTTTCAACCCCGCTGTAATCTTTTTTTTAACCTCAACACGTTTTGCATTGAAGATTTTGTAAATTGTAAGCATTTGTTTTGTGGTTCATGTGGCTGATTTTTAATTCCACTTAGTAATTGTAATCCTATTTCAGCTATGGGGAAACTTGGAATTCTAAATATTTTTGCAAGTCTCAGAGCTGTACTAAAGGAAGACATATATCTAACGGATCAAGAAGAGATTTTTGTTGCAATGGCGAAGTGCTAACAGTTGTTAATATTCATGCGTTCCATTCTACAGTGACCTGTTCTCTCACACTAAGCTGTAAGAGAACCTATTCTGAGACGTATTTTGTCCTCCCCAGATGCAGCTCAGTTCAGTTCATAAACAGAATAGTTTCACAAAGAACCCCAATTTAAAGAAACACAAATGAATTCCCATGTTTTTAGATACATTATTATTTCCAGCAAATAACTTCAGAAATTGTATTTAACTTAGGCTGATTGTTAGAATTTATTTTCTAATTTAAGATACCCTAACTGGGTGGGCAAGAAGCAGCCAGGAGGCGTCTTGGGAGTGGAGAGCCTAGGGACTTAAAGCATCAGGAGCGCTCGCAGGCTGGCCCCTCTCTGCGCAGGAGACAGAGAATTCATGTGTAGCCCTTTATCTGTCTGTGCATACAGTCTTTATTAATCAAAAGTAGCCGTCCATTTTGCTGAACATATACTAGGGCATTTATCAAATCAACTTTAGTTCACTATTTCGTATGTTCGTCTTTTCTAGCTCCTTGGAGTTTTTCTAGTTACATTGAATGTATTGGAGAATTTCTTGAATCTGACTATAATAACCATATCTTAATTGCCATTGCCTCAGTTACTCTAAAGTATGATAAGGATGCAATTAGTATTGAGATCCTGTTTTCATGCCAGTTTTATCTTTTTTAAAATGTATATGCAGACTATACTTCATAGAAGAACACGATTGAAAGTAGCTTTTTAAAAAACAGCTTTTAAATGAATTGGGCATGCTTCTTTAAGAGTTTCAGTCCTTTATAAAATAAAAGCAGCACTAGAATAGATTTGGAGGAGGTCACTGATTGATATTAAAACATATTAAAACTAGAAGCCATTGAAGGAAAATAAATCAATGTTTTGATATGGGATATATGACCAGTAATTACATATTTTCTTGTTTCATTTGGACAACTGATAGATTATTGTGGAGCAATCAATTGATTTTAGATCAGGCACATTCAAAAAATGTATTGTCACATTCAGCATTTGTTGTTTGGAATAATTAGATAGTTACATCACTGTGGTAGAGACAGGGAGCTAATTTGTTTTCAATCTTTATAGAAAGAAACATTTCATATGTTAATGGAGTTGCTCTTTTTTTTTAAAAAAGGCTAATGTTTTTTCATTTACACATTATATAAAAGTTGGCTTATGAGTATAGAATAAGGCAACCTCTGCATCTTTTTCAATTAAAAAATTACACATTCTGATTGCTTGTATTGCTGTTTTAAGTGAGGAAATGAAAACTCTCCTGAACCCTGAATATCTGGAACATGATGCCTAGTAAGTACAAAAACTTTTCTGTTATTTTTATTTTTTATGCCATTTTTACCTTAATGAAGATTTAACATTAGCGTTATATTATTTTTCTGATTTTTAGTGCCATGTTCTCACAGCTTATGGAAACTGCTGAACCTTGGTTTTCCACTTTTGAGCATGATGGTCAAAAGGTAATTATAATACAAATATTTTCAATGTATTTGAGGGAACAAATGATTTCAGTAAATAAAACTGTAAAATTAGAGAACAAAAGCCATTATTACTGCTATAAAAACAAAAATATAAAAATGCCTGTGAAATAAGTTTGAACTGGGGTTCTAAATCATGCCTCTAATTATTGACACATTTACAAAGGTAATATAAAAATTTTCATGTAAATAAAATAGAAACTTTCTTTTATATGTATGTATATTATGCATGCAATATAATTTCTTAAAAATTGCTGTAAATTTTTAATGAGAAGTGTATTTATCTACTTGATCTGTGCTGTCCTGGTGAATAGACAGGCCCTGAAGTATATAGGTAAACTGTATCAAGTAGGTTGTTTTACTAATGCATCACTAAATTGAATTTGTATGTTTAGCGTCAATAATATTTATCCCTACTCTCTCTCACCTTTATTCTTTAACTGTAATTTTTGTGAAATGACATACCATGGCATTCACCTTTTTGAAGTGTACAATTTAGAGGTTTTTAATAGAGTCACAGGGTTGGTGCCTGCATCTCCACTTTCTAATTTCAAAACATTTCAGCACCCTAGAAGGAAATCCTGCCCCCACTAGCAGTCACTCCTCATTTCCCCCTCCCGAGAACCTCTGGCATCACTAATCTATCCTCTGTTTCTTTGAACTTGCTATTCTGGACCTTGCATGTAAATGAAATCATACAATATGTGACCTTTGTGACTGTCTGTTTTGACTTCGCATAGTGTTTTCACTACTCAGGACATAGCATGTATCAATACTTTGTCCCTTTTCATGGCTGAGTAATGTTTCCTTACATACATATATATCACATTTTATTTTTCCATACGTCGGTTGGTAGACATTTGGGTTCTCTTCACTTTTTAACTATTAAAAATAATGTTGATCTGAACGTTTGTGTACAAACTTTTTGTGAACATATCTTTTCATTTCTCTTGGCATGTCTCTGGGAGTGGAATTGCCAAATTAACTGTCATTTTAAACAAACATATATGCTAATTTAGGGATCATTCTGGCCTTTTCATTTTTATTGCACAATATTGGGAAAATTGCAAATTATTCTGACAAGGTCTGTTGTGTTAAGAGTTTTGGGTATATTATTTTCTATATGACTAATTTTTTTTATATTAGTATAATTGAATGTGTTCTGGTTAGAAACCATGTATTACTCAGTTCTTTCACTTTATCTCTTAGCCAATGAAATGGATAACTAATGCTTTTTATGCCTTTGGTCGAGGTCAGGATGAACTAGTGCCTGCAGGCCAATTTGGCCTGCCATCTGTTTTTGTACAGCTTGTGAGTTAAAAATGGCTTTTACATTATTAAATGGTTGAAAAAATAATCAAAAGAGAAATAATATTTTGTGACATGTGAATTACAAGGAACTCGAATTTCCATATCCATAAAGAAAGTTTTGTTGGGATACAGCCATGCCTGTTTGTTTACTTTCTGTCTTCAGCTCCTTTCTCATTACAAAGGCAGAGGTGGGTGATGGCAGCCCACTATGTGGCTTGGAAAGCCTCAAACATTTACTGTTTTTGCAGAGAAAGTTTGTCAAGTCCTAGCCTAAGTGATAAAGTCTTCCTCCAGCAATATATCACCACGCTCTGTTCTGTAAGGATCATTAGAGGGGAAGCGTGCTGTAATACAGCACATGTGATGAACAATGTATTTTCAGCAGGTGATTTGGTGAAGATATAGACTTATGTGAACGTCAGATTTTGAGCAGAGTATTTGAATACATTTAATTATAGGCCTCATGATCATTTTACACAGTGGTCATTTTGTGTTTTATAACTGATTCAGAGTATCTGAGACACTGAATGATAAACTGTGAGGGCTGCCAGTTTTTACTTTTACTTATCCACGTTGCTTTCACTGAATCGTATGAAAATGTCTAAGACTACACAAAGACGCACTCAGAGAACACATAGATGTGACCTCTGAGAATTTGTATCAGTTACTGGTGTGTATCAGTGCATCATGTGTTCCTGAAAAGCATATCTAGTGAATCCCTTTTTCATCCTACCCTTTGTCTTCTATTTCATTATTCTGTCATCTTTTAAAGAAGAAAGTTGAGAAATTAATATATCCCTCTTTCAGGTCTTCTAATTCCATGGAAAATTCAGTTATATCACTTTGCATGCTGCCTTGTTCAGTGACGTACCTTTTATAAGCCTTTCGTGATGAAGGAAGCAATGTGTTGGTTTACATAGTGGTGTGAAATCATTATCTCACCGTATTACTCACTTTGTGGCCTGGCACTGATCTGTAAAACACACTTTGCATGCCACTAGTAAGTGGTTAGAAAAGTTCTCTAGTTTTATTGGTATTTGTGTTTGTCTCATCAAATGCAATGAGACCATCACAGCTTTATGTTAAATGTAGGTAGCATTCTTTATGGTAAGAAATCCTGAAGATAACTGTTTTACATTAACTCTCTTGTTTTAATTTTCCTATTAGATATGCTATGCTGTTTAGCATTTAAATAACCAGAGAGATTGCTTTCAAGTTTTTTAAATTTAAGAGATTTTATTATATTAGGTTGGTGCAACTGTAATTGCGGTTTCTAACTGGGAATTTTAAATCATTATAATTAGGGTCAAACACAACTTTATTCATCAAAATAGGAATCATTACAATCAACACATCTTTGCCAACAAGAAGTGTTTGTTTATTTCTATAGCATAAAAATGCATACCTTGGGATTCAACAAATTCTTGGAAAGCATTTTCTGCCTTCTGCTGGTCGTGGAAGCATTTTCCTTGCAAAGAATTGTTGAGATGGTTGCTGAAGTGGTAGTCCATTGGTGAGAGGTCAGGTGAATATGGCGGGTGAGGCAGAATTTCATAGTCCAATTCGTTCCACTTTTGAAGCTCTGTTGTGGCATGTGGTTGGGCATGGTCATGGAGAAAAATTGGGCCCTTTCTGTTGACCAGTACTGGCTGCAGGCATTGCAATTTTTGGTGCATTTCATTGATTTGCTGAGCATACTTCTCAGATATAATGGTTGCGCCAGGATTCAGAGAGCTGTAGTGGATCAGACTGGAAGCAGACCACCAAACAGTGACCATGACCTTTTTTTGGTGCAAGTTTGGCTTTGGAAAGTGCTTGGAGCTTCTTCTCGGCCCATCCACTGAGCTGGTCATTGTTGGTTGTCATATAAAACACACTTTTTCTCTCAGAAATGGTTCATTGTTTCATAGCAAAAGAGAAGACAACCCCTCAAAGTGATGGGTTTTTTGGTTTGTGGACCACTGATGAGGCACCTGGACTTCCCAGGTGCCAGTAGGGGTGAAGAACCTGCCTGCCAGTGCTGGAGACGCAAGAGAGACAGGCTGGTCATTGTCAACTTCTGATGGCCTGCCAGTATTCCCTCAGCATCAAGGCTCTTATCTCCTTTGCAAAACTTCGTGAACCACCACTGCGCTGTATGTTCGTTCACAGTTCCTGGGCCAAAGGCGCTGCTGATGTTGCGAGTTGTCTTCACTGCTTTATGACTCATTTTGAACTTGAATAAGAAAATCGATCAGATTTGCTTTTTGTCTCAACATCATCTCCATGTGTGTGTGCTCAGTTGTGTCTGACTCCTTGTGGCCCTATGGACTGTAGTCTGCCAGGCTCCTCTGTCCGTAGAAGTTTCTAGACAAGAATACTGGAGCAGGTTGCCATTATCTCCAGGGCATGGGTCTTCCCGACCCAGGGATTGAACCTGGGTATCTTGTGTTTCTTGCACTGGCAGATGGATTCTTTACCACTAGCACCACCTGTGAAGTCCTTACTCCTATCATTTCCTTAGTCTAAAATAAAATAAATGTAAACACCCAGCAAATAATAAGTCATTAGCATAAAAACATAAAGTGAGAAAGACACATTAAAATAATGTATACCATAACCATATTTATTTAAATACATATCAAATGGCAAAGTTCAATAATGCAAAATTGCAAATACTTTTGCACCAACCTAATCAAGTATTCTGTTAGGGGAAATCTTTTTAAGTTACAGCATCCTGTTATTTGAAGAGAGTATACTGGATGTTACAAAATCAGAAAAAAGAGTTTTGGATATACTATTTTTATAGTAAATGATGGCAATATGGAGGTTTCCCTTTCTCTTTTATATACAAATTAGCAATGAGTTGAGCTCTAAATATTAATGTAGTCTTCTGACCTTTAGACCTAAATACACTAGGGCAGGCACTGTAGAAAGTCTAAAGGGCTGTGTTTCATTTTAAGACTTGACTTGAAATGATCCTGGGCAGCCAGATGGAGCCCCTTCCCATAAGCTTCCTCTGTCCTTACACAAGCCCCTCCCCTCCGCTCTCCTGTGTTTTCTGCTGCCCTGCCTAGTCAGGACTCTAGGGAGAATTCCAGGCTTTTTTTCTGTGTAGTTCTTTCTCCCAAATGGTGCAGGCAAGAGCTTCACCTTCTTTATGTCACTGAATCTGGTCCAGTGACAGCTGATCCTCCTTTTAGAGATCTCACAGTTTGGGAGGCAGATAAGTAAGAAAGCAGGAAAGAGCAGACTAAACTGGGACACTGGAGCCAAAGCTGACAGCACAGGTGGGGGCCCGCCGGGGAAACACTGGGGGGAGCTTCACGTGGAGAGTGGCAGCCCAGGCTTTCTGCATGCACAGTGAGAGCAGGCTGACCACGTGAGGGACAGACTGCCACCCTGGCCAAAGAATCTGCATTGTTTCGTTTTTCCTAGAGTGAAAATAACGAGGAGCTCTTAAAAATGTCTAAGGAGGGACTCTGCCATCTTGTGACTTGTATGAAAAGGCAAAAAGATAACGACACTGAAAGATGAATTCACCAGGTCGGTGGGTGCCCAATATGCTACTGGAGAAGAGTGGGGAAATAAGTCCAGAAAGAATGAAGGGGCTGAGCCAAAGTGAAAACAACACCCAGTTGTGGACGTGTCTGGTGATGGACGTAAAGTCTGATGCTGTAAACAACAATATTGCGTAGGAATCTGGAATGTTAGCTCCATGAATCAAGGCAAATTGCAAGTGGTCAAACAGGAGATGGCAAGAGTGAACATTGACATTTTAGGAATCAGTGAACTACAATGGACCAGAATGGGTGAATTTAACTCACATGACCATTACATCTACTACGGTGGGCAGGAATCCCTTAGAAGAAATGGATTAGCCTTCCTAGTCAACAAAAGAGTCCGAAATGCGGTACTTGGATGCAGTCTCAAAAACAACAGAATGATCTCTGTTTATTTCCAAGGCAAGCCATTCAACATCACAGTAATCCAAGTCTATGCCCCAGCTACTAATACCAAAGAAGCTGAAATTGAACGGTTCTATGAAGACCTACAAGACCTTCTAGAACTAACACCCCAAAAAAGATGTCCTTTTCATCAGTGGAGACTAGAATGCAAAAGTAGGAAGTCAAGAGATACCTGGAGTAACAGGGAAGTTTGGCCTGGGAGTACAAAATGAAGCAGGGCAAAAAGACTAACAGTTTTGCCAAGAGAATGCACTGGTCATGGTAAACACCCTCTTCCAAAAACACAAGAGACAGCTTTACACATGGACATCACCAGGTGGTCAATACAAAAATCAGATTGATTATATTCTTTGCACCTTAATATGGGGAAGCTCTATACACTCAGTAAAGTCAAGACAGGGAGCTGACTGTGGCTCAGATCGTGAACTCCCTATTGCAAAACTCAGAGTTAAATTGAAGAAAGTAGGGAAAACCACTAGACCATTCATGTAAAACCTAGATAAAATCCCTTAACGATTATGCAGTAGAAGTGACAAATTCAAGGGATCAGATCTTATAGATAGAGTGCCTGAAGAACTATGGACGAAGGTTTTTAACATTGTACAGGAGGCAGTGATCAAAACTATCCCCAAGAAAAAGAAACACAAATATGCAAAGTGGTTGTCTGAGGAGGCCTTACAAATAGCTGAGAAAAGAAGAGAAGCTAAAGGCAAAGGAGAAAAGGAAAGATATACCCATCTGAATGCAGAGTTCCAAAGAATAGCAAGGATAGTTAAGAAAGTCTTCCTCAGTGATCAATGCCAAGTAATAGAGGAAAACAATAGAAACAGAAAGACGAGATCTCTTCAAGAAAATTAGAGATACCTAGGGAACATTTCATGCAAAGATGGGCACAATAAAGGACAGAAACGGTATAGACCTAACAGAAGCAGAAGATAAGAAGAGGTGGCAAGAATACACAGAAGAATTATTCAAAAAAGATCTTCATGACCCAGATAACCATGATGGTGTGATCACTCACCTAGAGCCAGACATCCTGGAGTGACAAATCGAGTGGGCCTTAGAAGGCATCACTATACAAACAAAGCTAGTGGAGGTGATGGAATTCCAGTTGAGCTATTTCAAATTCTAAAAATGATGCTGTGAAAGTGCTGCATTCAATATGTCAGCAATTTGGGAAAATTCAGAAAGCCACCAGCCTGAAAAAGGTCAGTTTTCATTCCAATCCCAAAGAAGGACAATGCCAAAGAATGTTCAAACTACCACACAGTTGCAGTCATCTCACATGCTAGCAAAGTAATGCTCAAACTTCTTCAAGCTCAGCTTCAACAGTACATGAACTGAGAACTTCCAGAACTTCTAACTTTTCAAGCTGGATTTAGAAAAGGCAGAGGAACCAGAGATCAAATTGCCAACATCGTTGAATCATAGAGAAAGCAAGAGAATTCCAGTGAAATATCTACTTCTGCTTCATTGACTTCGCTAAAGCCTTTGACTATGTGGATCACATCAAACTGTGGAAAATTCCTAAAAAGATGAGAATACAAGACCTCCTTACCTGCCTCCTGAGAAATCTGTATGCGAAGCAAGAAGCAGTAGGTAGAATAGGACATGGAACAAGGGACTGGTTCAAAATTGGGAAAGGAGTACATCAAGGCTGTATATTGTTACCCTGCTTATTTAACTTCTCTGCAGAGTACATCATGCGAAATGCCAGACTGGATGAAGCACAAGCTGGAATCAAGATTGCAATCAGCTATGCAGATGACACCACCCTTATGACAGAAAGTGAAGAGGAACTAAGGGGTCTCTTGATGAAGGTAAAAGAGGAGAGTGAAAAAGTTGGCTTAAAATTCAACATTCAAAAAGCTAAAATTGTGGCATCTGGTCCCATTACTTCATGGCAAATAGATGGGGAAGCAGTGGAAGCAATGAGAGACTTTATTTTTCAGGGCTCCAAGATCACTGCAGATGGTGACTACAGCCATAAAATTAAAAGATGCTTACTCCTTGGAAGCAAAGCTATGACAAACCTAGACAGCATATTAAATAGCAGAGACATTACTCCATCTAGTCAAAGCTATGTTTTTTTCCAGTAGTCATGTATGGATGTGAGAGTTGGACCATAAAGAAAGCTGATTGCTGAAGAATTGATGCTTTTGAACTGTGGTGTTGGAGAAGACTCTTGAGAGTCCTTTGGACAGCAAGGAGGTCAAACCAGTCATAACTACAGGAAATCAGTCCTGAATATTCATTGGAAGGACTGATGCTGAAGCTGAAACTCCAATACTTTGGCCACCTGATACAAAGAGCTCACTCACTGGAAAAGTACCTGATGCTGGGAAAGATTGAGGGCAGGCAAAGGCGACAACAGAGAAAGAGATGATTGGATGGCCCTACCAGCTCAATGCCATGAGTTTGAGCAAATTCTGGGAGTTAGTGATGGTAGGGAGGCCTGGTGTGCTGCAGTCCATGGGGTCGCAAAGAGTCAGACATGGCTGAATGACTGAACTGAACTGAAGTGAACTGATCATCAAACTTGAGGGGGCAGCTAAAATTTTCATGAAAGCACTACACGGAGTTAGAGATCTGTCTTTCCTTGTACAGGGTATGGGGTGGCAGGAAGGGAAGTCATCCTGCCCGTGTAGATTTGTTTTTAAGTCAGCTACACTTTTGGCTTGGAGAATTTCAAAATCTTCCTACATAGCTGTTTTTTTGTGGGTTTTTTTTGAGATTTAAGTTTTATTTTTTTAATTTATTTTTAACTGGAGGGTAACTACCCTACAATGTTGTGCTGGTCTCTGCCATACAAAAACATATACATGCCCCCTCCACCATGACTCTCCTCCCCTCACCCATCACCGCGTCCCATCCTCTAGGTTGTCACAGATTACTGTCTGCCCAGCTTTTTAAATTGATCAAAGGACATTCAGAGAAAGCCTTCTTTTTTAGTATTAGTGTACTTTCTTTCTTGACTTTTTAAAAATTGTTTTAATAACTCAAAAGTAAGACAGTTTTCAATTACTCTTTTTTTTTTTTTCCACATTTAATTCTTATGCCACAAGAAGCATGTTTTCCTCAGAGTATTCACTTAGGTACTGTGGCTGCTGAGACACGCTGGCCACAGACAGAGAGACTAGATTGACTACTGTAGCCAAAATTGTCTTAAAAGACTGAATGTCACCAAAGAAACTGTTCAAGGGAACCCAATTAGAACATATTTTAGGTTTTTCCTGGCCTTTACTTTATGAGCACCATCATTTATGTGGCAATCAGTTTATTACTCCACATTTTAAGCGTTTGTCCTGAGTTGATTAAAGTAGTTGTTGGTTCTACTTTAAACTTTAATTGATAAATACTTTCAAGAATCATGGCCTTATATTTGTTAATTTCACCCTGAAATAATACCTGTTCCATTTTTCCTGTGTTTAGGGGAAAGAAACCCTGATGCCTCCTATCCCCTTTGCTAGACCACAGGATTTGGGGCCAACAATTGCTATTGTTACTAAAGTCAACCAGATCCAGGATCAGCTACTGAAGAAGCATGATATTGAGCTTTACATGCACCTGAACAGACTAGAAATTGCACCACAGATATATGGGTTGTAAGTATTCAATTTAAATTGCAGCAGCACCAAAGTTTGATTTATGGTGGTTTCTGTATGTTTTGGATTCATAGAAGCAAGAGTACAAGCTGTCCCGGCTGTATTTCCTTTCATATCTCCTTTGTGTTCTGTGAGCCAGACTCTGTGCTCACTGCTTTCATATGTCATCTTTCATCTAATATCACCCCTTTGTTACAAAGGAAGAAGCTGAGATGTACAGTGAAAGTGTAAGTCACTCAGTCATGTCTGACACTTTGCAACCCCATGGACTATAGCCCACCAGACTCCTCTGTCCATGGAATTCTTGAGGCAAGAATACTGAAGTGGGTTGCTGTTCCCTCATCCCAGGGGTCGAACCTGGGCCTCCTGCATTGCAGGCAGATTCTTTACCATCTGAGCCACCACAGAAGCCTGAGGTTTACAGTAACCTTACACACACTGAACAGTGAAATCATAATTCAACAGGTGAAACTGGATCCATAACCTGCAAAGCCCAGTGCAAAATAAAAATAAATGGCTCTTTAAAAGAAAATGAGCGGGAATTTCAAGATGGCAACAGCAGATCATTAAACCAAGCCTTCTGAGAAGTGCAGAGTCACACAGATTATATACATGTGAAGCAGCCCAGTACCCAGGCAATCCTGTAATATATTTGTGTTCTTTCCGCTTTATAATGTGCTTATCTGCTCTACCCTTTGGAGTGCATTTCTAAAAGTAAGATAAATGTCTCTCACAGTAAAAATAATATATTAATCTTCTTTAGCCAGATGATTTCTGTAACATTCTGTAGCAGGAGAATATGGAGCCAGTCACCAGTCACCCTTAGATGTATATGAGTGTGTGTGTGTGTGTATGCATTTAGTAACTTATAATGTGAGTATGCAAATTAGCAACTTTAACAAATATGAATTAGTTGTGTAGTGCTAGAGACAACAAAAGGATCCTTTAAATTGAAATGATATGGCATTCATATCTAATGTTGGGCATTCCCTTGGTAGATGTTTCTTGCAAATCACATCTTTCAACTAGATAGAATATGGAAAATTGAGAAGGTTTTATGAGATATACATAATAGGTTCTCAATGAATATGAGTTCATTATTTCAACTAGGAAGAACCTCAAGTCATAGGTTTTGAATCAGAGCAGAAGCCATTTATTTAGACCAAAGGAAAGCATGTCAGTGAGCGTTTTCTTTATTTCCTCATGTTACAGTCTGTCACTAATAACTACTACTTAGCTGTTCTCCTCTTGAAGCCCTGAACTCTAATTTGACAACCTCTGCTCTCCTGTTTTCATGATACCTGTTTGCAGTTTTGTGACTTAAGCTTGACTTCATCGTGGAGAGTTGCTCCATCATTTCCAGTGGAAGGGAGAAAGTTGTGGGAAACATGGGAAACATGGGCAGCACTGTAGGTTATCATCAAACTGGCATTTATCACACTTTTCAGTCTGGCTAATATGTGTGTGATTATAGAATAAAAATCTGTTGTAAAATACCAAGTGGCCCGGTCAGGAGGCAAATTCTATATTCTTTTCAACTATGTACCCCCTCCAGTGTTCTTGCCTGGGAAATCCCACGGACAGAGGAGCCTGGAGGGCTGTAGTCCCTGGGTTCACAAAAGAGTCAGACACAAATTAGCAACTAAACTACAGCAATGCACTCAAAGAACTGGTTTATTCAAATGCAGAAGATCATTTTATAGCCTCAAAACTTGTTTTCTGGTCTAGAAATTTGTCTTAAATGTTGGAGAAAGAAACTAATGCTGGACACTTTTATCACTTCTTTGAAATGCTCTCTTGTTTGCTACCTCTTTGGCCAAGCTGGTGCTTTAGATTGTGGTGGTCGTGGCATGGACTTGGGTACGGTGATTTTCAGCCAGTGTATTCTGGTTTCCTTATCAGACATTAGTTCCCATCTGCTTTCTGTTCATAATGATTCATAGAACTTCTTTCACATCCAACCAGCACCTTCCCAATAAAATTCTGTGATCCCTGACATAATTAATTACTCTTAATCTTCTCAACTTCACTCTTTAGCTGTACTAACAAAATCAGAGCTTGCAGTGAACATAGCTGAAAAAGTTATCCCTTTATTTTTGTATAGATGTATTATTTAAAAATACACAATTTTTCATCCTTAGGGAAATCACTCATTCTCTTAATTGTTCTGTATTACATTCTGTAGTGCAAGGATTTTACTTACTTATGTCACTTATTAAATTTGATTTCATAATTTCTTTTGGTGAGGCAATGTGGTTGAGTTTCCCTATGTCTTTATGCTACCCTAAGCTGTACCACTCATCTATATATTTCCTACTGATGACTGTTAGAATGGGCACAAAGAATAATATGTGTAATATAACATGTGTAATATAAAATGGCAGTTAGAAGCATAGGCTTTGAAATGATACAGACTTGTTTAACCACTCTGAGCCTTGGTTTCTTCATCTGTGAAATAGAGATGAAAAATAGTGGTACATACTTCATGGAGTGCCTGTGAAAATTAAATCATAATATATAAAAATCATAGTGTTCAGTAGGAGATAAACATTGAGTATATGGTTAGCGCTGCTTTTGTTGCCATCATCTGTCATTATCGTTGCAGGGTTAAGATATCGTGGCCCTGTCAGCATGATGTACCCTGTGATCCGTGAGCCCTTCCAGCTCTGACTTTGGCTTTCTGTGTTTTCTTCAGTAAAGCATACAAGCTTCTACTTAAGTGGAAACAGAATAGCTGTCCTTTGTAAGGGTGCTTCTCAAGAAACAGCACAAAAGTGGAGTGGACTTTTAGAAACATCATAGCAGTTTGACAGAATAATTTTATCTCCTTGAACCTAATAAATAGTGTAGGTTTTATTTCATGGAAATAAATTAAAATTGTTAGTTTTGTTTTAGATCATACAAGTAACATCAATCTAAATAACTGCTGATGCTCTCTTCTGTGGCTGTTGGGAGAAAGCTTGGTGGAGAGAAGTTATTTAGCAAAATGAAATTACATCCCATATTGAGTCCAGGTTTCTAATTTTAGCCAATCTTAGCAGTTGCATGACACATTAAAATCTAATTAAATCTTCTTTCTGATACGGTTGTCGTTATCTTTAAGAGAAAGATTGGGGACTTCTCTGGTGGTCCAGTGGCTAAGACTCCATGCTCCCAATGCAGGGGCCTGGGTTCAATCCCTGGTCAGGGCACTAGATCCCACATGGCTGCAACCAAGAGACCAGGCACAGCCAAATAAATAAATAAATAAATATCTTTTTTTAATGAAAAAGGTTTTATAATTGCCCCATTCTGGTATTTGTGTGAGAATATATGTGGAAGTCTCCTGATGTGGCAAATATGCCATCTATAAATGCATTTGTTGCTTTTTGTTAATAAATGTATATAACAAAATTAGAGTTAATAATTAGTGTATCCACATGAAATGTGGAACTTTTTGTTCTAGTTCTGTGAAAAATGGCATTGGTAATTTGATAGGGATCACGCTGAATCTGTAGATCACATTTGGGAGTATAGTCATTTTCATAATATTGTTTCTTCCAACCCAGGAACACGGAGTACCTCTTCATCTGTTTATGTCGTCTTTGATTTCTTTCATCAGTGTCTTATAGTTTTCTGCATACAGCTCCTTTGTCTTCTTAGGCAGGTTTATTACTAGATGCTTTATTATTTTTGTTGCAATAGTGAGTAGGACTGATTCCTTAATTTCTCTTTCTGAGTTTTCATTGTTAGTATATAGGAATGAAAGTGATTTCTCTTTATTGATTTTGTATTCTGAGACTTTGTTAAATTCACTGATTAGGTCTAGGAATTTTGTGACAATATAAGTGGTGCTAGGAAAACTGGACAGCTACATGTGAAAGAATGAAATTAGAACACCACCTAACACCATACACAGAGATAAACTCAAAATGGTTTAAAAACCTAAATGTAAGACCAGAAACTATAAAACTCTTAGAGGAAAACATAGGCAGAACCTTTTATAACATAAATCATAGCAAGATCCTCTATGACCCACCTCCTAGACTAATGGAAATAAAAACAAAAATAAACAAATAGGACCTAATTAAACTTAAAAGATTTTACACAACAAAGGAAACTGTAAACAAGGTGAAAAGACAACCCTCAGAATGGAAGAAAATAATAGCAAATGAAACAACTGACAAGGGATTAACTTCCAAATTATACAAGCGTCTCATACAACTCGATACCAGAAAAAGAAACAACTGAATCAGAAAGTCGGAAAAAGACATAAACAGACATTTCTCCAAAGAAGACATACAGATGGCTAGTAAACACATGAAAAGATGCTCAACATCACTCATTATTAGAGAAATGCAAATCAAAACTACAGTGATGTATCTCTTCACACTAGTCAGAATGGCCATCATCAAAAAGTCTACAATAAATGCTGGAGAGGGTATGGAGAAAAGGGAAGGGAACCCTCTTGCACTGTTGGTGGGAATGTAAATTGATGCAGTCTCTATGGAAGACGGTGTGGAGATTCCTTAAAAATCTAGGAATAAAATCACCATATGACCTGAGGAAATCAAACTTGAAAACGACACATGTAACCCAGTGTCCACCGCAACACTATTTACAGTAGCTAGGACATGGAAGCAACTAGATGTCCATCAACAGATGAATGGATAAAGAAGCTGTGGTATACATATATAAATGAAATGTTACTCAGCCATTAAAAGGAACACATTTGAGTCAGTTCTAATAAGGTAGGTGAACCTAGAGCCTGTTATACAGAGTGAAGTAAGTCAAAAAGAGAAAAACAAATATATGCTAAAGCATGTATATGGAGTCTAGATACAGGGTACTGATGAAATTATTTGCAGGGCAGCAATAGAGACAGACATCATCCAGAACAGACTCACGGACATGGCAGGGGAGGGAAGGAAGGAGAGACTGGGATGTATGGAGATTGTAACCTGGAAACTTACATCACCGTGTGTAAAATAGATAGCCAGTGGGAATCTGCTGTCTGACTCAGGGAACTCAAACCGGGGCTCGGGCCTGGAGGGGTGGGGTGGGGAGGGAGGCGGGAGGGAGGCTCAAGAGGGAGGGGACATGTGAATACACATGGCTGGTTCATGTCGATGTTTGGTGGAAACCAGCACAATTCTGTAAAGCAGTTACCCTTCAATTAAATAATTAATACATTTAAAATTAAAAAAATAATTAGTGTAAAAATATTAATTGTGCAAACATTGGCTAAAGTCGTTCCAAATTAGATTATCTTAATTTTAAATAAATTGATGATATTTATCTTGTAATATGGGAATAAGATCCTAGGAAATCTTGAATGTTATATAATAACTTGCTTATTAATGCTATTATTTTGTTTGTTAAAATGCATTATCTCCTGAATAACTGTGACAGGTTTTTCTGTCAGGAAATGTTAAATTGACTTACTATTTAGGTTAAACAAAGTTAATTTATAATTAAATATTTAATACATCTTAAGTGATATTATAAAATAATATTTCCTAAAAGTAATTTACACTGTCTTCCATTAACTTTGTGAAAGATTACGCCTGTTATACCAAAAATGAAATTTTTGTTACTTTAAAAATTCAGAAAATTTAGCATCTTGAGTTGTCTTTTGTTTGCTAATTATTAGACTTTTTAAAATTCAAGTTCTAACGGGCCTATCAGTGCATGCTGACTAATTTCCAAAGTAAAACATTGACTACATGAATCCAAGGTAATTTCTAACAGTTGCTGTTTGATGTTTCCATTTTAATATGAGAATGAGAATGTCCTGTGATTTCATCACTTAGGAATTATTTTTGTGGAAAAACCTCTAAAATATTACTTTTACCATTTCATCCCTATGTCTTATTTTGATTCCAGAAGAACCTAATCACAGCAGATAAAAATACAAATATTTAATGCTGTTTTCTTAATACTCAACACTATTTTATAAAGAGATCAAAAATTGAAGTTTAAAAATAACAGTTTTTGCTAGGCCAGAGTAACTATTTTATTATCACTTTTAAGTATATTGAATCTGTATATTTTCAACTACATTTTATTCTTTGATATAAATAGAATACATAATAAGCATCTGTGGGATATGCAATTAATGTCATTTTTGAGGAAAGATCCTCATAACACACTTGGGCTTTGGCATTCTTAAATTACGAGCACTTTACAGCACTCATGGGATAAATCCCATATCTCCCAAATGTTTATTATGCATCTTTCATTTCCCTTATTTCCTATTTTCTGGATTAGCAGTTGTTTTGCTGTGTTGATGTCTAGTAATTTAGTAGAGGAGGTTCTTGGTTATTGATAAATAATCTGCTAAATTGTGATATTGTTTCCAAATATTTATATTACAGTGTATTTGTTCTAACACATATCAGTGTGATTGTGTATAACTACCAAGGTTTTTGAGCTGATATTTGAAGTATAATCATATGGTCAAAAATATAACTGTCATCAAAGTCAGTATAATTACTCACCTTAAAAATTCTCTCTCAACAGGTTAAGAAATGGCTTCATGTTCTAAACACAGTTAGTGATTGAAATGTTCTTATCTTTTTAATGAGCTTTACATTATGTGTTAAATATAGAATATATGTTTGATACCTTGTTATGCACTGGGCAGTCCCCCCAAGTTAATCCTTTTGAAAAAGCTGGGTTTTCCTCCTTCTATATGAAGAGTTACAATTAATAATTATGGGGAAAGATAATTATTTGAAATAATGATTAATAGTTGTTAATATTCATTGTTTCCTAAGGACCAGACATTGTCCCTAATGGCTTTCATCCACTACTTATTCTCACAACACATTGGTATACATATTGTGACCATCTCCATTTTGTAGAGGGCAAATAGGTAAGCGGCAAAGACCAGACAGGGTCAAGGCCTAGAATCAGAGGAGCCTTGTTACTAGTGATCAGAAACCATCCTACTCCAAGATTTCATTCCACTAAAATTCAGTGCAAAGATCAAAAAATGTTTGCAATGTACACAAAATATATAAAGAATAAAATGCAAATTTATATTCTTTATATATAATAAACCCTTAAAATTAGTAAGAAATTACTTTACATATAAAGTATTTAGAAAACTAAAGTGAACCAACACATAGGAAGAAAAAGTCAATGGCCAACAAATATACAGAAAGGTTTTCAACTGTTCCAATATTAAAGAATTATAAATTAAATAGCATTTAACTCAGTGCTAATCTAATCAATTTGGGAGTCGATCAGGAAAGTAAGTAAAACACCTGATAAACTTGGGCTTCTTGACTCCTGATTGCACTTTTAAACTTATAGACATCTTAAGGGAATCATGGAGCAAAGGTCTGTATAAATATGTTTATCACAGTGTTATTTATGATATGAAAGGGAGACTAATTTCTAATAATAAAGAAAATAATAGGGTAAATAAGTTCATGTGATGAAATTAAGACATAAATTATGTATTTGTGAAATATATAATCCCAAGAGCTGATGCTAATGATAAATTCTAAGGGGAAAAAAATCACTAAGAAAAACTACATATAATCTATTTTCCTAGTTTAAAAACTCATATGTTTGAAATGAAAATTAGCCTGTAAGTAGTGTTAACATTGGTTATCTCTAACAGGGAATAAAGATTAGTGGTTATTTTCTATACTTTTTGCTATTTTCTCAGTTATCGCTATTTAATCACAGGTTGATTTTATAAGAGTTAAAAAAAATGTGATGGCAAATGTAAAAATGTGCTTAATTGCTATTAGTGAGCACACATGTCAATATCCAGAAAACTGAAATAACGTTGAAGACATATTTGAGCTACTATCAGTAATCTTTTAGGAACTAAGGAAAGTGAAGGCCGTGGAAAGAATATTTAACACTGTATTGACCAGAGACATATTAATACATCGTTTGCCACCTGGATATTATTGGTCAGAGTGTTTCAGTATTCACTTGCATAACAAATTGCTAGCCACAGGTGTTATTTTCTGCAAAAATCTCCTGGTCAGTGGGATGCATGAGACAAGTGCTCCGGCCTGGTGCACTGGGAAGACCCAGAGGAATCGGGTGGAGAGGGAGATGGGAGGGGGGATCGGGATGGGGAATAAGTGTAAATCTATGGCTGATTCATATCAATGTATGACAAAACCCACTGAAATGTTGTGAAGTAATTAGCCTCCAACTAATAAAAAAATTAAAAAAAAAAAAAAAAAGAAAATGGCTGAATCTAAAAAAGAAAAAAAGAAAAAAAAAAAAAATCTCCTGGTCAGTAATGTGTTAATATGAAAGAAAAATTTTCTCTTTTATAACATCTGCAGTGCAACAAAATGTATTTACTTCAATCTCTGACAGTATTTTAGAACTTCAAAAAAATAGATGATCTGTAATTCTTTGAAAGGCAAATTATATATATATATATATATATATATATATATATATATAGTATGTGTTCACCAAAACAATTTGGACAAGATAGAACTTTGTTTTCTTTTCGGTAGAGAAGACCTTTTGACTGAAGATTTTTATTTCACCATTTTCATTTATTCTTTTGCTCAAACAGAGAAATTGAAGACGGGATGATATTGCATTTAGGCTGAAATGGAGCTTTGGGTGATAACTGTGTTCAGAGAGCATGAATGAGTGCGCTGCGGCCCAGGGCGGGTGGGGTCCTGGGGCCGGCCGCACGGCTTTGCTGCTGGTGCTGCACAGAGTTCCAGCATTTCAGAGTCTTTTGGAAGGCCACTTCCATAGCTACTCATGTCTCAGTTGTGCCACTTAAGTGAGTAGTTGAATATCTCAGGTTGACCAGTCCCTTGTTGTGGAGTTTGGTACCATCACAGGTAGCTTATTTCATGGCGGATTTCACTCACCTGTCCACTGTGCCTCCCAGTAGAATGTGTTAAAGTATTTGAATTCCCAGTAAATGTTAGACTCTTATTCACAAGGAGCTCTTAGCATTACATAGAGGAAAAAATAAGATTTGATATAATATAGATTTTGATTAAATCATGGCTTTAAAGGACTGGCAAGGTGGCATAGTAAATTCTAAAATTACAACTAACTGCTAAACAGTATTGACAAAAAACAAAAAAAATTGCTGGAACCTACCAGAAATGATAGCTTGCATCTGAAGATGAGGAAGTCACAATGAGGTGGTAGGAGGGGTGCAATCACAGTGAAATCACATCCCATACTGCCAGGTGGGCAAGCCACAAACCGGAAAATAATTATACCACAAAAGTTCTTCCATGGGAGTGGAAGTTCCAAACCCCATGTCACCCTTCGCAGCCTGGGAGTCTGGCAACAAGAGGGGGAACCCCAGGAGAATCAGGCGAATTGGGTGCTGAAGGCCAGTGGGATTTGATCACAGGGATTCCATAGGGGGAAAGGGAAGCAGCACTAGGAAGCAGCGATTAGCAACTAAAGAAGCGCCACTCCTGAGGGCACACACAGGGTCCTGTGTGCACCAGGACCCAGGAGAAAGAAGCAGTGATCTCATAAGAGATTAGGGCAGACCTCCCTGCTAGTGTTGGAGGGTCTCCTGCAGAAGCCTGGAACAACTGTGGTTCATTGCAGGGACAGAGACACTGATAGTAGCAGTTCTGGTGAGGACTCATTGGTGCAAACCTTCCCAGAGGCTTACGTTTCCTCCCTAAGACCTCTACCCCAGTCAACAGCCTGCAGGCTCCAGTGCTAGGACCCGTCAGGTCAGATAACTATCGGGCAGGAACACAGCCCATCTGTCAGCAGACTGGCAGCCTAAAGGCTTCCTGAGCACATGCCTGCCAAGGGAGGGATAAGACCCAGCTCCACCCACCAGGGGGCAGAAACCCTCCCCAGAAAGCCTGCATAAGCCTCTCTGACGCCTCATCCACCAGGGGAGTCAGGTAAAACAAGGTGAACTACAGCCCCCCAGCCAGTGGAATGGAAACAACAGCCGCAGAGAATCAGACAAAATGAGATAGCTGAGGGATAAGGGACACATCCCAGATGAAGGAACAAGATAAAACCCCAGAGGAACCTCTAAATGAAGTAGAGATAGGCAACCTACTAGAAAAAGAGTGAACAGTAATGATAGTGAAGGTGAGCTAGGATCCAGACAGCACTGGTCTAGATCTTTATTCTAGGATAAGGGAGAGGAAAGTGTCATTGAAACATAGTGATTTGGGAACTTCCTGATGGTCCATTTAAGATTTCACTTTCTAACGTACGGGTTGCATGTTCGATCCCTAGTCCAGGACCTAAGATCCCACATGCCTCATGATCAAAAACCAGAACATAGAACAGAAGCAATATTGAAACATATTCAGTAAATGCATTAAAAGTGGTCGAAACACACACACACACACACACACACACACTTTGAAAAGCAATAATGGTTTTATAATCAATTCACACTGGTTGCACAGTGGTAAATAGATTGAAGGGGGAAGTAGCACTAGGGGAGCAGTGATTAGCAACTAAAGTGGTGACTTCTGTATTCTAGAAGAGAGGTACGGGTGGCCTGAAACCAGATAAAAAGCAAGGAGGATGATAGAGATAAGTGGACATACTTAGAAAAGACCAAGTTGCTGAATTTTCAGGACTTGAAATTAATTGAATGTGGGAGTGGGGAAGAGGGAAGAGTCAAAGATAATTTGGACAGAAAGGTTACTGGTGGTAAAAATGACAGATAATGAACAATAGGGAAAGAAACCTGATAGAGGAATTCATTGTGGATGTGCTGAGTATCATTTTTCTTTGGGACCTTTGGTATTCAGTAGAAAATTGTTTTATATAGTTCTAGAGTTTTGGAGACAGATTTAGGAGAAATGGTTTGAAAGTCCACATGCAACACGATGCTGATTGGAGTTGTTAGTAAAGTGAGACAAGAAGAGGGACAAATATCAAATCCTAAAACCTTCCAGGCACGTGTACATGACTTGCGTGTATTTAAAAGCAGTACGCAGTTTGGTCTAGTTAGCATTTTAACTAAAATACAGTGTTGTTTATGTGTTTGAGAGAGGGAAGACTGGAACCATGGAAACTAGTAAGGATGGCTTTGCACTTGTCTGGGTAAGAAGTGATAATAGCAGTGGAGGAGCGGTGGTCTGAAAAAGTGTTTCACTGATAGAATCTGTGATTTGGTAATAACCCAGACTGATAATGCCTATTTGAGAAAATGGAGGACCTTATGGAATGGAGTCACTATAATTTCACAAAATCCAATGTACTGCTGTTGGATCACTGTTTCGTTTGTTCTCAGGCAATCTGCCCAATCCATGTGTTACCAAACCCGACTGTCTCAGCTGCTTTCTTCCTCACCACCAGCCTGAAGCTCCCCTTGTCTTCTGTCCTGTATCAATACCTCTGTTCACTCATTGTATACTCTGAAGTTAACTATTTCCCTCTTCTTTGTGACCAGGAGCCATTAGGTATTATATCTCCAGTGTTTCTAACCTAGTCCTCTTTGTTAGTTTCTTAAGAAAAAAATGAAACAACAAAACAAAAACCTTTCTTTGAGCCGCTTCCTCCAGTAGCCCTACTTAACGCCTCTTTTTGTTTTCTAAACCTCCAGAAATAAATGTTCAATTTCCATTTTTCCAGTGATTCAGTGTCACTGTGGAGTAAGTGTAAATGGTTGGTCTAAATACAGTTAAAAGACAGTTTGGATGATTTTAAACATGACTCAACTACATGGTGTCTACAAAAATCTCACTTCAAATATGATGGTATTTGTAGATTAGAAGGTTGGAAAAAGGTAAAACACAAACATTCAAAGAAACGGCAAAAGCTATAATAATGTCAAATAAAGTAGACTTCAGAGCACAAAAAATTACCAGAGACAAAATGTGTATTACATAATGGTAAAAGGGTCAATCCACCAGAAGGATTTAGTAATCCTAAATGTGTGTATACTGAAACAACAGAGTTGCAAAATATGTGAACCAAAAAAGAAATGAAAGAAGAAAGACAAATCCATGTTTATAGCTGGAGACTTAATAATTGATAGTAAACTAGACAAAAAATATAGAACTCAATGATGGTAGTTTGTACTTTAAGAACCTAGAAAAAGAAGACTAATTCAAAGTAAGCAGAGGAAGGAATGAAGATAAGAATGGAAACCAATATAATTAAAAACACCACAAAGGTAATAGAATAACAAGAAACAGAAGAGTAAGAAAAATGAAGCAAAAACTATTTCTTTGAAACTAATAAAGTTAACAGGCTTGAACAAAAGAGAGGCAGGAGAGAAGGTGGGTATACTTACAGGAGAGCCCAACAAAGATCCTAGTGGTAATGGAGAGTTTTGGTTTATGACTGTGAATTGTAGCCTTGTCTAACTCAATGAAACTAAGCCATGCCATGTGGGGCCACTCAAGACGGATGGGTCATGGTGGAGAGGTCTGACAGAATGTGGTCCCCTGGAGAAGGGAATGGCAAACCACTTCGGTATTGCCTTGAGAACCCCATGAACAGTATGAAAAGGCAAAAAGATAGGACACTGAAAGATGAACTCCCCAGGTTGGTAAGTGCCCACTATGCTACTGGAGATCAGTGGAGAAATAACTCCAGAAAGAATGAAGGGATGGAGCCAAAGCAAAAACAACCCCAGTTGCGGATGGGACTGGTGATAGAAGCAAAGTCCGATGCTGTAAAGAGCAATATTGCATAAGAGCCTGGAATGTTAGGTCCATGAATCAAGGCAAATTGGAAGTGGTCAAACAGGAGATGACAAGAGTAAACATTGACATTCTAGGAATCACCAAACTAAGATGGACTGGAATGGGTGAATTTAACTCAGTTGACCATTATATCTACTACTGTGGGCAGGAATCCCTTAGAAGAAATGGAGTAGCCATCACAGTCCACAAAAGAGTCTGAAATGCAGTACCATCCCTAAGAAAAAGAAGTGCAAAAAAGCAACATGGCTGGCTGAGGAGGCCTTACAAATAGCTGTGAAAAGAAGAGAAGCTATGGTTTTCCCAGTGGTCATGTATGGATGTGAGAGTTGGACAGTGAAGAAAGCTGAGCACTGAAGAATTGATGCTTTTGAACTGTGGTGTTGGAGAAGACTCTTGAGAGTCCCTTGGACTGCAAGGAGATCCAACCAGTCCATCCTAAAGGAGATCAGTCCTGGGTGTTCATTGGAAGGACTGATGTTGAAGCTGAAACTCCAATATTTTTGCCACCTGATGTGAAGAGTTGACTCATTTGAAAAGACCCTGATGCTGGGAAAGATAGAGGGCAGGAGGAGAAGGGGATGACAGAGGATGAGATGGTTGGATGGCATCACTGACTCAATGGACATGGGTTTGGGTGGACTCCGGGAGTTGGTGATGGACAGGGAGGCCTGGCATGCTGCAGTTTATGGGGTCACAGAGTCGGACACGACTGAGCGACTGAACTGAACTGAGGGTGATATTGTACCATGTTTTTACAGACGTTACCCTTGGGGAAACTGAATTCACAGACTCACTATACTGTTTCTTCCAACTTCATGTGAATATACAATTATCTCAGAATAAGTTTAGTTAAAATAATGTCAATTCAGATGGTTCACGTCTTTTGCCCAACCAAATAAATTGGGTTTATTTATTTTCTTAGTATTGAGTTTAAAGTTTTCTATATATTCCATAGACAGGTCTGTTGTCATGTTTGCTATTCACAAATAGTATCTTCCTGCCAGTGGATTGTGTTTTTATTTCTTACAAGTATCTTTCATAGAGTAAGCATTTTTCCTTTTTGGTGAAATTCAAATTATCTATTGTTTCCGTATCAAGTGTGTTTTGATTGTCGTATCTAAGAGTTCTGTGTTTAACCCAAGTCATAAACATCTTATTTTCTTCTGATTGTTTTGTGTAGTATGTTTAGGCCTGTGATCCATTCTGGGTAAATTTTTATATAAAGTGAGAGGTCACGATTAATTAATTGATTATTTTTGGCAGATGGAATCCAGGTATTCTAGTATCATTGTAGAATATCCTTTTTCCATTAAGTTGCCTTTGCATCTTTGTCAAAAATCAGTTGGTTTGATTAGTTTGGATTTATTTCTGATCTATGTTTTTTACTTCTGTTGTTCTGTTCATTACTGAAATTGGAGTGTTGATTCAGCTGTAAACTATAAATTTTTGTTTCTGAAAAGCCACTTCAGAATGACAGAACTGAACTGTACTGACTTACGTGCGTGCTAAGTTGCTTCACTTGAGTCTGACTCTGTGACCCCACGGACTGTAGCTCGCCAGGCTTCTCCGTTAATGGGATTCTCCAGGTAAGAATACTGGAGTGTAAGATACTCCAGGCAAGATCCCCTTCTCCAGGGGGTCTTCCTGACTCAGGGATCGAACCTGCATCTCATTATGTCACCTGCATTGCAGGCAGATTCTTTACCATTAGCACCACCTGGGAAGCCTTAAATTTTTTTGGTTTGTTTTGGCTGCGCTGTGTGGCATGTTGGATCTTAGTTCCCTGACCAGGGATCGAAACTGTGGCCTCTGCATTGGAAGCTCAGCATTAACCACTGGACCACCAGGGAAGTTCCCGGTATTCTTATTCCAATACAAATGGCACAATTTTTTAATATATGGCAGGTAACTCAGTTTTGTTTCTTTCCTGGTACTTTTTAACACACGGAGAACATAATTCCAGTTATGTATATGGTATGTATAGACATGATAATACTGTTAAATACAGTTGGCTTGTGAGCTTTGAAGAACTAGTGAATTCCAGTATGATCTTGGAGTGCTGTATCTAAAAGGACTGTTTACTGTTTGGAAATATGGTGTTTAGCACAGGTCAGGACTTAAAAAAAAAATTTTTTTTTGTCCTTTTCTAAAATTCTTCCCATAGTTTGAAATTTTTCCAATTAAATGACTTTTTCCACTAGTGTTTTAGACCCTAATAAATACATGGGACTAGTTGGAAACAACCAAAAAGCAAATGATGTCCTTTTCGTTTAATGTATTTGAATACTTTTAGATTATTCCAAAGTATTAAGCTTCTAACAAGCATTTACAATGAATGTTAAAATGCTTTCAATACATATATAAGAAGTTTTTATTGTAAACTTTTTAGCTCTGTAACTAAGACCTCATCCTTTAAATGTATCTGTTTATCAAAGCTGTTCATTTATTAGAGACCAATACGTAAATATTTTCTAAAGTATGTGATTAAATTCACAGTGTTCAACACAGCAAAAAATAAATAAATAAATAAATTCACAGTGTTGAAACTTACGTTTCTGATTAAGAATTGAGGTGATTGAAACAGAAGACATGTTATGCACCTGAGAAATACTGATGTGTCAGAGGCTACCAAGCCAGGATAGTTCATAACAGAACCTAACCTCCCCCCCCGCAACACCATTCCGGGTGCTAGGGAGGAGAGGCATCTTTGTCTTTTGAGTTCTACCTCTTAACAGTATAGCACTTTGCCATCCCCTCTGTTAAACTCGCCAGCAGACCTGGGTCAACCTCAGTTTATATCAGCATTCTCTGAGGAGCTTGATAGAGCAGTGACTACACAATTGCTGTGATGTCTTTACCTGGACCTAAGTGTGTGGGAAAACAAAGATCACCCCACAACTCAGCACACATAAAATGCCATGTAATATTCCCCAGGAAGACAGTGTCAGAGTTGGTTTCAGTCTTAATGGAACAGTGGGATGTCTTTTTAAGCTGTCTGGTTTAACAGCACAGTGATACGACTGTAAATCCAGTATCACCTTTGAGTCTGTGAGCCAGTAGAATACGTTTAGGTTGGAAGGGACATAATTTTTGTCCTCAAATCAGAACTGTAGCTTCTAAGGCATGAAGAGGAAATCTTCAGGACTTACTGGGAAGCAATAGTTAAGTGGCAGTAAAGTACCTGGCCTTATTAATTAGCCTCTCACGTTCAGTCTCTCTCTGTCATCTCTCATCCTTGGTGTCTTTATTTCATGGGTCTCTGATTGTTTTGCTCTTCTGTAACTCTTTCCATAACCAAGTAAGCCAGAGGCAAATTGAATATCTACAGCTAATTGCCCTAATATGCTCTTTCCTAGTGCTCTATGGTAATTCATGTATGATATCATACTCCATTATTAAGTATAGCCTGTAATTAACCTAATTTGTATCACTTACATCAGTGATTACAGTGTGTGTCTTAATAGGTGTCTGACCAGCCTTAAGCTTCAACCTTTATTTTTTGGCCTCTAGGGTCTTGGCCTAAGATACGCGAAATCTTTTATGGGAACTACTAGTACTTTAAACAGACGCCTGTAAATGTCAGGTTTTCTAGAGAAGTGTCTCTTGACCAGCTTTTAAGACATCTGAGATCACCCAACACACATATTGTGTGGAAATTCTATTATCTTTCTGACTTTTATAAAATTGTTTTAAGGACAGCGTTGTACCATTAAATAAAATTTCCTCTGACCCACGATGTCAAGGTAGAATCCCGCCTTCCTACCTTTAGTTCTTCCCTGACCTAAGTGTTAGGAAAATGATGAGCTTGCTTTAATGATGACAACTTCTTCCAGGCTCATGACTTCATAAGATGCTATTTGACAAAGGCTGCTGATTCAACTAAGAAAATTCATCATTTTTTACACTCAGTTTAAAAGGGTGGAAAGTAAGAGCTCTTCTACTACAAACTCTACGAAAAACTTTCTTTCACTCATAGGGTAGCACTAGCGGTAAAGAACCCTCCTGCCAGTGCAGGAGACGTAAGAGCCCCGAGTTCCATCCCTCTGTTGAGAAGATCCCCTGGAGGCGGGCATGGCAACCCACTCCAGTCCTCTTGCCTGGAGAATCCCGTGGACAGAAGAGCCTGGAGGGCTACGGTCCATGGGGTCACAAAGACTCGGACACGACTGAGCAACTGCGCACAGCGCAACAGGGATGCATAGGTTAAGTGTCGGTAGAGCATATTGCTTTTTACTTCTTATTTTTGCTTTTGGCTACTTTTAATTCTTCATCATAGGTTTCTTTACCCCTCAAATCTCTTATTCTTAGTTTTGGAGTTTTAAATACTGGATTTGTATCAGAATTTAAGTACAGGAAAAGAAATATTGTTTGCAATTCAGTTTAGCTTCTATATATGCATTCTGTTTCTGAAATCTTTCAGTAAAATTTGCCTTCTCCAATAAAAATAATGCTTTTGTTTTCATTTTACTTCAGTCATTGTTTGTTTCACATTTCTGTATGATTCCATGTAATAATTTTAGCCAACCTGCCACCTCCAAAAGGTCCTTATTATGGCTTGAACTATAAATTGTATGTGGGGTTTAAAAAAAAAGTCCAGACTTTGAAAAAAATTTAAAATTAAAAAAAAATTTTAAGATTCTTATTCTTAAAAATTCTTATTCTAATTCGTAAGTCTTATTAAGATTAAATGTTATGCTGCATGGAGTTTGGGGGGGAAAATATGGTATAATTTTTAAAAGATTTTTATTTTGAATCAGTAATCATTAAATCGACGTAAACCCTGATTAAAAGGCAACAGAGGCAATGTCAAGATGACTAGAACTGGGGAGGAAAAACTGAGTCATGGTCTGAGTAATCCCATCTGTGCTGAGCAGGTTCAGCTTTTACTAAAAAGATCTGCTTAATTAAGTCACTGGGATTTAAACAGTTCTGTGCATTGCACTCAATCCTGTCTGACTCTTTGCGACCCATGGACTGCAGCCCGCCAGGCTCCTCTGTCCATGGGATTCTCCAGGCGAGAATACTGGAGTGGGTTGCCATTTCCTCCTCCAGGGGAATCTTCCCGACCCAGGGATTTTTCTGGCGTTATCTTGTGTCTCCTGCATTGGCAAGCAGATCCTTTACTGGTGGCGCCACCTGGGAAGCTGAAATGTGAACAGTGACCACTGTGGATACTCTCCGAAAGAGCTGATGTTCCCAAGTGTGAAGACGCGTCTCTGTAGCCTAGGGAGGGCGACCTGTGTGTTTTAGGGGCGGCATTTCATCATGTTGGCGGCTGCTGTGTGCTGCAGGCTTAGTCCATTTGTATCACCAGTTTATAATTAAAAGGGTTTTACTTTATTTGAAGTAAATATTGAGTGAAAAATTACATTTATCTTTTGTTTATATCCTCTTACAGTTGCCAAACCCGATAAGAGGTTCTGGGTTGCACTAAATGTTTGCGAAAGTTGAGTTAAAGTCACATTTTAAAAGTACTTCCTTTTATAAGGTTGCCATGTGGCATTGCTGTTTCCAGAGCACTTAAAACAGTGTCTGGCACATGGAAAACACTTCCTAAGTGTCATTAAACTTAAAAATAATGATAAGTCCTAGCAAGGATGATAAAATTCTAGTTAAGAGTGCATACCTCTAAAAATAAAAATGATGAATAATATTACTCCTTCAAATTGAAAATTAATGGGAAATGGTTCTTTCCAGAGTCATGAGTCCCCACACCCCAAACGCCTTTTGCTCTGGTTCAGCCTGTTGTAAGGGGCTGTCTTTTCTCTAGCTTGATGGACTCCAGATGGGAGGATGGCCCTGCCTCTTTCTGTTTATGTTGAAAGTGCAGATCAGTTCAGACTGGTTCCTAAGGTGACTTTCTTATCTTTTGAGTTCTTACTCCCACTCTTCTTCCTGGGAAAATGCAATTTCAAAGCAGTAGTCAGCGTGAGGTGAGAGGAATCAGCGGTCTAATCACGCTCTTCCACAGATTGTGTTGCTGGCATGGAGAGTGGGCACCTCCTTTCTGCATGTGCCGCCCGGGGTCCATCTGGAGGCTTGCTCCCGGTCACCACCCACCCACACTTCCTGCTTCAAGGCCTCTTGCTCTTTGCCTCCCCTCCCTGCACCCCCTTCCTGCCTGCCCCTCATGGCACCCCCACCTCTAAGCCGTGCGTCCTGCTGGTGTTAAAGGCCAGAGGAGGAGGAGGAAGGGAGACAAATGAAACTCAAGGGGACTTTTTTAAATTTTGGCAGCCATGCCTTTAGCCACTTTCTAGATCTTGCACAGTCTCACTGTTTCTTTTTTATCAGGGACACTTAAACATTGCCTTCCCTCACCCTGCCCCACCTTTTAAACTGTTTAAGGATCTCTGGAGAAACATGGTTTGACTGATTTCCTGGTACTGAGTCTGCAGCCACAGGTTTAATGTTTGCCTCCCAAGCCCTGCATTCTGAAATTATTAACCATCTACTGATACCAAATATTGTGCTTTATTTTGGGTATTTGTAGGATTATTAATTAGAACAGGGAGCAACTTCTGTAGAAGGCTAGATGAAAACCAGGAGAAAAAATTTGTAGGCGTGGATCTATTTTTAATCAGCAGTGGGAAGATCATATATCAAAAATTATTTGCAAAATAGCTGGTTTAGGATCAGTGGGTGCCTTCATCCTGATGTCTCAGCAAAGGCTCAGCAGTCCTCAGCCAACAGTTGATGGGTGGGTTGCCTTCTGAGTGAGAGAGTGGACAAAAGGGAGGATAAGGTCCAATACTAAGGTTGCACATCTTTGAAGTAACACAGATGACTGGGTTCATTCCCATTAAAAACAACCACATCAATTGTTCTAACCAATAATGATCAGTTTTTTAAAAACTCAGCATACCTGTGTTTTTATGTTGAAAATGACCATGGCCCTTCTGAAGCATGGTTGCTTTAACACTTAGCTTAATGAAGCATTATTCCTGAAAATATTTCTAGAATTCTCTCTTTGTAATCATCATTATTACTAGTACAGGAGCGATGTTAGAAACCTTATTCATGGCTGTGTAACCAAATCTTCAGAAAAAGGTTTTGCCTGCTGTTGTTTCTCAGGTTGTATATAAACCACCTTTGGCTCTAATTAGAAGTGTTGGTTACTTTCATGAATTCAGCCCATCCTTAAAACTTGCTACTCGGTTTCTCTGGGAGGTATTCAGACAACCTGCCATGGCTCTGAGTGAGTCGTTTGTATATAAATTTTGGTATCTTTGTTTTAAAAAGAATCCATTTCCTCACTTTCTAGTCACACAGACTGTATGTTTTCATGAATGTGTGGCAAAGTGATGTTAAGTACCATACAGCAAAGCCAAGACGATTCACTGCAGTAATTGATGACGGCGCTCTCTTCTGAAGCAGTACTCGGGAGCAGAGCTCTGGGCTGCCTGAGAGAGTGTCCAGCTGATGGCCGTCCTTCTGTGTGGGTCAGTGTGTCCATCGCTCAGTCGTGTCTGACTGTTTGCGACCCGTGGACTGGAGCCCCAGGCTCCTCTGTCCATGGGGTTTCCCAGGCAAGAG
Source organism: Cervus canadensis (assembly GCF_019320065.1). Lineage (NCBI taxonomy): Eukaryota > Metazoa > Chordata > Mammalia > Artiodactyla > Cervidae > Cervus > Cervus canadensis. The sequence goes on along the minus strand of NC_057392.1, from coordinate 30,991,308 downwards.
AACTGGCGTGGGTCACCATGCCCTCCTCCAGGGGACCTTCCCAACCCAGGGATCGAACCCAGATCTCCCACATTGTGACCCGGTTCTTCCCGTCTCAGCCACCAGGGAACTCTGAGAATGGGTAGCCTATCCCTTCTCCAGGGGATCTTCCCAACCCAGGTATCGAACCAGGCTCTCCTGCATTGCAGCAGACTCTTTACCAGCTGAGCTACCAGGGAAGCCCACGACTCGCTTGAGTTTTCTGAATTTTGTTTTCTACTTGAGCCATTTGAGTTGACCACAGCCACCTGAGGGACGTGTTCCCTCTTACTAACAACTGGGAACATGGAGGAGCCTTGAGGGCGCCGTGAACAGGACAGTGCATTTGAAGGTCTGTGGCAACAGAGAGAGCAGGGTCCTGGAGCCTCCATCAACATAGCTGAGCCTTCTGTTGGATGTAAGCTGGAAGTTAGAGGGTCTGGGAGGCAATTCGGTGGAGTTTTATAAAAAACCTTGGCTTCTGAGACAGCAACTAAAGGGACGTGGTGAGCCGAGTGAAACGATCCTGTCCCTTGGATTGAGAACCACCGTCCAGTCGGCCAGATTTGGATTTTCAACTATAGCCCAGCTGGTGAACACTTCAAAACTATTTTCGATCATGTGATCCCATTGTGGCCAATTGGATGGTTTGGCAGACAGTAACATAGTAAATATCTATTCACACAAATTGTACGCATACTGCATTTGTGCATGTGCAGTCTCTGCTTGTCTATATTGCTGATAACATCTCCACATAGATGGATGGGTAAATTGTGTGTGTAGGTCCATACCTGAAAATTTATGCACAGTAATTATGTACTTTGATTTCTTCTAGGAAACAGAATGGTAGGAATAATCTAGTTAAATCAGTTTCTATGGGGATTTTTTTTTTACTCCTTTTTTTTCATATTTCCTCCAGTTGTAAAAATTACAGTGATTACACATCATAAAGCCTATCTGTAATAAAACGCATCAGCTGGCCAAGGTTTTCATCGCTCACTCAATAATCCATTAATACAGCAACGCTGCCCAGGCATCTTTATAATACCAACTCGGAGGTAATTTTAATCAGCTAGACCAGCTGGTATTTAACAGCAGCTGCTGGAGATGCCACAAATATACTCAATAGCTGACATCTTTATTTGCAGTTTTTCAAGGGGAGAAGAGATTCTCCTGTGGTTACTTGTATTAAGCATTTAAAAGAAGGTGTAAAGTATACAGGGGTTTATACCTAAATGAGAAGGGGAAGGGATTAGCAATGAAACAAAGGTGATAAATTCTATCAGGAGCAAAGGTTTGTGAATGAAGAGACTGCTCAAATAAGTATGCATTGCTTTGGGCTTCAGATCTTTTTCTGAGTTATATTTCTAATCGTGGGTATCACTAGGAGTAAAAATGCAGTCTGCGTGTAGCATCCTAATACTCTTTGTACTAGATCTGTGGTGTCTTTTACCAGGTAAAGCTATGAAAAAGGATCCGAGTATGTGAGAGAGAGGACTGCTCATGTGCATGTGTTCTGTCTCAGCCCCTGCTTGCTGTGTCCTTTTTTGTTGTTTTACGGAGATGTTTTATTAATGCTCAATTTTGATACTTTAAATGAAAAGGATCATCACCAGAATGTCCCATCTAGCAGTAAACGTGAAATGCCATTTCACATGGTGGTATGTGAGTGTGGGTTGGGGGAACAGGCTTCATGAAGTCAACAGTCGCAAACCCATTATAAATAAAAATTTAATTACACTTGTGGGAGCTTGGCTTACAAAGCTCAGAAATCCATAATGGAGCTTGCTGGTAATAAAGGCCTGATCTGTTTGTTAAACTCTGCTGTTCCATCCCTTTCTTTGCCTTCTTTTATAAAGTGCTTGGTCATCTCCGTGAGTAAGAGCTGGTAAATGGAGCTGACTCTCTTGAGTTACAAAATGTATTTCCTTTACCTCTTTGGCTGTGTAGCTCCCCTTTTAGTTTAATAACCAAAAGAAAAGAATTAGGAAAATAGGAAAAGGCAAAGGTATTTTAGAAAAATAGAAGTCTTTCAAAACAGTTACTTTTAATCCACATTTATAAATGAGGGTTTTGCATACAGATAACTTTGTATTCAGGTGTGTTGGTGATATAAACGTCTGATACTTATATGAAGAGAAGCTAAGTGGATTCCGTTTTCATGGAGAATTTCATGTATCATTTTTTCTAAGACTGATTTCAAAATTAAATATAAAAGAAGTGGATGGAGTTGTGGTCCTTGTACTTTTGGCATAGAAATAGTTTTGTCATTTCTGACTCTTACAGAGCAGTCAGACCATAAAAAAGGTTATTATTTATGCTAATAGTTCTTGCTGGGGAAGGAAGCATTACGAAGTCCTAAGAAAATAAAATGTATTAAATGTTTAATGTACTTCTATACTAAATTATCAGAGGTCAACAAAATTTGTCGTAATACCAAGTGTTTTACAGTTAACTTCATTTATGTGCCATTAGTTGTCTTTTTCCAAAGCCAAATAGTGATGTGTCTGTGTTGGACTATGATTGAATACTGAAAATTAAAATCCAGTGACAGAATGGATTACTGAGATAGCAATTTGAATTTTAAAATTACTTAGCAAGCATTTTTTCCTGTTATTTGTAGTGAAAACAGTCTGTTTAAGTTTGTTTAGTGTGTTTGACAACAGACAGTTTGATATATTGCTGGGCACAGCGGTAGGTTGGACTTGAGTGGTATTAGCTCTCCGTGTTTTGATTAATGGTAATTGTTTCGATGAAAAGGCATGTTTTACGTACAACTCATAGTTCTGGAAAGCAGAAGTCAACTCGCAAGATCCATAATTACTGTTCTGAGTTAGCATATGAAAAGGGCAAGGAGAACCTGCCAGGGTAGCACAGTAGGAGTTTTTTTTTGCTTTTTGCTTTGTATTGTAGTTAGAGACTGTTCTTTATGTCAGAATATAAATCTTCTGTTATTTATCTTTTGTTCAGTATTTGAAGTTGATTTATGACACTTTTCTGTATCCCATAATTTAGTTTGAATCCCATACTGAGGTGAAATTTCACCTGTCTCTGGAGTCGACTATAAAAGGAACTCGAAGCCACCTAGTGTAGTATATATTACAATTCTTTTCTGATTTTTCTCTAGTCTTGTCCTCTTGTTTTAAAAAGAACACAATTTAGAAAACAATTAAAAGGTTTATTTTAACACTTCAGAGATTTCTATTGCTGTTTAAAACATTTTACATTTCATTAATGTACACAAACACAGGGAAAAATGATCATTTTTACTTGGAGAAAATAAAGCATGCTTTTAAGGACCAATTGTCGTCAGCCTGAAAGCTGTCAGAATACAGCCCTCATAATGTCTTTCATTCCCACACAGGGGTCTGTATACATATGTGAAGTAGATGTGTGTATACACGGTTATTGATAGATAGAAATTAACTTTAAATGAGTGCCCTTCCCTTTAGCAAGAGCAAAGAAAAGCTACTTTGTAAAGATTTGAGAAGCGTCTGGGAGAAAATGCCCTTACATGTTTCACTGTCCATGTTTTAAGAGGGTGAGAAATTAAAGTTTTGTAAGTAGGAGGAAGTGCTAGGGGAGATTTCTTGTGTCACTTCTCTCTTTTGCTTTTGCTACTAAAGAAGAGAACTAGGCGGTGTAGTAAGTGTAAAGAGAATAATCTGAGAAGTGTCAGGAATTACTGAAACTAATGTTGAGGACCAGCATTTGCACAGCCTGCCCCTGCTTGCTACTGTTTTAAAGAGAAGCATAGAAATGTTGAGTCTGTTGGGTAAATTCCTAGATGTTTATCTAAGAAGCTTAGTATGATATTTTAGAAATATTAGTCCTCCCTTGATAGTAGCAGGATTTTAGGTTTATGTAAGTATTCGAGCTTTAGCATAAATAGGAGCACATATCTCCTGTACATCTTTTGTATAATCCATGTTCTTTAGTGTTTGAGGCAAAGAGGGGTGGGAGGTGAAATCTGCAATGCAGAAACTTGTGTTACTATTTCTGTCTAAAACGGAATGAATGATCCTGCTCTATAGTTTCCTGAATTGAAATGGATTGAAATGCTGTTTGTCAGGTTGTTTATTCCAAGCAGAATTAAAATTAATAAGTGGTTGTCTCATGCACACCTAAGCCTTTGACATAAAAAGGGAATATAATTAAAAAAAAAAAATTCCCTCGTAGTGAATAGCCATGTGTCATTGTGGCATCTTTTATTGAAAGGAACTTTATTTAAGTAGCATAAACTTGTTGGATGGGCTTCAATTAAATGATGATTTGTTAATGCAAATGTGTGGTGAATGACTGGTGGTACATCTGTCTCTTCATCCACAGGCCATTACTGTGCAGCGTTAGCACATGATTGTAAAAAACGAGAAACCATTATATTCAGGTAGTACATATTCAATCAGTTCTGACCTTATGTCTCTGGCGAAATGAAAAAGGTATATAATGTAAATGATACTTAATCTGAATAACAAAAAAAAAAAAAAAACCAGCACTTTGAGTCTCTCTGACTCTATCTGTTAGGTGATGTGAGGTGACTGATGTTTGGGTATTGACGGTTATTGGTGCCCCAGTGGGGAAAGGCTATCACTTGAATCCTTTGTCATTTTAGTCCCCATGCACTCCTCCAACCAAATTATATTTCAAGTTCTATTTTCAGTTTGTTTTTCTTCTTGAAAGTGGTTTGTGGAGTTGTGGTGATGACCACCAGCATGAGCATGGTAAGCAGTGACAATACAACAACAAAAAATTGGACAATTAGCTTCAGCTCCATAAGTGTCTAATGAGCCATTTGTCAGTCTTTTGGTGAAATAACCTACTCTATCTTAATTCTCCGCTCTTACAGCAAATAAATAAAAGTTATGAAACACCCGGGCACCAATAAAATATAATTTATTTCATAGGGCATGACAGAACTCTTTACATATCTAAAATGAACATGTTATTTACAAATGACTTGTGATACTCATATAAACCATGGATCTGTGTGCTAACTGCTTTCATTATAGAGACAGGCATTTTTTTCTGATTGTTTCATCATTTAAACGTGTCATTGCTCCTCAAGGCATGTGAGTTACAGTGACTCCTCCCGGTGCGCTTAACTCGTGCGGCCAAAAAGAACTCCAGAAATGAGCTGTTCTGCAGCTGAAGACATTAAGAATTTACTGGAAAGGACAAAACAATAATTTTCATTTGGGAATCTCTCAGCTCTTTACTGATTATCTTCCTGCCTTCATTTATTTTTAGGAACCCTAGTTTCTCAAAAGTTTTTCATCATCACTAGATATCAATCAGACAAAACAACATTGTAAGCATCTTTCAAATTGTATTTTATACTAGGTTAAAAGTTGTAGTAATCACCATATGATGAAAATGTGACTTGAAAGTTCATGTTGAAAATGTGCAGTGTCATTCAAATAAAAGCCTAGATATTTGAAAAACAGTAATTAGTTATTTTAAACTGAACAAGAATACACAAAATGCTGGTCAGAGTGGCATATGCCATTGTTCTAAAGTGTAATCCTTGAGGGGATTCCCAGGTGACGCTAGTGGTAAAGAATCTGCCTGCCAGTGCAGGAGACACAGGAGATGTGGGTTCAGTCCCTGGGTCGGGAAGATCCCCTGGAGAAGGAAAGGTCAGCCCACTCCAGTATTCTTGCCTGGAGGATGCCATGGACAGAGGAGCCTGACTGGCTAGAGTTCATGGGGTCGCAAGGGGTCAGGCATGACTTAGTAACTAAAAAACAGAATAATCCCTGAAACAGCAGTATCAGCCTCATCTTTGGAGATTATTGGAAATGCAGGTTCTTCAGTCCCTGCTAAATCAGAAACTGTGAAAAGGGCCCAGGAATCTGTTTCAACAAGCCCTGTGAGTGTTTCTGATATACTCTAGAGTTTGTGTGTACTGTAAAGTAATGACATATCCTGTCAAGTAACTGAAACGAAAATAAACTCTGTGAGACATTCAGGAATCCCTTGTGTGGAGATATATATAATCCAAAAGAAGTAGACATATTTCGCCTTCAGATAATCTCCATGAGATCCAGCTCGTCTCATCTCCTGCTTCTCTTGGTTGGTTCAGTGCTACTTTCCCCCCCTTTGTTTTCACTTACCTTGCTTCTCTACCCATTTTACAAGGTAAGGATAGCTTCCAGACAAGTTCCAAGTTATTCAGCTTGCCACTGTATCTTACTGCTATCAGATGTTTTAACTTATAGTTTAGAGTTGGGAGTATTTCAGTTCAGTTCAGTCGCTCAGTCGTGTCCGACTCTTTGCAACCCCATGGACTGCAGCACATCAGGCTTCCCTGTCCATCACCAACTCCCAGAGCTTCCTGAAACTCATGTCTGTCAAGTCAGTGATGCCATCCAACCATCTTATCCTCTGTCCTCCCCTTCTCCTCGTGCCTTCAATCTTCCCCAGCATCAGGGTCTTTTCCAATGAGTCACTTCTTTGCATCAGGTGGCCAAAGTATTGGAGCTTCAGCCTTCCAATGAATATTCAGGACTGATTTCCTTTAGGATTGACTGGTTTGATCTCTTTGCAGTCCAAGGGACTCTCAAGAGTCTTCCTTCAACACCACAGTTCAAAAATATCAATTCTTTGGCATTCAGCTTTTTTTATGGTCCAACTTTCACATTCGTACATTACTACTAGAAAAACCATAGCTTTGACTAGATGGACCTTTGTTGGCAAAGTAATGGCTCTGCCTTTTAATATGCTGTCTAAATTTGTCATAGTTTCTCTTCCAAGGAGTAAGTGTGTTCTATTTTCATGGCTGCAGTCACCATCTGCAGTGATTTTGGAGCCCAAGAAAATAAAGTCATTCACTGTTTCTATTGTTTCCCCATCTATTTGCTGTGAAGTGACGGGCCTGGATGCCATGATGTTTGTTTTTTGAATGTTGAATTTTAAGCCAGCTTTTTCACTCTCCTCTTTCATGGTCAGTATTTGATTTTACCTTTTAATTTTGAATTTATCTCAAAGCTATTAGTGAGCAGTAATCTCCTTAGAATGAAGAGAAGAGGTTTCTTTCAGTGCTAGCCTGGTGAGTCCATGAAGGAGGAGACTGGTGAACCTCTGGAAGGAGTAGGTCAGGTAACGCCAAATGGCTGGTGAGGCATCATTAGGACTTGATCCTTTACACCTTCAGTCTGAATGATTCGCTGTCATTACCAGTAGCAGTAGATTGATTCAAAAAATGATATTGAGTCAAAAGTGGAGAGTGGCAAGTGAAGTCAGGAAAACAGCAACAACCAGAAAGACTTTCACTTGGACTGCAAGGAGATCAAACCAGTCCATCCTAAAGGAAATCAGCCTTCAATACTCATTGAAAGGACTGATGCTGAAGCTGAAGCTCTAATATGTTGGCCACCTGATATGAACAGCTGACTCTTTGAAAAAGACCCTGATGATAGGCAAGATTGAAGGCAGAAGGAGAAGAGGGCGACAGAGGATGCGATGGTTGGATGGCATCACCAATTCAATGAACATGTACTTGGACAAACTCCAGGAGATGGTGAGGGACAGGGAAGCCTGGTGTGCTGCAGACCATGGCGTCACAAAGAGTTGGACATGACTTGGCAACTGAATAACAACTTATAACGATGCCAAAAGAAAAATTTCGGCTGAAACTTGTAGGTAGAGTTGTGGAAAAACTCAGCTATGGCTAATTCTCAATTATTCATATTAAGAAGAAGCAAGAGTAGTCTAAGAAAAAAAAAAGAGTAGTCTAAGAAGTGACTATTTAGTAAAATAAGTTTATGAGGAGTATTTCAGAAGACCAGATTATTTGGTATTAAGAGGCTAAACTGGGCTTACTGAGATATGTAAAGTTATCATTTAACAAGTGCCTTCGGGTGCTTGATCTCCTGTGCCCTCCTAGCTCCTCTCTGAGATCAACAAACAGTCTCAAAGAAGCCAATAGGTCTAACCAAGTACCTAAAGCTTGTAGTTAGTGGAGCAGTGTCTGTACTTACATCATAAGACTCCTGGGCCAAAGACCAGCCTGTTCCAAAAGCATATTTTTCTTCTGGAAAAATCAGAGAAACACCCGCAGGTTGTAAAACATACATGTAAAAGTATATTGGTGGGAAGGAAGTTCAAGAGGGAGGGGACATATGTATACCTATAGCTAATCCATGGTGATGTATGGCAGAAACCAACACAATACTGTAATTATCCTCCAATTAAAAATGAATTTTTAAAAAATATATAGGGGAAAAAAATGTAATTGACAGTTAAATTACATACATTGTAAGCCTAGGACAGAAATTAACTGTTCTATGAAATAGACTAGAAGGTTTATAGATTCAAGTATATATAAAAATTAGTGTTTAATGATAGTAAATAGTGAATATATTCCAGGTGCTTACATATACTACCATGTTCAAGTGACTTCACATTAATGGAGGATAAATTATTCAGTAAATAGTGTTGAGATAAACTATAATATTTGAGAAAAATTAGGTCCTTACCCCAGTCTGTGTGTGCTGTGCTAAGTTGCTTTAGGCATGGCCAACTCTTTGACACCCGTGGACTGTAGCCCGCCAGGGTCCTCTGTCCATGGGATTCTCCAGGCAAGAATACTGGAGGGGGTTGCCATGCCCTCCTCCATGGGATCTCCCCAACCCAGGGATTGAACCGGTGTCTCTTTCAACTCCTGCATTGGCAGGCAGGTTCTTTACCACTAGTGCCACCTGGGAAGCCAGTCCATATGCTGAAATTAATTCCCTAAAGGTTTAAAAATAAAAAGTGAAAGTGCGAAAAAATAGAAAAAATAGTTGAATGTGTTACGTATTATTGGATATGGGAAGACCTTTCTGTGTATGATTTCAAAGCAAGAAAACCATGAAGAAGATTCAGTGGTTTTAGAAAATAAAAATGTTATATGTGTGGGAGAAAAACCATCAACTGAAGGACAAATAAACTATGAAAAATATTTATATTATAGAAGATTCATGACATTAATATATTGAAATTTCTTACAAATAATTAGAAAGAGAGAAGCAATTGAACAGAGAAGTGAACAAATGATACAGACATTTAGATATGTGTATGTGTGTGTATATGCATGTATTTACTAATAAATGTATTAAAAAATTTAACTCGTAATCAAGGCCATGCTAATTAAAGCAACAGGGATGTGTCATTTTTGCCTACTGTTTTAACAAAGGTAAAACCAAAATAATGTATGCACCCTGTGTTCGGGAAGTTTCATGGAATGCATTAATTTGATAGCTTGTTTCAAAATGCATTAAACTGTACATAAACTTTATGCTCTAGTTCCATTACTGGGCATTTATTCAAAAGCAATAATTAATGATACACAGAGATTTTGCTTTAAAGATTTTTTGGCAATTATTATTTATGATACTAAAAATTTCTATAACTATAAATGCCTAAATATAGCGGATGGGTTCAGTAGGTAAGAGTGCATTATGGAAGACTGTTCAGCCACTTCATTTTTAAAATTTGTACTTAAATCTTTTAATTTCATTTTTCATACTGAAGTATGGTTGACTTACAATGTTGTGTTAGTTTCAGGAATACAGAAAAATTGGTTTGATTATAAATATATTCTTTTTCAGATTCTGTTCCCTACAGATTATTACAAAATACTGACTATAGTCCCCTTATGCTGTCACTTTAAATCACCCTTTAGAGACTATCTGTTGACATTAAAAAAAAGATTATAATATACCTATTAGCATATTTTTATCATGAAATAAGTGTGTATCTTAATGTGCATAGATTAGATTTGGAAAGCCATAATCCACAGTTATTTCTGGGCTATAAGATTATGGTTAACTTTTTGTTTCCTTTTTTTACTAATTTTTTTTAGGTTTTCTGACACAAATACTTTTTATTTTTGTAATAAGGTAAGATAATTTTAATAAAGTCATCCTTGACATTAGTTGATACGTAGAAAATTATATAAAACCAATTGTTTTAAATGCAGATGAAGCATTTACCTTTAATGCATTAGTGGCTCAGTCATGTCCGACTCTTTGTGACCCCATGGACTGTAGTCTGTGAGGCTCTTCTGTCTGTGGGATTCTCCAGGCAAGAATACTGGAGTGGGTTGCCATGCTCTCCAGAGGATCTTCCCGACCCAGGGATTGAACCCAGGTCTCCTGCCTTTCAGGCAGATTATCTACCGTCTAAGCCACAGGGAAGCCTGTTTACCTTTAACTGAGCACTTGTTCGGTGTTGGTGCTAATTCTAGAAATACAGCTCAAGGAATTCATCATAAAATAGAGAAGATGTATAAGTAAACGGCACATGAATCTGAAAGACTTGTGTAGTGAGGAAGGTAGACGTGCTGGTTGCTCGGAAGGATGGTCATCTGGGCCTCATGACCACCAGGACGGAGCAAGAAGAGACGTTAGAGCAAGGTTTTGAAGAAGCTCCTCAGAAATCTGGAAGAGGTGGGAGCATTTCTGTCGTGTGTAGAGCTGGTGAAGACAGCATGGCTTTTAGCCTGGGGTTAGGAAAGACTAACATGTAGCCAAAGCTGAGTCTCAGAAGGAAACCGCAGGAAGGTGTTCATCAGATGAACAGTGCAGGCCAGAGTTGACCAGGTTTGCTCACTAGAACGACCCGTCTGGAGCAGAATGCACCTAAATAGGATGGCGGCAGGAGACAGATTGGACATCGGATGGAGCATCAGGCAAGGAAGAGAAGGCGTTTGGCAGTGGAGTTGCAGAGTGAAGGCTGTCCACGAGTCAGACAGGGATGAACCTAGGTCCTCCGGCATTGGAGGCTGGGAGAAGGAAGCCTTAAGGGCAAGGTGCCGTTTACTCCCCACTTACAGGAAGAGAGAGGAGTGGCAGGGAGAAGGGGGCGCCATGATGAGTTCTGTGACGGAGGAGCGAGTTGAGTTGCCTGTTCTAATCTCTTACAGGGATGTATTAGGATTTCCTACTTCAGTTTTCAGCCTTTCCCGGTGGCTCAGGCTCCACTTGCAGTGCAGGAGGCATGGATTCAATCCCTGGCTCGAGAAGATCCCCTGGAGGAGGGCATGGCAACCCGCTCCAGTACTCTTGCCTGGAGAATCCCTTGGACGGAGCCGCCTGGTGGGCTGCAGTCCACGGGGTCACAGAGAGTGGGACACGGCTGAGTGCCTGAACACAGCGGCACACATGTAGAGCTCTGACCGCAGTAGTCGCTCAAATGTTAACCAATGCAATTTTATTTTTACTCAAGACAGATTATAGGAAAATACAGTTTTATAATGGATAAAAAATACAGAACATATTTACACATTTATCTAAAAATAAAATTATAATAATATATATTCACTGTGCAAAGCCAAGGGAATTCTGTACACATTAACGGGACATTTTGAGACTTGCACGTTGAAGAGTCCTGCGCTTGCAGCCCAGAAGTGGATCTGTAAGAAGGTGGTCCGCGGTGACTAAACCAGCACAGAGGCAGCAGGGCCTGGGTCCTGGCGCTCTGGATGACTGCAGGGAAAAACGCTCTGTTAAACGCACGCCTGCACTTCACGAGTGTTTTCGTGTTGTATGAAATTGCTTAGATCCCTGGGAGAGAAACTGGTTCCGTCTGTCGCCAACTCCACCTCCACTGGCGAGGTATGTTCCCGTTGCCCTCTCAGCTCTTCTGGGGTGAGTGTGGAGCTTCCAAAGGAGCACACCCTCGAGTTCTGGGCAGACGGATGCCTCACCCTCAGCTTCCTGACGTGAAACAGGGGCTGCTTGTGTTCCCATTACGGTGACAGCGTGGCCTGTACTTTTCCTTTGCTGGACAGTTGCCGTCCCCAGCTGCTTGCTGTCCGTCAGGTGTTAGCGCCGGGGCCGGTGAGGTTGGACTTCTCTTCTCTAGAGGCCCAGCACTGCGGCTCCCTGCCTGTGCTGACCGCCTCCGTTAAACACAGCTTTGCTGTTTGGGGGGTCTCAGACCCTCCCTTGCCTGAAAGGCACGTTTGCCCCAGGAGTGTAGACCTTCTGATCACTGCTCATGGTAAATTCCTCAAACTGAAGGTGTACAGGCGAGAACCGGGTCGCGGCCTGGTCCCCGCCGGTCGTGATCCAGCCCCCGGGTGGAGGGACGTGCATGTGCTGCGGGAACGCACGGTTCTCCCCCCACCTCCAGTGCCCGTGGCTGCAGCTTCCGTCTGGGAGTCCCGGGCCGCCCTCGGGCCCATCGGGAAGCTCACGGTGGGGGCTGTTTACCATCCCGCTAGTTGTCTAGGAGTCCCGGGCTGCCCTCGGGCCCGTCGGGAAGCTCACGGTGGGGGCTGTTTGCTGTCCCGCTAGTTTCTGGAACAACCAGCAGATTTACTGTTGCTAGCAACTATTTCAGAACTTTATTTTTTAATAGTAAATAAATAGATAATGTTCTTCTCACATTAACATTCGTTTCATTTTAAATTTGAAGTTTCTTTTCTTCAAAATTGATCCTTTTAGCCTCTGTTGCAAGGTCCTCACCTATTTCCTCTCTAACATTTTTAAGTAGTGACCAACATCTTTGCCTTTTTTTTTCCCTTAAGGTGATCTCCTCATCCATGATTAAAAGGATTATCTTCTCAGTTCTCTTAGATAGATTCACTGCAGATGTCTGTGATAGGTGGTCAGTTCTCTGCGATAGGGCGTGTGTTTGTGAGCACACACAGCCCCTTTTTGCAGTCCTAGTTCTACAGGACAGCGGAAGGGACCTGATGCCCATGTGCAATAATCAGTGTCTGCTAACCATGGAAATACGCAGGGCAGCATAGATGACCACTTACTTAACGGTCAGATTCTTCTCTTCAAGTGGTCTGTTTTGACACACCAGTCACTAAGTGGCTTTTCAGAGAAAGCTTAGCTTGATGGGTCGTCACATAAGCTATTTGACATTTGTCCCCAGTCAGACCGGATGCCACATGAAAAATTTACTCAGGCAAGAGGCTCCTAGGAATAAACAGTTCTCCAGTGTTGCTCACAGGGGACTCGGCAAGGTGAGCGGAACTTCAGCTTGTCACGGATGCACTGTTCTGACAAACATAAGTAGATGCTAATGGCTAAATCGTGACAGAATAAAGTCCCACAACCATATGGCTAATTGCCACAACAATATCTTCAGTGTTATTAATCAAGTTTTCATAGTGTGCCATGATAATTGGAATAATTAGAAACAGCATAGGCCTTGCTTGTCTCCACCACACACTTTGCAGACAGACACCTCACACAACCACCATCGCACATCCAGGGCTGTATTGTTCAGTGCCATCTTTTCCTCAGAAATACCTCAGTCAGTCAATGAACTAACTGCCATGGGTGCATTTTGTGTGCGCGTCTATAGAAGCACACATATCTAAGCGAGACGGCCCCCGGGCGTCCGTTTAAATAGGCAGTGTTCCTTTAAGGCGGGAACAGAGGTCTACCCATCTTGGATCTTACAGTTTGAAAGATGAATGCATTGTACACTAATTTGGATGATGGACATTCATTTTTTGGTCATATATTTCCCGTTTTAGCTAATTTAGTTAAGAAAATGAGGAATTAGAAAGCAATTGAATAAATTACAAGATGTAAGTATTTTGCATAATTTGTTTCAGGCAAATAGTATGTAATAGTGCTCCCAAAATGAATTATTTTGAGCATGTCTTTCAATTATGGATGAAGTAAATATTACCATCTTTAATATCACAATTGAAACTTATATTTTCACATTGCTAATATTGAAATATACTCAATTCAGTCATTTGTAAGCTAATTCCCTTCCTTCATCTTAATAGTGGAACTAGAGTTCATCTGTCCATGGCACAGCCCTCTAATTAAGAGAGCTTCTCGGGCTGCTCTGCTTTGTGGGGATGTGACTGGACAGGAGAGATGCAAGATTGATGATAGCCAGCTCCTTGGTGGTGAAGCAGCCCCGAGACAGGCAGATGAAGGGAAACAGCTGTGGCAGCTGACTGTTGGTACGGGGCTTCTCTGGTTTGGAATCCAGAAGTCGATAGTATCTTTGAACCCTGTGGCATCTCAGCTTTTCTCTTCCTTGCCCTTTTCTGTCCTATTGCATTCCTTAACTAGAAAGAAGTCTTACTACATTTTTTTTTTTAAAGTTTGAGATATTCTTTTTTTTTTTTTTTATTAATTTGCTTTTCGCTGTGCTGAGTCTTCATCGCTGCGTGGGCTTTTCTCTAGTTGCAGCAGGAGATACTCCCCAGCTACTGTGTGCAGGCTTAGTTGCCCCGCAGCATATGGGATTTTCCCAGACCAGGGATTGAACTGGCAACCCCTGCATTGCAAGGCAAACTTCCAACCACTGGACCACCAGGGAAGCCCCTGAGATATTCTTTGGGTATGTCTTTGGTTAAAAAGTACCTCCCCAAATCTCAAAATGAAAGTAACTAATTAGAAATACTATTTCAGTATAACCTTAGGGTTACCAGGACCAAAAATCTTTGCATCAGTGATCTCTGAACTCCGCAAAATTTAAAATCGATGTGTTACCCAGTTTCTTTTATTTAAATGAGTCGTCTCTCTCTTTTTTCTTCCTTTCCCTCTCTCTGGATGGCATGAAAGGCACAGAGTAGGCACCGCATTAAGAAAGGAGCAAAAAATCTGATTTTTTTTTCTTTCAGTCAACTCAGTTAATGATTATATACTCACTTTGTGAATAAAATGATTTAGATCTTTTACTTCTTTCTCCTACTTTGCCTTTTTACTAGTCATTAGATAGAGGGTGGATAAGGAAAAATGAAACTGTTCATGTTGGTACTAATGTTTATCATAAAAATTTTGGTAGAGAGTAAATTATTAAAGGCGGAAGGCAGAGGAACCAGAGATCAAATTGCCAACCATTCGTTGGATCAGAGAGAAAGCAAAGGAATTCCAGAAAACCATTTACTTCTGCTTCATTACTACACTAAAGCCTTTTGACTATATAGATCACAACAAACTGTGGAAAATTCTTTAAGAGATGAGAATACCAGATCCCCTTACCTGTCTCCTGAGAAACCTGTATGTCGGTTAAGAAGCAACAGTTAGAACCTTACATGAAAAAACTGACGGGTTGAAAATTGGGAAAAGAGTGTGATAGTGCTTACTTCTATGCAGAGTACCTCATGAGAAATGCTGGGCTGCATGAATCACAAGATAGAATCAAGATTGCTGAGAGAAATACTGAAAACCTCAGATGTGCAGATAATACTGCTGTAATGGCAGAAGTGAATGGGGAACTTAAAGTGCCTCTTGATGAGGATGAATGAGGAGACTGGAAAAGCTGGCTTAAAACTCAACATTCAAAAGACTAAGATCACGGCATCCAGTCCCATTGCTTTGTGACAAATAGAAGGGGATAGATTTTATTTTCTTGGGCTCCAAAATCACTGTGAACAGTAACTGCAGCCATAAAATTAAAAGACGCTTGCTCCTTGGAAGGAAAGCTATGACAAACCTAGACAGCACATTAAAAAGCAGAGACATCACTTTGCTGACAATGGTCAAAGCTGTGGTTTTTCCAGTGGTCATGTATGGATGTGAGAGTTGGACCATAAAGAAGTCTGAGTGCTCAAGAATTGATGCTTTAGGACTGTGGTGTTGTGGAAGATTCTTGAGAGTCCCTTGGGCTTCAGGGAGCTCAAACCAGTCAATCCTAAAGAAAATCAACCGTGAATATTCATTGGAAGGACTGATGCTGAAGCTTCAATACTTTGATCACTTGATGTGAAGAGCCGACTCTCTGTAAAGCCCTGATGCTGGGTAAGATTGAAGGCAAAAGGAGAAGGGGGCAGCAGAGGATGAGATGGTTGGATAGCAACACTGATTCAATGGACGTGGATTTGAGCAAACTCTGGGAGATAGTGGAGGCCAGAGGAGCCTGGTGTGCTGCAGTCCATGGGGTTGCAAAGAGTTGGAGATGACTGAGTGACTGAACAACAACCAGTCACAAAAATATTAAGCAAATGTTTAATGGTTTTAGTATGTTAATGTTCTAAAATGAAGCTTGAGTTACATGTAGATGTTATTTATTCATGTCTTGCTTTAAATAAGGTGTCATTGTGTTCTTCATTTAAGTTTCAAGTTTATCCTTTGTATTGATCAGGATGCACTTGGCAGCAAGCTAATAGTAAACCTTCTACCTCAGACTGGCTCAAACACTCAGGAACTTAATTATTTCATACAGCTCAAGTCTAGAGGTACTGCAACTCTAGGGGCTCAGTTGAGAACTCAAGTATTTCCTCTCTTTAACCTCATTGTCAGCTTCTTAATGCCCATTCTCTTGTAATCACACGTGATTTAGGAGCTACAGTCTTCCTTGTTCTAACCTAGCAGGAGAGACAGAGTGAATCTTCCATCAAATACAAAATAATAATAATTCTCAGTCCAAATGTTCCAGATTATATCTGTGCCTGCCCCAAGCTGAGAACAGTGTCCAAGGAGAATATCATATATTGTTTGAAAAGTAGTGAGAGTGTTAGTCACTCAGTTGTGTCCAATGCTTTGTGACCTCATGGACTGTATCCCGTCAGGCTCCTCTGTCCATGGGTTTCTCCAGGCAAGAATACTGGAGCGGATAACCATTTCTTCTCCAAGGGATCTTCCCATCCCAGGGATCGAACCCAGGTCTTTTGCATTGCAGGCAGATTCTTTACCGTCTGAGCCACCATATACTGTTTCCCTTAGACTGACTGGAGTCTGCCTTTAGAGCAGTTCTTAAACTGTGGCCTCTGGACCACCGTTGCCGACACTTCCTGGGAATGTGTTAGAAAGGAAGATTCTCAGGCTCCACCTTAGACCCACTGGATCAGACACTCTAGGGTGCAGCCCAGCCGTCTGTTTATTTTGTTGTTGTTTCTTCAACTTTTGATTTAATTTTGGTGCATTCTGTGTTTGAGAACCCCTCACCACCAGAGCAAGGGATGCTGTCAACTTTATTCTGAATAAAGTTGGGAAGATGTGCATGGCTGAACTAAATTAAGTTCCTTTAGGAAGGAGTGAAGCCAGAATAGATTCTTCGTGGCCGGTCACCTTCTCTGTGCTTTAAAACGAAAATAAGTGTATTTTCTCCTTTGCAAAATTAAATGAGACGTACTTCATTTGTTGTGAAACTCAACTATTAAATGTTGCAGACAGTGCTTTTTATCCACGTAATATCCATTTGCCTTTCGTTCCTTACTAAAATAAATCTTATTTAGAGTTTGTTGGATATTTTTGTTTTGGGAATGATACTGCACCTGCCTTCAGGTGTACGGTGTGACACAGTTCTGACCAATTATATTTCATCTCCAGCCAGTTGATAGGGATTAATTTCAAAGATTTGCTTCCCTGACATAGGCCTCACCCTTTCTGTCACTTTCTCTTTCTTTCCTATGTGCTGGCTGTACGTACAGCAGCCATTTTGCATCCATGAGTGACTGCCAGAGAGAATTTCAGAGCCCTTGGCCCTGACAGCCTGAGGCTGTAGTAGACCCAAAGCCAGCAGACAGGTACTTCAGCCTTCTCTCTCCAGAGACTAAAATAAGTCTCGTGTTTAAGACACGGTTTAGCTTTTTTCTTACTTGCAACCAAATGCAGTTCTAATGGATTAAGTAACATAGTGTAGTTTTCATAAAAATGGAAACATGTAGCTCTCCTGTTTCTAAACTCTTTGCTCTGATTTCTGGACTTTACTTACTGCCCATATCATTACAAAGCCCTTACAGAGTAGCTAAACCCACATGCCTTAGGCTTGAATCTCCCCTTACTATATCTTAAGTAACTGGCAAGTTATTTAAATTCATTAAGCCATAGTTTTCTGAAATGTAAAATGAGAATAATAATAAAACATTTGACTGTTAAAGGGATTAAACATGTTAATGGGTGTATGCCATTAGCCCCATGCCTGACACATTGTAAGCTTTGAAAAATTGTGGCTCTATGCTGTTGAAGTTCTTTGAAGATGGAAACTGACCTATATCTGTAAATATACCATTCAGCAGCTTAGGAGTAAGGGCATAGACTATAAGAAAAGAAGTCAGCATGGGCCTTATTTTGTTGCAACACTTATTTGGACCTTTTACTAGCAGCTTGTAAAACTCTTCTGAGAAGATTATTGTGCCAAAATAAGATTTCCAGTAAGTATGAATATGCATTTGCTTTCTTCTGTCTAGATAACACCTCAACTCTTTTTGTCTTTGGGGAAAATTATCACTTAAATTCTCCAACATAATAGCTAAAATCCATCCTGCATAATTTGATATTCTTTAAAATTCAAACTGGCTTCTGTAGACCTCTGGAAGATCATTGTTTAGATTCTTTACTATAGCAGGCAGGGCCTATGCCTATTCACTTTGTGTCTATATCATTTAAAATAGTTAAATGTTCAAGTGGGCATTAATACTTTTTTCTGGTAAAAAAAAGTAGAGCAGTTATTATCAGGGAGTGGTCTTCTGTTTTTCTCAATGCAGGAATTGTGGCCCTCCTAGGTAGAGTCCTTGACAGGCCCTCCTCACCATAGTATGCACTCACTCACTACACGGCTCCCCTGACCCCCAGAAAGAGAGAGAGGGGTCAGGGCGGAAGTTTTTAGCATTATGGAAGCATCAACTCAAAGATACTACCTATGAAATACACATATCATGACCTTCCAACCTCACATACCCTGTTCATAGTTATTTGTATCTCAAATAGCAGCCATATTTGATTCTTACCTTTCATTTTTTGACAGAAAAAAACTTCCTAAGGGCCTTGTGTTAGATAAGGCCATAACTTGTCAATGTATGTTTAGTAATACAACCCATTACAATTGACTAATTTACCATTTTCAAAATGATCTTTTAAGAAATAATTACTTTTCTTATCTTTTGGGTATATATAGTCAGATTTCAAGGCTTAGGCCAAATTCAAATCTCTGTCATCTTATTTTGATTAAAAGGGTACATGGATAATTGATTTTATAAAGGTTTTTGTATTATTCCTAAGCTGACTGGCTTATCTATGCTTTATTTTATCTGCAGACTTTTCCTCTAAGATTGACTGAAACATTTGCTTTAAATACACAAAGTCAGATCACTTTGGAAGGAATAAAAAAATTATCAGCTCTATCCATTTTAATATCAAGCTCAGAAGAGCTCAAAGTGTTCAAAGGAAAAGCCCTTTAGTACAAAGGAAAAACCCTTTTCCTGAACCCTTTTGATACAGTTCTGTAGAAAAATGAAAACCTTTATGTAGAGATTTATATCAAAAGCTGACTTACCAAGGTCTCAGTGTTTGGATTTAGCAGATCTTTAAATCAAAGACCAGATCCCCTTATCCTTAGAACAAGAAAGGTGTATTTACTGTTGTCAATGAAGTTATATTTAAGAATTAGGCTTTTCTTAAAGGTGCCAATTCAGAAATAGAGTCTTCAGTTTTATGCTCAGGCAGTTCTAGATTTTACTCCTGATCCCACGGTTTTCATAGCTCTGTAGGTGCTTCATTTGTAAAATGAAGGCATAATGATTATCCCCCTCAAGGATGGATGTAGGTTTAAAAGAAAACGAGTTCCATGAGGCATCCAAAACAAGTGTCTTCAATAGATGGTAGTTTGTATTAATCACCAAAGTCTGTACAGATGCCAAGAATTAGCGTCGATTGGAATTTCTAAAGCTGCTTTGGATGATGAATAGAAAATACCCCTCTAACTTCCCAGTGGCTCAGAGAGTCCATTATTTATGAGACAGGTCTTACCCGTTTCTGCTTTTCAGTTCGTCTTCGGCCTCCTCACCTCCCACCACCTACTCTCTCGGTCATGTCCATAGTCTCCTGTTTCCAGGAATTGTACCATCTGAAGAACCTTCACCTCGGACGTGCGTCTCTGTGCCTTGTCTCTGCTCTTCCCACTATCCCATCTCCTATCCAGCCTGGCTCCCCGTTCATTCACCCCTCTGCTTTCCCATTGGCTCTGATTTCACCCGTGTCCCCAGTTCCTCTGCTCCTTGTTTTAATTACTCCCATGCTTGTACCTGCAGCACCCTTGTTCCTTTCTGCCTGTGTCACTAACACAACCCAGACCCCACTGGTGCGTGTAAGTGAGCAACTGAGCCTGGCTGGACAGACAGCCGTCCTTACCTCACTCTCTGGCTCCAGGTGAGTCCTCAGCACTGCGCAGCAGCCCTCCCGCGTTTCCTGTTGTCTTAGACATCTACCCGCTGCCTCCCCACGTCCCCACCCTCTGCCATTTATCTCACTGGGGACGCAGAAGGGAGCTTGCGGCTCAGGCTCCCGCATCCTCCCAGCCAAGTCAGTCTCTCATCTCTCCCTGCTCCTTTCCAAGCCCGCCCTGCTCTCTGTACTCAGGCTTTAGGTTCTACTCTCTCCTGCACAAGGAATTTGTTCCTGCACTTCTGTCCATTCATTCCTGCTGCAGTAAGTCCCCCTCTGC
The DNA here is from genome assembly GCF_019320065.1 of Cervus canadensis. NCBI lineage: Eukaryota > Metazoa > Chordata > Mammalia > Artiodactyla > Cervidae > Cervus > Cervus canadensis. The sequence continues at coordinate 30,970,938 of NC_057392.1, read as the reverse complement.
TGTCTATTATTGTTAGCATTTAAGTGTGTTGTCATCTCTTTCCTCTGAAGGGATAAGAAACGAACAAAACACCCAACCTTGAGCATAAATCCCTCTCGAGCTGTTTCCTGTTTGTTACCCCCGGGTAGGTCAGCTGCTCATACAGAGGGCAGAGGGGCCGCACCATTCCATTTCTTCAGCTTCACACTCTTAAACCGCCACTCATTCCTTGAACCACACCTTTCCCCATGTTGCTGAGTACAGTGGTCAGTTTTCATCCTTTTTCCTATTCAGCTTCTCATCTTTGAAACCGCTGGTTTCTACCTCCCCCTTGAGATACTCTCTTTACTGGATTTCCAAAATACCCCATTCTGGCTTTTCTCCTACTTTTACTGGCTGTTTCTTCTCGATCTCCTTTATTAGCTCACTTTCCTCTTCCCAGCTGCTAAATGTTGAAATGTTTCAGTACCCAGTCCTTAGACCTCTTCTTTTCTTTGTCTCCCTGAGTGATTTCACAAGTCCTGTGGCTTTAAATGTCTTTTCTAAGTTCATGACTCCCAAAGCAATATCTCTAGTCTCTGCTTTTCTTATGAGATCTAAACTGACATATCTAACTGCCTCCCCATCATTTGCAAAGCCACAGGACTTGTGAAAGCTGTGTCCAAAGCTACGTTCTTACCTTTCTCCTGAAACTTCGCTGCTTTCTGTCTTCTCCCATCTATAAATAGTCACCGACATGCACCCACTTGCTCCCCTAAAGCCTGGGAATGAATCATCTGCATGTCTTTGTTTCCCTCTCATCCTGCATCCATCATCAAGTCACAGTGGCTCTTAAAATTTATCCAGGAGCTCCCCACTTGTTTGCAAACTCCATCAGGCCAACTCACTGTGGTCGAGGTCTTCGGTCATCTTTCACCCAGACTATTGCTAATGCCTCCTGACTGGTTTCCTTGTTTTCATCCCAGTCTCACTACAACCTCTTCTCTGCACAGCAGCAAGAGTGATCTGTTTTAATTAGAAACAGAATTATAACAATTTCCTAATCAGAAGCCTCAAAGAGCGTTCGATCTCTCTCTGTTCATTTGGGCTACTCTAACAGAGTACCATAGGCTGGGCAGCTTATAAACCACAGCACTTATTTCTCCTAGATCTGAAGTCTGGGAAGTCTAAAATCACAGCACTGACCAGTTCAGTGTTTGGTGAAGTCCCACTCCCTGATTCATAGATGTCTGTCTTCCCCCGTGTCCTCAAAGGGCAGAAGGGGTGAGCGAGCTGTGAGATCTCTTTTTATAAGGACACTCATCCCATTTGTGAAGACAGCTTCCTTCCCAGAGCCGCCACCTCCCAATACCATCACGTTGGGTGTTAGGATTTAATGTATATATTTTGCAAGTATGCAGACATTCAGTCTCAGGCACCATCACTGGGAACAGTATCTAGAGTCCTTCCCTGCAGTAGCCCACATGATCCTCTGTGGCCCCATCCATACAGTGCTTTTAATAAATATCTGAGAATGAATAGATTACATTTTATGTTTTAAACAGTTCTCTCGTGCAGAGAGTCTTTAGAAACCGGATGAAGTCTCGGCAGTATAGAGAGTGTCTGTGAAGAGGGGGAGGAGTGTTAGACGTGCAGGGGAAGAGCTGGCCAAACATGTGTTATCACGGGGCCCAGGTGTGGGGTCTGTGGCTGGGGAGAAGGGTGTCAGGGAGATGAGGACAGTATTCTGGCCTGTGCTTGGACAACCGAGAGAGCAGGTCCAGTGAGCCAGGTGAGAATCATAGGGGAGGCACCTAACCTGGAAAGGAACTTTAGGAAACAGATGGATGGTTACGGGAATGGAGTTGATTTCTAGCTTGACCAAGAAGAAAGGTGGTAAAGGTGGTTTTGAGTGCTGGTGATTTTGTAGGCTTTTACTCTCAGATGATGGGCTGAGAGAGAAATTTGAGCAGAGGCATGGCATTATCTGACTTTGAAAGGATCACCTTACAGTCAGAGACGAGAATGGACTGTAGGAAGACAAGGGCAGAAGCAAGGAAATCGGTTAAGAAGCTATTGAAGGGGCTTCCCTGGCAGTCCAGTGATTAAGACTCCATGCGCCCAGTGCAGAGGTACAGGTTCAGTCCCTGGTCAAGGAACTAAGATCGCACATGGCTGCACGGCAGAGCTAAGTAATAGTAATAAAGCAACACATGATTTTTAAAAGGAAGGTATTGAAACAATAGTCATTTTGCACTAGAAGTGATTTTCACTACCAAATAAGATCCATCAAGAGAGAGATTCTTGTCTGTCTGGATTACTTCCTTAAGGTCACCATTTGTTACAGAAGTTGACATATACTGTGTTCTCTACTTTTTTTTCACTTGCAATTTTATTGAGATATATTTGTGTTATGACACTGTGTAACTTTAAGGTGTACGGTATAATGATTTACTTACATACCTTATTCAATAATTAGCACAATAAGTTTAGTGGACACTCACCATCTCACAGATACAAACTAAAAGAAAAGTACTTTTCCTTGTGATGAGAACCCTTAACATTTATTTTAATGATACTGATTGTTGTACCTTACATCCCTATTGCTTATTTATCTTTTAACCGGAAGTTTGTACTTCTGACTGCTTTCATCCAATTCTCCCTCCCTCAGCCCCACCTTTGGTAACCACAAATCCGATATCTTTTTCTATGAGTTTGTTTTTGAATTGCAGTTGACCTAGGACCCAATGTTAGTTCTCAGCACTTGATATAATGATTTTGTATTTCTGTACATTGCAAAAGGATCACCATGATAGGCTACTTACCATCTGTCACCATACAGTGATAATCTGTTTTTATTGATTAGGTTCCCCCATGCTGTACATCTCATCCCCATGACTCATCTGTTTTATAACTGAAGGTTTGTACCTCTTAATTTCTTTCACTTGTTTCATGTGTCAACTGGCCTCTCTCCCCTGGTAACCATTTCTTTGTCTCCTGTGTCTATGACTGTGTTTTGATTGTTCATTTGTTTTGCTTTTTAGATTTCATATATAAGTTAGATCATACATTATTTGTCTTGCTTTATCTGGCTTATTTCCCTTAGCATAATACCTCTAGGTCCGTCTATGTTGTCATGAAAGGCAATATTTCATTATTTATGACTGAGTAATATTCCACTGTATACATATATACTGAATCTTCTTTGCCCATTTATCTGCTGTTGCATTTAAGTTACTTTCATATTTTGACTATTGTAAATAATACTGCTATGAACATTGGGGTGCATAGATGAGTTTGAATTAATGTTTTCATTTTCTCTGGATAAATACCTAGAAGAGGAATTTTTGGACCATATGGTAGTTCTACTTTTAATTATTTGAGGAACCTCCTCACTGTTTTCCATAGTGGCTGCATGAATTTATACCCCCACCAAGAGTACACAAGGATTCCCGTTTCTTCACATCTTTGCCAATACTTGTCATTTGCTGGTTTGTTTTGTTTTTTATAATAGCCATTCTGACAGATGTGAAGTGATATCTCATTGTGATTTTGATTTGCATTTTTGTGATGATTAGTGGTCTTGAACATCTTTTGATGTGCCTGTTAGCCATCTGTATGTCTTCTTTGGAAAAAAATGTCTATTCAAGTTCTCTGCTCATTTTTTTAATCAGGTTGTTTGTTTTTTTGGTATTGAGTTTTATGAGTCCTTTGCCATTTTTAGATATTAACCCTTTACCAAAATATATATCATTTGCAAATATCTTCTTCCACTCAGTAGGTAACTTTTTTGTTTTATTAATAGTTTTCTTCACTGTGCAAAAGCTTTTTAGTTTAATATAGTCCCATTTGTTTATTTTTGCTTCTGTTTCCCTTGCCTAAAGAGATCTAAAAATGTATTGCTTAGACTTATGTCAAGTAGAGTGCTGCCTTTGTTTTATTCTAGAAGTTTTATGGTTTCAGGTCTTACCTTTAAGTCCTTAATTCCTTTTGAGTTTACTTTTGCATATGGTGTGAGTAGTCCAATTTGATTCTTTTGCATACAGCTGTTCAGTTTTCCTAGTACTGCTTATTGAGGCTGTCCTTTTCTCCAGTGTATATTACCTCCTTGGTCATAGAATAGTTGTCCATAAGTATAGGTTCATTTCTGGGCTCTCTGTTCTGTTGATCTGCGTGTCTGTATTTGTGCTATTACTATACTGTTTTGAGTACTATAGCTTTGTGGTGTAGTTTGAAATCAGGTAGTTTGATCCCTTCAGGTTTGCTTTTTTTTTGGTCAATTTTTTTTTTTCCTGCTATTTGGTGTCTTCTGTGTTTCCATACAAATTTTGGAAAGAAAGGTCATTAGTCTTGATAAGGATTGCATTGAACCTGTAGATTGCCTTGGGTTGGGAGTTCATTTTAACAATATTAATTCCTGTGGTCTATGAACACAGTGTATCTTTCCATCTGTTTATATTGTCTTCAATCTCTTTCATCAATGTATTATAGTTTTCCAAATATAGATCTTTTACCTCCTTGGTTAGAGTCATTCTTAGATATTTTATTCTTATTGATTCAATTGTAAGTCAGATTGTTTTCTTCATTTCTCTTTCTGAGAGTTCATTGTTGGTGTATAGAAACAATAGATTTCTGAATATTAATTTTTTTTCTGCATCTTTAGTGTATTTATTCTAATTGCCTTTTGGTGGCATTTTTAGTATTTTCTATGTATAATATCCTGTCATCTGTAAACAGTGGCAGCTTTACTTCTTCCTTTCCAAAAGGAAAAAGCCTTTTATTTCATTTTCTTGTCTGATTGCTGTGGCTCATCTGTTGAATAAAAGTGGTGGGAGTTGGTATCCTTGTCCTGTTCCTTAGCTTAGAGAAAATGCTTTCAGTTTTTACTGTTTCACATGATGTTAGCTCTAGGTTTGTCATACATGGCCTCTGTTATGTTGAAGTATATTCCCTCTATACCCATCTTATTGAGAATTTGTGTCGTAAATAGATTTGAATTTTGTAGAAACCTTTTCCTGCATCTATTGAGATGATCATGATTTTTATTCTTGTTTGTTAATATGATGTATCACATTGACTGATTTGTGAATATGGAACTATCCTTGCATCCTTTGGAGAAATCCCTTTTGATCATAGTATATAATCCTTTTCATGTACTCTTGCATTTAGTTTGCTAATATTTTGTTGAGGACTTTTGTACCAATGTTCATCAATGATATTGGCCTTTAATTGTCTTATTTTGTGGCATAGTTCTGTGATTTCAGTATCAGGGTAATACTAACCTTGTAGAATGTGTTCTAAAGTGTTTTTGCTCTTCAACTTTTTGAAATAGTTTGAGATGGATAAGCATTAACTCATCCTGAAATATTTGGTACACTTCACCTGTGATGCCATCTGGTCCTGGACTTTTGTTTATTGGGAGGTTTTTAAATTACTATTACTGACTCACTTTCATTTCTAGTAATTGCTCTGTTATATTTTCTATTTCTTCCTGATTCAGTCAGGATATTGTATATTTCTGGGAATACATTCATTTTTTCTAGGTTGTCCATTTGATTGGCATATGATGTCATATTAGAGGGTCTTCCCTGGTGACTCAGATGAAAGAACCTGCCTACAATGCAGGAAACCTGCGTTCATTCCCTGGGTTGGGAAGATCCCATGGAGAAGAGAATGGCAACCCACTCCAGTATTCTTGCTGGGGGATTTCCGTGGACAGAGGAGCCTGGTGGGCTACAGTCCATGAGGTCACAAAGAGTAGGACACGACTGAGAGACTTAACATAAACACAATGTCACATTAGGGTTTCCAGATGGTGCTAGTGGTAAAGAACCTGCCTGCCAATGCAGGAGATGTAAAAGACACAGGTTCAATCCCTGGGTAGGGAAGATCCCCTGGAGGAGGGCATGGCAACCCACTCCAGTACTCTTGCCTGGAGAATCCCATGAACAGAGGAGCCTGGTAGGCTGCAGTCTATAAGATCACAAAGAATCAGACACAACTGAAGCAGCTTAGCATGCAACATGTGCAATGTCATATTTATTTCTTATGCTTTCTATTTCTATGATATCAATTCTCAGTTCTCTTTTTATATTTCTGATTGGATTTATTTGACTTTTTTTTCTTGATAAATTTGACCTAAGATATATCAATTTTGTTTATCTTTTCAAAGAGTGAGCTCTTAATTGATGTTTTCAAGGTTTTTTAAGTCTCCTTATGACTTTTCTAATACTAAATTTAGGGTGTTATTGTTTTTCTAGTTCCTATAGATGTATGGTTAGGTTGTTTATTTGAGATTTTTCTTCTTTCGTGAAGTAAGGTTTTGTTGCTATAAACTTCCCTCTTAGAACTGCTTTTGTTTTGTTCCTTAGATTTTTGTATCCTCATGTTTCTATTTTTTTTTAATTTCCACTTTAATTTCTTCAGTGACCCACTGGTTATTTAGTAGCACACTATTTAACTTCCGCATGTTTGTAGGTTTTTTTCCTTTTAGTAGATTTCTAGTCTTATAGCATTGTAGTCAGATTAGAATGCTTGATCAGATTTCAGTTTTCTTAAATTTATTGAGACCTGTTTTATGGCCTAGAATTTGACCTCTCCTCGGGAAGAATGTTATATATATATAGATAGATAGATATGTATAAAGTCTACCTAGTCTAACGTGTCCTGGAAGGCCAGTGTTTCCCTGTTGCTTTTTCTGTCTGGACGATCCGTCCATTCATGTAAGTGGGATGTTAAAGTCCCCTGCTATTACTGTATGACTATCAGTTTCTTTATATTTGTTAATATATGCTTTATGTATTTAGGTGCTCCTAAGGGCCCTCAAATATTTTTTCATTAAGTAAAAGACTAATTTTAAAAATTAAAATTGGTTTTTCAAAGTAGAAGATGATGATAATGGTATCAGTAAAGTTGGTGACAAAAGGTCAGTTTATGAATATGTTTTGCAGGTGAAAACTCAAAAAAATTTGCTGATGGACTAAATGTGGGTTATGAGAGGAAAAGAAATAAAGGAAAATTCCCAATGTTTTGGTCGTTGAGTAAGTAGAAGTGTGGAGTTGCTCTTTGCCAAATTGGGAAAGGTAGTTGAGAGGGTTAGGAGTTTGGTATTGGATAGTTTCAGTTTGAGATGACTTTTTATAGTATTTAGATAGAGAGCTTTTGTTTTCAGGTAAGTTGGAGCAAACACACTCTACTCTGTCTCTCCCACTGAATGCAGCTATAAAACCTTTCCAGAATGAATGATACAGCCACTTGAGAACTCTGGGAGGTCAGTCATATAGGCCTGTTGGAGAACACCAGAATTTGCAGCACCTCTGAAGTGGTGGTGACTCTGCCATTTCTTACCCTCCAGTGTCCCTGTCTAGGTAGAAAACAGCTCTGCTGTCTTCGAATAGTTACTTCAGGTTTTCTTTTTATCAGTGTTTGAACATCAGGACAAATTTTCACCTCTTCTATAACAGTACCTATCTATATTTCTATAAGATTACTTAATGTTCCTGAGATTTCCTCCTTACACATTACATTTCTAGTGCTCTAGGAGCGAGTACAGTAACATAGAATTTATCTATTTCACCATTTGTTACCCACTTTTGTAATATTAACATGGGTGGGTTTTTTTTTTTTAATTCATTCCTTATTGACCTTTAGGGTTATGTCTTTTTAGCATTCAGTGTCTGCATGACAAGGGTTTTTGAAGTATAGTTTGACAAAAACATACCTTTGCACCATACCCAGTACTTAGCCCCTGGTAGCTCAGCTGGTAGAGGATCCACCTGCAATGCAAGAGACCCCGGCTTGATTCCTGGGTGAGGAAGATGCCCTGGAGAAGGGATAGGCTACTCACTCCAGTATTCTTGGGCTCCCCTGGTGGCTCAGACGGTAAACAATCTGCCTGCGATGTGGGAGACCTGGGTCAGGAAGATCCCCTGGAGGAGGGCATGGCAACCCACTCCAGTATTCTGGCCTGGAGAATCTCCTGGACAGAGGGATTGCAAAGAGTTGGACATGGCTGAGTGACTAAGCACATGCACAGTACTTAGAAGTAATTTTTCAATTCAAAATTTCCTTTTTGCTCTTTTGTTATCATTCTCTCCCTGAAGTCTAGTCCCTGCAACCACTGATAGCCTGTCTCTATAGTTTTGTCTTCTCTAGAATATCACACAAATAGAATCACATAGTATGTAGCTTTTTAAGTCCTTTTCACTTAAGTCTTTTTCATGTTTTCATTTTTAAGTTTCTTTCACTTATCATAAGACATTTAAGATTTTTCCATGTGGTTGCTTGTATTAATAGCTCGTTGCTCTTTATTACTGAGTAGTATTCCACTGTTTGGATGTACCACAATTGTTTTATCCTTGTACTAGTTGAAGAACATTTGAGTTTTTCCAGTTTGGGTTAGTTATGAAAGAAAAAAAAAAATAGTATAAACCGTGTGTACAGTTGTTTATGTGAATTTAGTTCACTCCTCAAATTTCAAGGAGATAGACACAGGTTTGCTCGGTAAATATATGTTTAACTTTATAAGAAACTGCCAGGTGGCTTTCTGGCTGCTTTTCAAAATGAGCACTCCCCCAGTAGTGTGTGAGGATCTCACTTGTATCCTTTTCACTGCTGGGTTTTGTCTTTTTTTTCCAAGTCATTCTTGTGATTATACAGTGGTAGCTTGTTGTGGTTGTGATTTGTATTTCCATAATTATTAATCATTTTGAGTATGTTTTCATATGCTTGTTACTGATATCTCTTTGGTGAAGTGTCTGTTGACATCTGGTAATTTTAAAAAATTGAGGTATTTGTTTATTACAGTTGAGTTATGAGAATTATTTGTACATTCATGAAATATTTTTCAATATATATTTTGTAAATATTTTCTCCCAGTGTGTAGCTCATGTTTTCATTTTCTTAGCATTGTCTTTCAAAGAGACATTTTTAATTTTGACAAAGGTTGATTTACCATTTTTCCTTTTATAACTAGAATTTTCTGTATCCTAAGAAATCTTTGCAATACAGTAATATCACAAAATTTTCTCCCACTTATTTTCCAGCCATTTTACAGTTCTTGCCTTTATGTCTGTTTTTCAGTTTAATTTTTGTGTAAAGTGTAAAGTATAGTTCTAAGCTTAATTATTTAATAGTGGATGTGCAGTTATTCCAACATCATTTGTGAAAAGAGCAGTTTTTCACAATTGATTTTCCTTAACATCTTTAGCTAAACCAGTTGACCGCTTATATATAGGTCTGTTTCCAAGCTCTCTATTCTGCTCTGTTGATCTAGGTAACGATGAAAATTACGTGGGATGAGTTCTCCAACTCTGCTTTTTTGTTTTAAAATTATTTTGGTTATTCCTAATTTTTTGCTTTTCCACTCACGTTTTTGAACCAGCTTGTAATTTCACTGGAAATCTTTCTGGGATTTTGATTCTGGTTATACTAAATCTATGAAATTAACTTTAGGAAAATGAACAGTTTGTAGTGCTGACTCTTATAGCCAATAAATAGAGTGTATCTTTCTATTTATTTAGGTCTTTATTGATTTCTCTCATTTTCTGGTAGTTTTCAGCTTATAAGTATTATACTTACTGTAGTCATCCCTAAATATTTCATGATTTGAAGGCACAGTTAGAAGATGCTAATTCTTTTAATTTCAGTTTCTAGTTGCTCATTCCTAGTACATAAAAATATAATTGATTTTGGTATATTGACCTTGCATCCTGTATCCTTTCCGAAGCTATTTACTACAGTTTAACTTTTTTATAGACTGTCTGAGATTCTGTAGAAAATTATATCATCTACAATTGCAGATCATTTAATTCTTCCTTTCTGATCTCTGTTGCACTTATATACAACTTGCTAATTTGTTAAAGAAGTTCATGCTTATTATATTCATGGTGGACATTTGTCAGTGTTTTTCTCCTGGGTGTCTTTTTTTGGCTTGGAATCTCAATGTGAGTTTCTGCTTCTTTCATATTTTTAGGAAGAGTGTGTAAAATTGGTATTATTCCTTTCTGATACATTTAGTTGTATGTCACATATTACTCTTTTCTCACATGCTTTGTGAGTTTTTTAATGCTGCATATTTTGAATGTTATGTTGTTGAATCTCTATATTTTGTGGTCTGTCTTTAGAGAATGTTGAGTTTACTTTTGGCACTCTGTTAAATTACTTTTGGATCATCTTGATCTTTTTGATACTTGCTTTTACACTTTTAAAAAAAAGTGTCATTCTAATGTATCCTCTTCCCAAAAGCCAGTTAAGCCCTGCAACTCTGGCCTGGCACTTTGGGTATTTCTACTAGATTTTCTGTGTGTATACCAGTCTCTGTCAAGCCTGTCTAGTCAGAGCATAGATGTTTCCCATCCTTGTAAAACCTTGTAATTTTTACATGCCCCAGGAGGAGTTCTTCCTTAGGTAGTTTTTCTTTGCTGAGCCTGCTAGAATTTCATGCTAAATATACACACCTTAGCACTCAGTGAGAAAGTCAGGGAGACCCCTCCACACCCCTGTACAGACTTCTGAGTTCTTTCTCTGCAGAGCTCCCTCCTGTAAAGTTATCATGTCCCGCAGACTTCCCCGAGCCCTTCTGTCTTCTCAACCCAGCAGGACCAGTGCACTTGGCTTTGGGTTTCTTTGTCGTGCTATGTGCTCAAAAAAGGACTTTCAGACAGAAAGCCAGTTACAGGGTTCCCTGTGTTTTTCCCCCTTTATGTCAGGTACCATGGTGCTGTGCTGCCTATTCTCTAAAACGTCTCTGTGTTTCATATATTTTGCCTAGTTTTGTGTCATTCCAGCTACTCCATCAATTTCTAAAAGGGAAATATTTTAAAAAATAAAATAAAACCCAACCTACTGCAAGAAAATCACCTCTGAAGTAAAAGAAACTGAAAATAAAACAATTTGCCAGGCATACTAAGAAAAGCAAATGAAAATGAGGTCTAATAATATTCATATCAGACAAAATGAGTTTAAAGTAAACAGCATTGAATGAGATCATTTTATAGTGAAAAAGCTCTTCATGAGGAAGAGCTTTCTTTAATGCTTACATACCTCCCCATCCTTCCTCTCCGAAAACCCTCAGAATTTATCATCTAACAGCTGCAGGAAGTATAAGGAAAAATACATAAGAACATAGTAGTAATAAATGACTTGTGTCTCTCCTCATTCAAGGTCAGTCAGGTCAGCTCACTGGACAGCAGGGATGTAGAGAACCTAACCATTCACATTTAATTAGTCAGATCTAAGTGATCAGTATCAAACTCACTGTACTCGAAGCAGAATGAAATTAACATGTCCACAGATACTTATTTTTAAAGTAGCCGCAAAGAAAAGCTTCAATAAATTTCACACAGTAGAACCAGTACAAGTTCTTGGCAACAAAACTTGAAATTAATAATAAAAATAGAAAACAGCCTCTAGACAAACCTCACACTGAACATTTTAAATTCTTTACTCTTGTATTAAAAGGAAGTCAAAACTGAAATTGTATAATTTCTAGAAAATAATGATTAAGTATATTGATCAGAGCTTATTGATTTTGACTAAAACAATACTCTTAGAAGTTCTTAGCCTGATACTTCTGAAATACTAAACAAAGAAGAAATAAAAGTGAATCAGATATTCATCTGTAGTAGTGAGGAAAATAACAGCAAAATAAATCTAAAGAAAGCAAAAATGAAGGAATTAAAACTAAAATTTATGAGTTGATAAGGACACATAAATAATACAACTAATATATAGGGAAGGCTTCTTTGTGGGGAAATAAGTAACAAATATTTTTTCATGGTTTATGTGGTTTAAAATAACAGAAAATATAACATATGCATGTACAGATTAAAAATAAATTATGGAAGTTGTAAATTTCCAGTTATAAAATGGCTAAGTCATGGGAATGCAATGTATAGTATGTGATTATAGTTAATGATACTGTATTACATATTGAAAAGTGAAATAGCAGGGTGAATATTGAAAGTTTTAGTAACAAGAAAAGAAAACTTCAACTCTGTATGGTGACAGATGTTAACTCGACTTATTGTGGTGATCATTTTGCAATATATACATGTATCGTATACTTGAAACTAATATAATAGTATGTCAGTTATACCTCAACTGAAAATGCAAGCACAAAACTTTTAATTACAATTTATTTTTTTTAATATATACATTCAAGTATAGTCAGAAATGTCCTGGAATAAACTTGTCATTAGCCCCACCTCCTGTTAAAATGTGCTGTAAACATACCTTACTTACAAAGTTGGAAATTGGTGAAATAAAGTGTCAGTACATATAGGACCCTCAGTACCTATGGGAATTTTATATATGATAAAAGTAGAATTTCAAATCAATGGGGAAACAATGGATTATTCAATAATACAATTTTTAGAACTAACTAGCTTTTTGGTAAACCATGAACTGTCCCTCTCTTTTTGCACCAAAATAGATGCCAGGTGGAAGAGTGATATAAACAAAACTGGAATAAAATTATTATTTTATATTCTTAGGTGGAATATTAAAAAACTCATGAAGAGAAAAGTTGGAATTTGACATTACAATAAAATTTCTGCCTGAGAAAAGAGACTTCCCTGTAGCCTGAGAGAAATGGAAAAAGAGATCACTAAAATGTTCTTGGTCTCTGGTAGCTTTTGGGCCAGAACTGTATTCTGTCATATAATTCTTAAAATAGGGGCTTCAAGCTTGAGCTTGCATCAGAGTCACCCAGAGGGCATGTTCAGATTCTGCCAGGCTTTCTGGTTTAGTAGATATGGGTAGGGAAGGTCCAAATTTTGCAGTTTGAAGAAATTCCCAGGTAATGCTGATGCTACTAGTCCAAGGACCATACTTTGAAAACCACTGTTTTACTATTCCCAGATCCCCTTCCTTTTTCCTGAAGTCATTCACTACTATTTGCAATCAGAGTCCAGAATAAAATTAAAGTGTTGAGGTAACATGAAGTCAGTCAGTTCAGTTGCTCATTTGTGTCTGACTCTTTGTGACCCCATGGACTGCAGCACACCAGGCCTCCCTGTCCATCACCAACTTCCGGAGCTTGCTCAAACTCATGTCCATCGAGTCGGTGATGCCATCCAACCATCTCATCCTCTGTTTTCCCCTTCTCCTCCCGCCCTCAATCTTTCCCAGCATCAGGGTTTTTCCCAACGAGTCAGCTCTTCGCATCAGGTGGCCGAAGTATTGGAGTTCCAGCTTCAGCATCAGTCCTTCCAATGAACACCCAGGACTGATCTCCTTTAGGATGGACTGGTTGGAGCTCCTTGCAGTCCAAGGGACTCTCAACAGTATTCTCCACACCACAGTTCAAAAGCACCAATTCTTCAGCACTCAGCTTTCTTCATAGTCCAACTCTCACATCCATACGTGACCACTGGAAAAACCATAGCCTTGACCAGACGGACCTTTGTTGGCAAAGTGAAGTAGAGCTACTCTAAAGGAGGAGGCTATCAAACTGTTGCACTCAATATGATAGCAAATCTGGAAGACCCAGCAGTGGCCACAGGACTGGAAAAGGTCAGTCCTCATCCCAGTTCCCAAGAAGGGTAGTACTAAAGAATGTTCGTCAGTTGCATTCATCTCCCATGCTAACAAAGTCATGCTTAAGATCTTGCATGCTGAGCTTCAGCATTATGCTAACCAAGAGCTTCCAGATGTCCAAGCTGGGTTTAGAAAAAGCAGAGGAACCAGAGATCAAATTGCCAACATTCGCTTACTCATAGAGAAACCAAGGGAATTTCGTAAAAAACATCTACCTCTGTTCTATTAACTATGCTAAAGCCTTTGACCATGTGGATTATAGCAAACTGTGGAAAGCTCTTAAAGAGTTGGGAAAACCAGACCATCTTACCTGTCTCCTGAGAAACCTGTATGCAGATCAAGAAAAAACAGTTAGAACCCTGTGTGGAACAACTGATTAGTTTAGGATTTAGAAAGGAGTAGGACAGGGCTGTCTGCTGCCACCCTGTTTATTTGACCTATACACTGAGCACATCATGAGAAATGTCGGGGTGGATGAGTTAAAAGCTGGAATCAAGATAGGTGGGAGAAACATCAACAACCTCAGATATGTAGATGATACCACTCTAATGGCAGAAAGCCAAGAGGAACTGAAGAGCCTCTTGATGAGGGTGAAGGAGGACCGTGAAAGAGCCGGCTTAAATTTCAACATTCAGAAAACTAAGGTCGTGGCATCCGGCCCCATTACTTCATGGCAGATAGAAGGGGGAAAGGTAGAAATAGTGACAGATTTCCTCTTCTTGGGCTCTAAAAATCACTGTGAATGGTGACTGCACCCATGACATCAGAAAGCAATGACAAACCTAGACAGTGTGTTGAAAAGCAGAGACATTACTCTGCTGACAAAGGTTCATATAGTTAAGGCTATGGTCTTCCTAGTGATCACATACTAGGTTGTGAGAGCTGGACTATAAGGAAGGCGGAGCGCCAAAGAATTGATGCCTTCTAACTGTGGTGTTGGAGAAGACTCCTGAGAGTCCTTTGGACAGCAAGGAGATCAAACCAGTCAATCTTGAGGGAAATCAACCCTGAATACTCATTGGAAGGAAGCTGAAGCTCCAGTATTTTGGTTACCTGATGCGGATAGCTAATTGGAAAAGTCCCTGGTGCTGGGAGAGATTGAGGGCAGAAGAAAAAGAGAGTGTCAGGGGATGAGATGGCTGGATGGCATCACGGATGCAATGGAGATGAACTTGGGCAAACTTTGGGAGATGGTGATGGACAGGGAGGCCTGGCGTGCTGCAGTCCGTGGGGTCACAGAAAGTCGGACACGACTGGGCAACTGAACAGCAGCAACCACATGAAGGACGCAGTTTGCTTCTTTCCAAGGTATACTTATAAGCACAAAGACCTGTACGTGGTAATCAATGCAGTGTCAGGAGTAATAACAACGGGAGGAGTCTAACTGCACCCACGTTAAAGAATGGGTTGGATCGTGATACATGTACTCTGTGGAATACTGTGCAGTCACGGAACAGGAGGAGGTATTTCTGTAAATGCTGGTTTAGAATACTTTCCATTTGATCATGTTGTTGGATTTTAAAATGCATGGTATAGTATCTCGCCATGTCTGTTTTTAAAAGGTGTCTAGGTGCCTAAAAATGCCTCTGTTATGGGAACACACAGAAGAGGCGCTTTTGGAAAGGCCGCTTCAGAGGGAAGTCACTTCTCATTGTGTGTCTCATACACACTAAAATTATTTTTCACCTTGCAAAAAAGCCATTCAAAATAAGCAAAATAATAACCCGCATAGCTTTCACTCTACGGGACAGACAGCTTTACAGGACATAGAGGAATTCTGGGACTGAAAACCCAGTTGAGATAGGAGGCTGTAGTCAGAGTGGCATTTCCGCCTTGGAGACTGGAGATTCGTAGCTTCACAGACCAGCTCTCAGCCATAGTAGCTGCTAGCTGATGTGGAAAAGAAATGAGTGCTGTTGATGAAAATAAATTTAAAGTATTTTATGGGATGTTTTTGTGCTTCATATTTGAGTTGCTTTACGAGCAGATTAATTTATGAACATATTATGTACCATGATGCCCTCAGTAAGCTAGACTTCACTGAGTTTCTGTTCTCTCTGTGAGCCGATATACAATCCTAGACCTCATAAGTCTTTCTAAAATCGGCTGACCAAAAGTGGCAATTAATTTTTCTTTGTAAGTTCTTAGTTCTTTATAGTTTCCTTAATGAGTTTCCTTGAAAGGAAGCACTCTAAATCTTGTAGGGTCCTGTAGCTGTAATTACCACTGTATTGTAACTGAAGTACTCATGAAATAGCTGATCATGATTTATCAAAATAAGTCCTTCAGAAAGCTCCGTTTCTTCCACTCTGAAAAACTCGGTGACCACACAGATGATCATAAGAGTAGTTACTGTGCATTCTGAATCTTGTGACTTAGACACAAATGTGCAGAGGTATTTTTAAAATATAAATCTGGGTTAGATATCTTTTTGGACTTATAGAGGAGAATTCAAAAGGAATATGAAAAAGCAGAGGGGACTCTGAGCTTGGAACGGAATACATCTGCAGTCTGTTTCTGATTGAGGTGTGCGTGGGCCTCTGCTGAGGCGTCTGTAACAAGTGGCTGCCTGCCCGCCCATTCAGACCCGTCACTCTGTACTGCAGGGTGAGCGGAGTAACCCCCTGTCTCTGAAACACGCAGTTTCTCCACAGGTGATTTATTGCCACATGTATTCCAGAGGCCGCTTGAAGAAATACTGCTCTTGGAG
This sequence comes from Cervus canadensis, assembly GCF_019320065.1. Lineage (NCBI taxonomy): Eukaryota > Metazoa > Chordata > Mammalia > Artiodactyla > Cervidae > Cervus > Cervus canadensis. Next base: position 30,954,731 of record NC_057392.1, on the reverse strand, counting down.
AGTTCAGGGCTCATTTTTAGATCATATATTCGATAGTACTTCTAGAAATCAAAAAGTCATATAAGGCATAATATTTGCCATAATCGTTACAAATTATATCTTCTATGCATAAGAAAATAGGGTTGTTTTTTTTTTTTTGCTTAGTGTATATCTGTTCCTATTCTTAAAGACGTAAGCACACACACAGTTGACTTTGAAGTTGTTTGGACCCTGAACTTCAGCTGTCAGGAGAGAGCTGGGGTCCAGTGGAGCAGCCCACTCCACCCTCTTCTGTTCCCATTTTGCTTCGACTGGTAGAGTCACCGGGACAGTTGGGTTGGATGGTGACGGTATGACTGGCCTCCTTCCTCACTGAACCCTTCAGTTGGCCCTACCCCCTTGAACGCATCTGGGCCCCATTCAGACACATGCGACTCCTCATTCGCCTGCATTAGTGGGTGGGAACTAGGGCACATGTAATCCCAAATGGTGGATAATCCAAAAGCAATTAATACTTGGCTTTGAAATGTATTCAGTGGTGTTTTAAATTGTCTTTACCTTCCTAATTATATTGTGCTAATGTTGCCATTAGTTTGGATTCCCTGAACACACCCTGGGTGATGGGGACACTTAGCGGGGAGGGGCACAGAAAAGCAGAGTGGCAGTGAGAAACCCAGGCTGATGGGACTTTGACTGAACTCAGAGTTTCCTTTGGATGTTAATGATTGAAAGTGGTCAGCATGTCAGAGTCTAGGGCCTAGCATAGTACCTGCTACACAGTTGAAATTCTTCAGGAAGCACGTGTTCAGTGAAGATTCTCAGTGTTTTTCATAAGTCACCTTACTTGTGGTCTGATCAGGGCTAGGGTGTGCCCGCAGAGGAAGTCAGTGAAGGATGTCCATGGCGTCCTCCCCAGCCATTCTGCCCCCAGCTTAGCAGAGATGCGTGCTGCCAAGCCATGGACATTTTTCCAGTATGGGGCTGACTTTATAGGCTGTTTCACCAGCCGAGCCACAAAGATTAGCCCCTCAGTAGCAAGCACTTAATCCAGGGACGCTTTTCAGGATAGAAGCTCTGCTAGTCCTTTAAAATGCAAGGAGATAATTTGAAATAGGCACAAAGAAGCTGTGTATTCCTTTCAGTATAATGTAACTTTCCATGGCAATACAAGCCTCTAAAGTAAAATAATGATGATATAGAGCATGACTTCTTAATTTAAGGTCCATGGATCAGCTGAACTCCTGAAATGGCTTGCCCATGAGTATGTGTATGGATGTGTGTCTGTTTTAGAGGAGAGGGTTCTTAAACTTGATTAAATCCTCAGAGGCCTCCACAGCTCCTCTCTGATCACATAGGGAATTGAATTTGTTTCACTATTTCATGCTTTTCATAAACTTCTGTAAAGAGGCAAACAGCACACCCGTTGCCCCTGCCTCTCTACCTTGTCTGGCTTTGGAGACAGGATTGTTGTGAAGCTGGGACTGTAGCTCATTCTAAACTGGACACAGGCGGGGGCCCAGCAGCCTGGCGTTTGTATAAAAGACTGAATGTGTGAGTGGAGAATCGCCGGGCCGTCTAGAACAAGGGATTGCTGGCCTGTGTGAGATGCCAAGCCACCACCTTTACAGCAAAATCAGCCCCCAACAGTCAGGATTTGGTCACGGACTGCCAGGTCCCAGATTTTTGCCTGCTTCCAGCTCAGGACCAACTAGAGAAAGCTAGCATGCGCCCCAGATCCGTCACAAATGGCTCCCCCCTCTCGTCAGCCAGCGCCACCCTTACGACTTCCAGTCGAGCAGACTTGAAGCCTTCTGTTTGTTTCACCATGAAGCTTTCTCAGTCCTTTGCCGAAAGCAAGTGGTGGTAGCTGATTCCCTCGCTCTAGCAAGCTTTGAATAACTAGCATCTGCTTGTCCGCATTCGGGTGGTGTTCCTTTGCTTCAGCTGTGCATGGAGATTTGAGAAGTTCCAGGGAAACTCCTTTATCCTGAAGTTTCTTCCACTGGGACATCGTGGATGGTAATATTACCATTGGGGAGCACACCTTTTAGAGTTTAGCTCTTTATTTTTCCAGGTAGAACATTCTAAAGTCATGTTTTATTTTAGACAGATCCATCTGAGCACAGAACCTTAGGGTAAGAATGGGTTATAGGTAACACAGAAAGCACCAAATGGATGACCATTCAGCCAGGTTCCCAGCATTGCAGCACTTCCACTTGGGGAGTAGGAGAATGCCCTTTCGAGTCCTGGTGGCATTGGGGTTCTCTGCCCCCTGTACGCACTGGATACCCCCGCACACACACCATGGGCTGTATCTCTGTGCTTAGCTAGTCACCCGGGTCCTGCCACATCCCGACTCTCACCTCCTTAGAGCGGATCGCAAGAGCACTCAGGAGAGTCTTCAGATCAGGACTGAACACAGAGGACCCCACACTTAAGAGTGTTCACTCCACCTTCAACTGAGATTGTATGTAACCATTATAGTAAATTTATATTTTAGAAACTTTGACCTGGAAATGTTAACTTTTAAAATGTCACAATGTTTATGTCGCTTTGGCCTTTCTTCACCTTGTGATATACTGGGAGGAAGTTTAAAGAAATCAGAATGGCCCAGTTTCTCCCAGCCTTCGGGAGGCCTCCTCCCTCTCCCTAGTGTCTGTGTCTCCCCTTTCTATTGGATCATGTTTATATAGTAATGTTTTTCTTTGGGGGGAGAGGTACCGATGTTAATAGAGATGGAATGTTAAGAGAGGTTTGGCTTGTGTGTGCTTCCTGTCCCAGCCATTAGATGTTTAGTGGGCATGGGTCCAGTGACCACACCTGTTGGGTAAACTGACTAGAAGACCCCCACCCAGCACTAAGAGGGAATGGGAACAGAAACCAGAACCTCATCTGGTGGTTCTCATACTGTGATACTGTGATGCGATCAGCCGCATCAACAGCTCCAGGGAACTAGCTGGTTCAGGATGCAAATGATCAGGCCCCATCTAAATCTCAGAATCAGACTCTGAGACTTTCAGCATGGGTTCTAGCAGTGTGTTATACTCAGCCCTCCAGGCATGTGTGATGCACACTGAAGCTTGAGACCATTACTCTAATTAGAAGAGCCGTCCGGTAGTTTCAGCCTCTCCTCTCCTCCCGGCTTAACGTTTCCCAGGCGCGCATGGTGGGTTTAGGAGCGCTGACAGCTGGCACCAAAGTGAATAGGAGACCGAGAATTGCCACCTAGTCTGTGGCTCCCAAACTTAGTATGCACAGAGATCTCCTGGAGTCGTGTCAAAACGAAGAGTGTGACCCAGCAGGACTGTATTGGGGGCCTAGGAGTCTTCATCCTTTCTGAAAAGCTCCCCAGTGATGCGTCTGGTCCTAGGATCACACTTTTGAGGGCAAGGTCCTAGCAGACTCCAGGCCACAGCTGCGGCGCATCTAAGGTGCAGGCAGGCAGGGAGCCAGAGTTTAGGAAGTGAAGGGAGAACGCCCCAGCGGGCTTGGGAGAACGCCCCAGCGGGCTTAGGAGACCTTGATCAATTCCTTCCCCGGTGTGGTCACTTACTACTAGTGTGTGTTCCCAGGGATCCCTCCAGAGATGAGGGCAGCACAGGGGCATGTCTGATGAGCAGCTGGGAAACCTGTGAGTGATCACTGATGCAAGCTCAAGATCCGGAAGATCCCTGGTTAACAAGAGTGGGCCTGGGAAAGGGCAATTCATGTTCATTTTGGTTTTGTTTTTATTTTTGCTTTTGGCCATACGGGGTCTTCCTTGCAGCATCGGGCTTTCTCTGGTTGTGCGCATGGGATTCTCATGTGAAGCCCAGGCTCTGGAGTGCTCAGCATTGCAGAGCTCTGGCTTCCCGGTTGTGGCCCCCAGGCTCAGCTGCCCCACAGCTTCTGGGGTCTCAGATCCCCACTCAGGGATCAAACGTGCACCCCCTGCTTCAAAAGGTGGATTCTGAACCACTGGACCACCAAAGAAGTCCTAATTTGTATTATTTTAGTAAACATTTATTAACTCCTGTACTCTGTCCAACACCAAATAACCCCACGGAGCTTGTGATCTGCTGGAGAAGATCACAAGGGAAGAAGAGAAGGGAAACGAAACCAAACTGTCGTCACTGACCCTTTAGCTGGGAGTTTTTGCTGGGCCGTTATCTCTGGACAGCGTGACTACATGTGAGCATGTGCGGCCCAGCTTCCCTCCTGAGTCCTGTGGATCCTGACATTTCTTAGCTTAGGGTTATACCTCATGTCAGTTCCTCCAACAATATTACTGTTTATGAGTGCATTAGGAAATTTAAGCAGAGGAAATTGGAAACTATTACTCAGTGAGGCTGATTCCATTGCTATGTGAAATAGTCTATGGCAGTTTCAAAAAAATTAAGTCGCATAAGTTTTGTTTTTTAATGAGTTTCATATTAGGAAGGACAGCAGCAATTATCTTCAGGAAGCCTCGGTATGCTTTTTTAGAACACTGACTCGCTCATAACTCCCTTTCCTAGAGATAAAGTGACAGAACAAAGCCTGTTGATAGACTTACTAGAAGTAAAATTTGTTTGTAGTATAAATAAAAACTAGTTCTCACAGAGCCTAAATTTAATTACTCCAGTGTGACCAGCAGCCATCCGTCAGTTCTTCGTGCTGTAATTCACAGGTCAGAGCGGCCTGCGAGTCATTTTCTCAAGGGGATGCCCAGTGGCTCCCCTGTAGTGAAGCCCGAATAAGGGATCGGGCAGGGAGATTGCGTCTCCGCAGCCTTGATCCCCGGTTCCGCTCGGGTCAGAGCTGGGATTCCAACTGCACCCCGGTCGCAGTGCTCAGCAGTGAGAGCACAGTCTCATCTCAGAACTAAAGCGGCATTGGACTGTGACCATCTTTCAGTAGGTTTATCTGAACTTGCTGGTAAATCATACATCCTGAAGTTCCGCAGTCCTTGAAGCGCCATGCTTGTAATCCACATGGCAGGTCTGCCTCTTAAAGAGGGACGTGTGCGTGTCTGTAGACAGGTGATGGTCATTCTCTGTGCCCCATGGCCTCAGAGCATCTTGTGCCCCTGGAAAATCATGGATGCACAAGGCTCTGCTTTCCATTCAGGCTATTTTTGCCAAGGGTGTATTGCAGTTGTTCTGACAAAACAGCTTCCAGCCCTTGCCAAAGAGAATAAATTACAGTAGGAATGGCAATAATTATTAGGAACTTATTTTTGGAAAAAGAAGCCTTCCTTAATAAAGGGCTATGTGCTGCCCTCTGAAAGGAACAGGGAATTTTCCCCAAAGTCAAAAATATACTTTGAACAGTTCATGTACTTATTCTGTGGGGATTAAGTTAGGTTTAGCATGTTTTCCCAGAAAGCCAAATTCAAGCTGGTTCAACCATGTATTACAAGGAGTGCTTAGAAAGTAGATTTGAGTTCTTTAAAGATAATAATTAATTTGAAGTTGCAGTTTCTTGTGTTTTTGCAGTAGAGTTTGATGGACATGAAGTATTCAGATGTTTCTGTAATGTATGCAGATCCCAGATATTTTTAAGAAGACCAAATTGATATATTTGACTAGGTAAAAAAAAAAACAGCAAACAGGCTAAGCATCTTCTAATAATTTATTCTGCAGAGCTGTTAGAATAAATGGGAAACTGGAGAAAAATTATTTATTTTGTCTTCCATCTTTTGTGCCTTTGCTCTCCAAAGAAGTTAGATGAGAATGCCTTCTGACCCTAATTATAATAACTTCAATATTTTATTCTAATTTTAAGACTGCCAGAGTTGACATAAAGGAAGACTCAAGGTAAATTAATTCAAAGGAACTGAGTGCAGAGGAACCCAATATAAGAAGAGCCTAAATTCAATCAGAGAGGTGACAGTCACAAAGATCAGGCCTTTTGGTTTACTTTTGGTTTACTTTTGTTTTTCTCTGATACAAACACCAAATTTGGATTCTGTGTTCCTTCTCCACCAGTCATTGGAAAACTATTACCTTTGAAAAGCCCATGTGAACAAAAGCAAAAGACAAGATTGATATCATTAAGCAAAAATCTAACTGTGCTTTGGTGTTCTTATATGCTTATCCAGTGATATCATTTCATGATCACAGGTTACTTAAGCTGCCCTAATAATGTTTGTTAAATTAAGTTGAATATACCTTTTCCATTTTACTTGTTCTTCTGAGGTGGCTGTACCCATATCTCGGAAGAAAAAAAAAAGTGAAGATTTAGTATAGTAACTGTTTTCTGCATATATAACCCACCACAGCCATGTTGGAGCAAGGCTGTTTTTTTAAACCTCAGTCAAACTGGTCATTTTCATAAGCTGATCAGTAAAAAGTGTGTTTTTCTTGGTGTTTCCATGGGTCATTCACTAAGCAATAACACCATCAGGAGTTACTGATCCCAAGGGAATAGCAGCTTAATTACATAGAAATTTAAAAATGAGAGTAGTGTCGCATGAGTACAGACATAGAGACTGTCCTGTCTTTGGGTGGTTTATTATTACATTTAATACATCAGATGGTCTTTTTGGTTTGTGTAGATTTTAATTACTAAGTAAGTCTGGTAAAATATGAATTATTGTATTAACACAAGTGATAAAAGGTACATGGTTACGAGCGTTGCAATCTGTAGGTGTAATGTACATAATTCAAGATTAATAGTATCAAGCAATTAAACTGAAGTTAAAAGAAGGTTTAATGCTACCCTTAAGTGTAACTTAAACTCTCGCTAAATATTTTTAACTGCAATAAAAGCATGTTAATTTTAGGAGTGACTCCTTTACAAGACCTCATTTCTTAGAGTACGTTTTCCTTTCTGAGAATACAAAAGCACACAGAAATACTTTCTACTGGTAACTCATCCCATAAAGAATTTTTTTCTTGGCTTTTAAGCTCAATGAAGAAAGCCCAAAATAGCACAGGAAGTTTTGTGTGGTGGATATGTGTATGAACTAAATCTAGTTGGGATAAAAGTGATTAAATTATTGATAAGATCATTCTTGGTCCCAAAGCATTCCATTAGTCATACCAGGACTTCTTAAATATTTTGAGAATTTGGCCTTAATTTTCCTGTAAGTGCATATTAAATAGAGGAAACTATATTTTGCTTTAATTTAATATCCTTACATGTACGACCCACTAAGAGTCTTACATATTGTGCTCAGTCGCTCAGTCGTGTCCAGCTCTTTGTAATCCCGTGGACTGTAGCCTGCCAGATTCCTCTGTCCATGGGATTTTCCAGGCGAGGATACCGGAGTGGGTTGCGTTTCCTGCTCCAGGAAATCTTCCCAGCCCAGGGGTCGAGGCCGTGCCTGCTGCACTGGCAGGCAGACCCTTTACCGCTGGCACCACCTGGGAAGAGCCCTGGTCAAAATGGTCCTTTGGATTTTCCAAACATTGTACAGAAAAACCGAGCACACTTTTTGGCCAACCTGATGAACATGCTAGACATCTACTAATTAATTCTTTCTTTCTGTGTTTCTGGGTTTCCCCCACTTCCTGAATTATTTTTATGCTGCCACTGACAAGATCAACGCCTATATTTCCAACTTAGCTACACCTTTGCTTCTAAGTAGCATGACAGGTGGCATCACAGTGAGTTTAACAAAGATCTTGGTGAACATGTAAAACACTAAGCAAAATGTTCTCTTACAAAGAGCTCTCTGGCTCTCTCTGTGTGTCTGTCTGTATGTCACTGTCTCTCTCTCATACACACACACACACACAGAATATGGTCCTTGCCCCGGAATTATTTACGAGTGTACTCGGCAAGGTGAAACTTAAAAATAAAGCAATGTAAAACACTTATAAAGTGGCACATCACAGATTCCACATTAAATATGGGAGCCCTGAAGACCTGTGTGCTGTGGTTTTGCAAGCGTGTTTTATTCACTGTCGACTGCTGGGTGTCTGAGTGCCCTGCCTGACCGACTGCGGAGGCGGCTGCCCACGTGTGTCGCTGCAGAGTGGGTTCCGAAGCTAGGCTAGCGCAACCTGGAACGGCAGGCACGTTGCAAGACAGGAGGTTTGGGCAGTAACTGAGCATTTTGTTACAAAAATAGTAAGACTATGTATTATTTCTGAGAAGTAGGCTCCTTTGTCTTCTTTGCATTATCCGTGATGAAACCAAAGATGTGATTGTCCCTGAGAAAATGAGAGGAATTTGAACTTTAAGGAAGAGGGGGAAAGATGGCATTGCATTTTTGTGGCGTATATTAACCTTTGTTAGTTTTTTTTTTTTTGACAAATGATGTTTTTTGTAATATGATACATCACCTTTTTTTCAAAAGGCATTTTACTTTCAGTAGGAGATAACAGGAAAAACACACAGAAAAAAAGGTCCCTCCACATAAAGCCTCACAGAAGCAGTGTCTGGGGAAACTGCAGCAGGAGTTACCATGGGCTTGTTCAAATAAGGAAAGCGTGGAAGTCAGCTCCAGGCGGGAAGCGGGCAGGTTCAGGGCCTAGGATGACGTTGTTGGTGAGTTTATGCTGGCATCCAGATCTGAAACCAGGAGGAGTCACTTTAATGTCAGAGTATGTAATTTTCAAAGTGCCAAAGTTTACCTATCCATCAAACCAAGATAATTCTCAAGTTTATTTATTTATTTACTTCTGTTTTCCAGTTGTACTGAGGTATAATTGACAAATACAATTGTAGGTATGTAGCATATATCATTGTGATTGATGTAGGTGCATGTTGTGAAAGGGTTCCTCCATATATTTAAGTAACACAGCCATCACCTCACATGTTTATTATATTATTATTTTTGGTGAGAACATTTAAGTTCTTTCTCTCTCAGCAAATTTCAATTATACAAGCACCCTATTACCAGCTGTGGTCACCACGTTATACACTAGGTCCACATCAGGTTTTTTCTTTGATGGATTTTTCTTCAGTTGTGCCAGTTGGATAACTGAATGACCATGTTCTAAATGATTTTAATCACTTAATTTTGCCCATACAGTCATCAGTTTAAAGGTCCTTTTAACAGGCTTAAATGGTTTAATCCCGGCGTTTTTTGCTTTGCCCATTCTTTGCCCATTGGTTCCACCAACACTCTTTACAAAAGCAATTAATTATTTTTAATTAAGAGCAACCTGTGTAATTTAGGGATATTTTTGTACTTCTTAAAATAGTAAATATTAGCATTTTCAATTTAAAAGAATTAGAAGTGTGTGTAGAAATAATGTTTTATTCTAAGCCACATAAATGTAGGCATACTATAAAATACATAAATGTATTTTGTGTTAGCAACCTTTCATATTAGCAGTGGGGTAAGAATTAAAAGGTAGATAAAAATTGTAAGCAATTCTGTAACATTTTTTAAATGCTAATGTCACTTAGGCATTAAATTTTCTTCCTGAAAAAATTGAGTAACATACTTTAAGATGTAGTTGAAAATATAATTTAATTTTTCTGTTGATTAATTTGGTAATATGAATAAAGGAATTCAAGTATTTGATCATATGGTTCTTAATAAACTGTGATACGTATGTGTTATTATACATTATTTTGTTACAGCTTTTTGATTCCTCCTTAAATGTAATACTCCCTGAAAAAAGTAGTATCTGAATTTTTTTTTTTTTGGGGCCTCACTTTAACCTCACAGATGGTTATATTTGGTTTTGAATTTTGCAAAGAGGTAGTATCTCTGAACTAATTTTTAGAGAATGTCCCCTATTCTGTCCTTTTTCTTGGTACTAGAAATTTAGAATTTTTGAGTCTTTGTTGCATGATAGAATCACATAGATTTCTAGCTGAAGTTCCTAGAGAAAGGCTCGAGTAAAGGAATTATAGCCATGTATATAAAATTAGAAGTAAATGATAAAAATATATCAAGTGAATTGTTTTAATTTTCTTATAAGAATTAGATATAAATGGCTTAGCATTTGCTCAAAGTCTGAAGTGTTACTATTTATGGTATATAATTATAGACAAACCTTGTTTAATATTCTTGTTAGCTTCTGTGTTTGCTCTGTAGCATCCATGTCCATTCTCCTGGCCATAGAAGTAACTGTGTTTTGAAATAATACCCCTAGAGAGATAACCTCCTTGATAAGTTATTCTGAAGTTAAAAATCAAGTATCATTGTATGTTTCATTTGAAATAACTGTCTATGCTTGACAAAAAACATCTGTCTTTTTTTTCACATTTACTTTTTTTATTTTTTTTCACATTTACTTTTAAAATGAATATTTTTACATAGGAGTGAAATGTCAGAATGCAGTTTTCTGTTTGACTGTAGTACTTTGTCATATGACCATTTGCAAGAGTCTAGTTAACAAAAAAGGTCAGTAGTGATACAAAATTTTGGAACATTATTATTTAATTCATAACCTTACAAATGAAGTAACTATCAGACTACATTCATTTTTATCCTTGCCTTTTTTGAGATTTATGATTTCTAATGCATATGAAAGATTTCTACCCTTTTCAAATATTGTACTTGGGTTGTACACCTATAGGAATAAAGTTTAATGATTGTGGCCTCATTATAAAATTACAAAATACATTTGAAAGTCTAAAACTTGGACTTTACCGTATTATATTTCTCTGTGTAATATTTGCTCAGTGTGATGAGTTAAAAATTATGATTTTTTTCACAGTTGCAGGAGAAGATGATTCCTCTTTATATTGCTCTCACAAGTACTGTTCCCTGAGTTTGGCTTTTGTTTCCCGCAGGCGGTGGGTGCGGTTGCTGTTTGGACGAGAGTTCCCCCTGCAGGACCTCCTGGTCGTCTGGGATGCCCTGTTCGCTGATGGCCTCACCCTGACTTTGGTTGACTACGTCTTCGTGGCCATGTTGCTCTACATCCGAGATGCTTGTAAGTGCTAATGCCCGTGCCAACATTCAGTTCGGTGGTCCTGATTTTTTAAGCTGTGTCTCTTAAATGCACTTTATCTTTTATTTGGAATTACCATACCTACATTTTTATCATAGGCAGTATATTGGAAGTTTCAGAGGAACAACCTAAATATATTTTTTGTGAGTTAACATATATATATATATCAGATGTGGGTAATTTTATCCTGAGAGAATTGGAATATTCTTCAGAACCATTTTTCTAAAGACTTTCCTCCTGCTTTGATCTCGTCATTACACACATTTGTGAAGCATACATAGAAAAAGCCAGTGTATCAGATATGTTTAGAGCTCCACCTTCTGACAGGTAGGGAATATTCAAGAATATTTAGCAGGAGATGAGAGCTGTTTTTATAGTATCAATAACTTGCCAATAAAAAATAAATATTGCATTTAAAGATACTCTAACTTCTTAGTTAAATTTTGACCAGACATATTTCTCAGTGGAGTGCCCAGGGGCAGATGTATTCTTGTCTCATAGGATCTACCTTAGGGTGCTTGCCTAGCTGGAAAACCTGGGCCTGACCCTTTGGAATAGTCCAGTAATTCTCAGCTTGAAGAGAAAAGCAGAGCATGTTTTAAATTGCAGAATACCTCAAATTGTTTTCCTTTTCAAAAGGAAGAGCTCACAAAACCAGATTTGTAAGCCAAAATGTAATTAGGAATGTTTGCACAAAGCGATGATGAAGTAGGAAGTAAAAAACTACTGTCAGAGTGGGACTTTGTCAGAGGAACATAAACTATTTGGAGTCATTCATAATCTTGACTGTTAAATTACTGTGTGGTTCTCTATTTATTCATTAGATTTCAGTTGTGCCAGATGCTGTTGTTATCCCTCTGGTAAAACTAATAATATTCTTTAAATTCTAGATTATACTTTTAAAATTCCCCCCAAATTACTTGAACGAATAAATGACAGGAGCACCACTTTTTATCCAAAACTTGTAATTTTATTCTATGCCTTAAAGGTCAAATAGTTTGGGGTTTTGACATACAAAGTAGAAAATTCTTTCTTTCTGAGTAAGAACATGGAGATCATAAGAGGAAATAATATGGGAAGTAGAGAAGAATGTTTGGATAGATTTTAGGGTATTTAATGCTAATCTCCCACTGAAAAATAGTGTGATTTTTCTATAAAACGTAAGTAATGAAAAACAAGGAAATCAGTCCTGAATACTTATCGGAAGGACTGATGCTGAAGCTGCAACTCCAATACTTTGGCCACCTCATGTGAAGAACTGACTCATTGGAAAAGACCCTAATGCTGGGAAAGATTGAAGGCAGGAGGAGAAGGGGACAACAGAGGATGAGATGGTTGGATGGTATCACCAACTCAATGGACATGAGTTTGAGTAAACTCCGGGAGTTGGTGATGGACAGGGAGGCCTGGTGTGCTGCAGTCCATGGGGTCACAAAGAGTCGGACACGACTGATCGACTGAACATACTACATGAAAAACAAAAGGAATGAGAAGCCTCCTTTATTTAAAAAATTACTTTTGAATAATATTTTCACAAAATTCTTCAAACCAGACAACTATTGGAATCTATCCTGATTTTCTGTAGTCTTAACTATTTACTCTTTCCTTAACTTTTGTGCATGACAACCATATTTTTAATCACCCTGTGTCCTATCTTAAGATCTGCTTTTAAAAATTAATTTCATAAAACTTGGCGATTTGGGACGGCTGAAGCCCTTGTTCATTTTTAAGACCTTATAGAACACATAGACACAAGTGAAAAAATGTAGGGGTAATGAAGTTGTTTATTTAAATATGAAGTCCTAGTTATTTTAATTTGCTGGTTTAAATCTATAACAATGGGTGAGATTTCCTAAAAATAGGATGACTATTTATGAAGTATTTAAGGGGCACTGCCCCTGTCCTTATGAAGTTTACCAACTAGTAGGAAACATTAGTAGGACTAGTAATTGTAGGAACTAGTAGGACAAAGTCTAGTAGAACATGGTTAATTTCAGACTAATGTTTCTGGGCAGCAGCAGGAGAGTTGAGGAGAGGCGCCAGGCTCCCCTCTGGGCAGGCTGTGTGACTGGAGAAAATGCTGTAGACGCAGGTGAGTGAAATGAGGTCTGCAGCATGAATGAAGACCTTGGAAGAGACAGCTTAGTGGGGGGTTGTGTGTGTGTGTTTCCACAAGCTGCCTGGTCTCCTGAGAGTTGTGAGGGTGAAGGGGTCAAGAACGAGAGCCTGATGAGAATCCTTACCCTGGAGGTGCAGGCAGCCACTGAAAGGGGCGGGCAGCTGTGTGGGCGGTTTCAGGCTCCTCTGGCTGCAGGGTGGAACGGGCCAGAGGCAGGCAGGGCTGGAGCCAGGAGGTCGGATGAAAGGTTATGACCACAGTCTGGTGGGGATGGTGAACTAAAGAGATCTTCAGAACTGAAGCCAGCATGTCTTGGTGATTAAACCAGACGGGTGAGGTGGAACAGGATGTGCTCAGTGAGCCCCCGCTCGAGAGCCGAGCAGGCGGGTTGTCTGTCTGACCCAGAAGGGAAATACGAGGATTAGCAGGTTTTCGGAATGGATAGGACTGTGCTTCGGCTATGCTGAATTTGAGAGATCTGTAAGAAATCAGGGCATCCTAGGTGGTGCTAATAGTAGAGAACCTGCCTGCAAATGCAGGAGACATAAAAGGCATGGGTTCAATCCCTGGGTCGGGAAGATCCTCTGGAGTAGGAGATGGCAACCCTAGCTCAGGCAATTATTGGCAGAGGAGCCTGGCGGGCTACAGTCCATGGAGTTGCAAAGAGTCGGACATGGCTGAAGCGACTTAGCATGCATGGACTTAGGAAATCAATATCTGAGGATTGGAAAATAAAATTCGCTATCAGCATCAAGGCTACAGATTTATTTTTGCAAATGGTGGTTGTTATAACCACAAGAGTGGATGTAATCTCCCAAGAGAACAGAGGGACCATATATTCCCAGTCTGTATGGAGCAGTCTTAGTTCTATTGAAGAGTAATAATATTAATACTGCCTTCTTTCACTCTCAAAGTCACCCCATAAAGATCATAAGAATTACATGGTCAGTTTACCTAAGGCGGATGCTTACAGAGAGAAAAATGGGTAAAGGTGTTTCACATCAGTTTCTTCAGAGGCACCAGGAAGGAAGAGCTTGTGCTGTAACCTCTGAAAACTGTCACATGGGTCAGGGAGCACCCGGGTCAGAGTGCAGTCAGGTGGGGCCGGGAGAGTCCACCATAACCTCCCAGAACTGTTACCCTAGTCAGGAGGACCCGGGTCAGAGTGCAGTCAGGTAAGGCTGGGACAGTCCACCGCAACCTCCCAGAACTATCACCTGAGTCAGGAGGACCCGGGTCAGAGTGCAGTCAGGTAAGGCCGGGATAGTCCACCATAACCTCCCAGAACTGTCACCTGTGTCAGCGAGGACCCGGGTCAGAGTGCAGTCAGGTGAGGCCGGGACAGTCCACTGTAACCTCCCAGAACTGTGACATGGGTCAGGCAGGACCCGGGTCAGAGTGCAGTCAGGTAAGGCCGGGACAGTCCACCGCAACCTCCCAGAACTGTCACATGGGTCAGGCAGGCCCCGGGTCAGAGTGCAGTCGGGTGAGGCCGGGACAGTCCACTGTAACTGCCCAGAACTGTTACCTGACCCAGGGAGGACCCGGGTCAGGAGTGCAGAGGCACAGTCAGGTAAGGCTGGGAAGGCCCACCTGTGGAGGGAGGGACAGTCACTGGCGACCTTTGCCAGAGTGGGTTCTGTGGACTGGGGGAGCGGGAGCTCAATTATGATTGGTTGGTGAGTAACTGGACAGCTCAGAACTGCAATAGCCTCTTCCACATTCCTTTTGTCTTATGTACACATTACGTTTTCAACTAAAAGTCAGCTAAATGAAAAAGAATGTGCAGATGGCATGTGCAGAGTAATCTTTTTAAAAAAGCCCACAGGGAGGGGAAGACAATGGTTGTAGTTAGAGGTCAGTGGAGGGCAAGGAAGGTTTGATGGCTGCCTATAGAGGGAGACAGCCCCGCTTGCAGAGCTGTGGAGAGCTGGCTGGCGGAGAAGGTGCTTCTCAAGCCAGTCCGAGCTTCTCCTTTAGGGATCAGCGCTAGTGTTTCACTCCTGTTCTGTGAAGAGGATGTGTCTGTTTATTACTGGTTCTTTACACCCCCTCCTCCACTCCCCAGCGAGCAACACGAGCTTGTCCGTCTTGGTGGGCCTCCGTATCCCAGCGTATAGAACTGGACCCAGTGCATTTTTTTGGGAAATAATCGAAGAAACAAGGGCCTTCGAGGCAGTGGCATGATAGCAGGCGTCCTGTGGAAGGAGGTGCCCGTTTCTAGGAGGGTGGAAACCCTAGCTGGCAGGGTCTCAGTGCCAGATAAAGGATGAGACCCGCTGTCTGTGTGAACGGGGCAGTCAGGGCTGGGGGCTTGCGGGTAGTGACCGGGACGTGTGGGCGGTGGCTGCCCAGGAACTGGTGCAAGCCCCGTGAGCTGTCAGGGAGCCTGCAGGGACACCCTGGGCAGTGGCACCTGCCATCGTTGAGGGGAAGGATCTGCAGAGGCGAACAGCGATCCAGGCTTCACGCTAGGCCCACATCCAGCTGCAGGAAGGCAGGAGGGTGGGGGTGCTGAGTGCCCTGTAAGGGAGCAGGTTAGGATGGAGGGAAGGAGGCGGGGCCGGGAAAGACCGCCAGGACATCAAAGCCTCCGAGCATTACAGGGGGCATAAAACCATCAGAGGGTGGATATCAGAGCCTCCGAGGGTGGCAGGGGGCGAGAGCTAAAGCACCAGAGGGGGTGGGCGAGCAGGAGGGCATGCAGCAGGGCTGGGTGTGACCCGGCGGTCGGAGTCTGTGATGGGCACGGAGTCACGGAGGAGATGCTGGGACTGGGAGGGTTGGGAAGGAGCTGCGATTATGGTTTGGGGCTCCAGGGACACTTTGTAGAGAACTATGGTAGGAAGCTGTGTCGAAGCACAGTGAGCCTGGCAAGGAGCTGTCAGATCAATGCGGAAGCGCATCTGTCATATATTCAAAGCATCAGCCCTCCAACCGGGATTTATTGAGTGCTTGCTGTTTGCCGGCTGTTCTGGTATACCAGCGACAGTGACGAAGGGGCAAGCTGGAAGTGGAGACATGTGACGGGACCTTCGGAGGACTGGGGGAAGCAGTGGTTCAGAGGCCCTGTGAGCCCTCACCCACCCTGGCCGGGAGGGTGAGGCTCACAGCGAGAGGCATCGTCCTTTAGAGAGAAGGGCCAGAGAAGAGGAGCTGGAGGAGACACGGAGCTGGATGGGGCCAGCAAACGGGGCGGGTTAGCGGTGCTCAGAAGATGCGCTAGCTCCCAGCCATCTGGATCCAGGGAGGCAGAGTCACGGCTGCGGGTTTCCTTCTCTCTGGTGGGTTCTAACTCGTGACGCCCTGCCCAGGGCACCAGGAGTACGGGCGCTCCTCTGCACCCAGCCGTTCCCAAGCTCACTCACCCAGAAGCCTGTAAGGGAGCAGTGCGGCGCGAGGATCTGGGCGGCTCACGTGTCTTTGGGAGCCGTCGGCGCTGTGTTTGTAGCTCGGTGATGCCCTTGGAGAAACTAAACTTCAGAGATGGCGCTGCCTTCTCGAGGCCCCGCGCCTCCTGGGGTCCTGGGGGCGCGCCTGTGACCACCTGACGCTGTGCGCAATACCGAGTAGGTGTGCGCTCCTGAGTCAGGGGTGTCTAGCCTTCATCATCTTCTCAAACGGACGTGTCTCACACACACACACATACCAGTTAAGGTGCACTACATCTAGTCCCAGTCCTGACTTTACAAGCCCAGGTAATGAGGCCTGTTATGGAGTGTATTTTATCCCCACAGAGACATGCTAGCAGTCCTAAGCCCTAGCACTCCAGAGGGTGACCTTGCTTGGAGATGGATGGTTGCAGACGGGATCGGTTAAGATGCGGTCCTACTGGAGCGGGTGGGACTCTGACGCAGGAGGACTGGTGTCCTCGTAAGAAGGTGATGGTTTGGACACAGAGAGGTGCAGAGAGGAGACAGTGTGAGGCCGCCCGGGAGAGTAACGCCTATGAAGGCAGGGCAGAGATTGCAGTGATGCACGCCAAGGCGAGGCAAGGATTTCCAGCTGTTACCAGAGGCTGCGAGAAAGGCCCAGAAGAGATTGTCCCCCGGAGCCCTCAGAAGTTGCGCACCCTGCCAACGCCAGAGGCCGCAAGAGGCAGGGAGGTTCCTCCCCATGGATGCTAGAGGGACCAGGGCCCTGCCCACCTTGATTTGGACTTTTGGACTTTTGGACTCTGGCACTGTTAGGCACATTTCTGTCGTTCTGTATCGTCCAGTACTTGTTTAAGCAGCCCTAGCAAGTTAATCCGGTGCCCTTGACAGTCAAGGGGTTGAAAACACTCACACTCAGTCTACGGGGTTAGATGTCCTTGCTTAATGCTTTCTACTCATTTCACCATCAGCATCTCATATTTAATTTTTAATGAAAGTATTCCTACAGGTTTCTTTACTCACCTTGAACAAAGCTTTCATTCTCTTTGAAAGTTAGTCACATAAGTAAAATACAACCACTTAACAAGTTCTAAATAAATCTTACAACCAACATGTTCTTTATGAGGCCTCAGAGATGGAGCCCAACCTCCGTTTTTAGGCAGGCTGGTCCCCACATCACCATTTCCTTACCTCAGACCCTACCCTGATTTTATTAGGTAAAAGTAAAATTTCACATCTTAAAAAAAAAAAACAATATGAATATCACCCACAGAGATTTTAAATTTTAACCTTTGAAATTGTGTCAAATGGCTGCTCTTCAAACAAAGCTTTTGCTTTACCAGAGATGCATAGTAGAATTATTATAGGCTGTTCCCAAATACTGTAATCATTTTTTACTTTACGTGTTGTACGAAGTGCCTTGTGGATTGTTGGCTGAATTATATGGATTAAGATTACATGCAGATGCAAAGGTGAGGAATAAGGAAATGTAATCATGAATCATTACTCCTGTAATAGTTTAAAACAGCCCTGCTCGCATCACACTTTCTTTTTTTAATTTTTGCTCACTGAGTTTTCATACTAAAAGTCACTCATGTGGTCCCCTCCTTCTCCTGGCCTCACCTCCCTGGATCTTGCTTCTCTTTTCACAGCTGGGGCAAAGTAGCTTTTCCCTCAGCCCTCCTGGATTACCCCGGCCCCCTCTGACCTCCCCCTTTTGCAGTCCTGTGAGGTTTCAGTCAGGGCCGCTCAGTAACACTTCCATCGTCCTCCTGTTCCTTCCTGTGCACCCCTGTGCGACTCGGGAGAGATGGGATTCACAGCGCGGGGAAGTCCCGTCTTCTCAGCTCCTCAGCTCCTGGGGCCCAAGGCCCCCTGAGGCACCTGAATCTGCCTCTGCTCAGCTAGTGCGGTCGGGGACCTCCACGGGAGGGCGCCCTCGAGTCCGGGAGGGGACGTGGATCCGTGTGCCGCCATTGCTAAGAGGACAGGTGCCGGGAGCTCTTTTTAGCTTGGCTCTTTTAAAGGAAGCAGTGTCTCCTTTTAAATTAAATTCTGAAATTTTCTGCATCTTTTATTTATTTAAATTTTTTTATCTTTACTAGTGTCAAAGGAAAACATTTTCTTTAATTTATAAAGTAACATACCTTTTGTTTGTCCTGTAAATGGCGTTAATAGCTAAAACACTATAATCAAATCCATTTAGCAGTAAACTTTCCTAACCAGAAAGTATCTCACAAATGTTTATTGTCTCTTTTAATTAACTCTCTGCCTGAACACTTTGTAAATGGACAACTTTCCTCTTGGCACTGGTGACCACTCCCTGCCTCGTTTTCAGCCAGCACTGTAATTTTTCTGTAGGCGTCTCCTCAGTCATTTCTTGGCCCAGCCTGGAGTGACAGTTATGTCCTCTTCGTGGTTTAAAACATTGCTTCTTTTTATTTCACTTTAGATCTCCCCTTCCTCCTCAGCCGTTATCTGTCTATCTGCCAGTGTTTCCATCTGTCCTACCCTAGAATTTCTGTTTCTCTGTTTTCTCGTTAAAAGCATGTTCAACATTATACTGATGTCAAAATGCAGTTTATTTCAACTGCAAATTGAATATATTTTGTCTTTTCTGGAAAAGCTTGTAAAGCTTTTCAGTGGAAGCCTTTGGGAACTAGAAATAAAGACTCTCCCAAATCACACAGTGTTTTGCCTCAGAGTTTGTACCAAAGCACAAATTGGGGTCTTATTTTTGAAGGGATGTTGAAGCAGCTGCTGACAGCCAGCTTTCTTCCTGCTCAGACAGTAAATATTGACCATCTCAGATATAGATATTAATGTACCCTTTGGATTATAAATGTGTTATTTGTATTACTTTATGTTTTATAATAGTTTTTAAATCTTCTCTGTTTCACTAACATAGGCTGATATACCTGAATAACATATTGCCTTTTTTTTTGTTTAGATTTTTTAATAAAACAGACTTTATTTTTTAGAGAATTTTTCAGCTCGCTGCAAAATTGAGTGGAAAGTACAGAGAGCTTCCCATACACCCTCACCCACCCGCACACACCGCCCACTGCACCGCCTGCATCCCTCACCAAAGCAGGCCCATCATGACCACGGACATGTCATAGACGCCCGAAGGCCGGGGTTTACTCTCAGGCCGTTCTTGGTGCTGGACTTTCAGTGGGTGAGGCCCATGCGTGAAGACGTGTGTCCCCCACTGTAGTAGGACACTGTGTGTTCCCCTGCCCTGAAGGCCCTCCCTGCTCCACCTGTCAGCCCTGTCTCCCTTCTAAGCCAGGACCCCACTAGGGAGGCGGAGAGGCCAGGGGTGGAAGAGTGCTGGGCGCTCAGTCCCTGGGGGACAAAGGTCTTCGTGATTTCCTCCCCCTGCCCCCATCGGGTGGTCCTGGCAGAGGCATATGAAGAGGACCACTGCCCACTGCCTCAGCCGAAGAGATCTAACGTAAACACGCGGAAGGTCATCACCCAAGCGCTGGCCTGAGACCGTGACTGCAGCGCGCCTTGGGGAGTCTGGTTTACCGGCTCTGCACCAGGCCGCTGGGGGAGGGCAGTTTGCCCCGTGAGGCCTGTCAGCGGAAGCCTTTGGTTTTAGGATTCTTCAGAGAAAAAGAACCAGTAGACTAGAGAGAGAGAGATAAGAGGAGACTTCTTATAGGAGTCGACTGACACAGTTATAGAGGCCTGGAAGCCCCACAATCCGCCATCTGTGAGCTGGGAACCAGGAAAGCCAGTGGCATAATTCAGCTCAAACCTGAAGGCCTGAGAACCAGGCGGCTGGTGGTGTAAGTACCAGGACCCCAAGGCCTGAGATCCCGGAGTTCCAGTATGGAGGGGCAGGAGAAGTGGACCTCCCAGCTCCAGAGAGAAGGAACCCACCTTCTTTGCCTTGTTCCATCAGGCTCCCTGCACACAGGATGATGCCCACTCCCTGGCGACGCTGGACCTCTTCACTCGGTCCGCCGAGTCCAGGGCTCGTCTCTCCCAGCCGCACTCTCACAGGCACACCTGGAAATAACATTTTACCGGCTATCTGGGCATGCCTTAGACCGGTCAAGTTGGAAACATAAAGTTAACTATCCTGCCTTTCTACTTGCCTGTCTGTGGTCAGGCCTGGAAAACACACAGCTGTCTTCCAGAATTGCTGCACCACTTCGCATTCCCACCAGCAGTGCGGGAAGACTCTTGTTCTACATCGATCCTAGCATTGATGGTGTCAGTGTTTTGGATTTGGGGCATTCTCCTATGTCACATTGTCTTTTTAATGTCTGTTTTTTGCCTCAAAATAGTTTATTCAGCTCTAGGAATAGAGATATGAAGGGAGAATTATTTTCCTAGTCAAATTCTATTCCATGTTCAAAATTAATAGTTGGTACCCCATTCTGGCCTTCTATGAAACTAAAGAGGTGGTCTTATATCCTGGTACTATAATCTTAACCTTCCACGTAGTTACTTCTGTTCCGCAGTTTTTTGTTGCCCTAGAAAGCAATATCACAGATGGATTCGGGAACTCTAGGACACCTTTTATGGGCAAAAGCCAGCAAAATCGCATGCATCAGTGGACACTTACCCAGAAATACTGAAGCTTCCATGTCCCTGTGTTGCTACCAAAGGAGAATGCGCACAGTCCTGCAGGGTGACGGGGGCCCTTCTCTCTGACGCGGAGAGAAAAGAAGATGGTGAGCTTTGCCTCCCAGCTGCTTAGTTCCCCATTTCTCCATGCGGATGCCTCCCCACCTAGATTCTTCTTTTCCTTCAGTTCGCTTGCCCAGGTGCTTAGTAGAAGTGTCATTAAAATGACAAGGATATCAGATATGAGATGTTATATTAAGATCCTGCATTTGCCTTATTTGCTCCTGAGACCCTATTGAAATATCATGAATCCATAGGATGAAGAGAATTAGGAAGAAAATTATGGCAGTTTTGGAAGCAGGGAAACAGATGGGTGAGTGATAACTGACTTAGCATGTCCAGGAAAGCTAAACACCAAATTGATCATGGAGAAAGCCAGGAAATAACGCGTAAAATTTCTAAAAGTGTGGAAATTGGCAGTGCTAGGTACTTCTGGAAATTGGTAGGGGGAGGGAAAGAATTAAGACTGAAAATGAGAACTGGTTGAAAGTGTAAGAAGCCGACGTCCAGATTTCCAGCCTTCAGGGTGCGCCCTCTGTGGAAGGCATGGTGCAGGGTGTCTGAACCAGGGCCCTGTGGAATTTCAGTGACCTTGAACTGCTGGCCTTCTCTCTCAGGACATTGAAGCTAGTTTGTCTCCCTCTAGGAAGAGTTTGGGAGAACGTTCTCTGACGGAATCTAGTTAGCATGAGAGAAAAGGCTCAGGGATGGCCCAAGAGTGACCTTGATCAGCCCTCAGCATTCGCAGACCCACTCCTATGCACACACAGCCAGCTTCAAGACACTTTTATACTGCCCCACTCCTACAGAGGAGCAGGGAGCCCCAAACACCACTCATTTGAGGAGAGCGTCAAAATGAAAGCAGAGATCTTAAAAAAAAAAGAAACCAGGAAAAGACCAGTTTGGAGGCCACAGAGCCTTTGCAGGGGAGAGAACACTTCTCAGAGAGCTAGGAAATACATAATTCAAAGGAAAAATTAATTAAAAATTAAAATGTCATATAAGAATAGGTGTCTGGAATATAAAAGTGGAAAAGTGTCTCAGAAGCACATGAAGTAGTGCAAAAATAAAGAAAATTAGAGGACCAGGCCAGGAGATCCAACATCTAGCTAAGGTGATTTCTTAAAAAAAAGAAAAAAAGGAAGGAATAACAAACTCAAAATAAAGAGTAGAATGGAGAAAGTCATCAAAGGAACAAAGAGAAATTTCTAGTTTCAAAAGAACATGAGTTTCAAGATTGAAAGGGCCCGTTACATATGAAAACAGATGCAAACCAAGGTATTCATCATCAATTTACAGAACAAGATGTGGGGGAGGAGAAGACAAGACAGATCACAGAGGGATTAGGAATTGAAATGGTTTGAGGTTTTCCAGCTGGAAACCGAGAAAAGCTAAAAACAAGGCTACCAATATCCTGAGGGAAGAATATTCCCAACCTAGAGAATTCTACCTAACCAGACTGTTAACTAAAGTCCAAATCTCTCAAACAGAGGTTTTAAAACATTCATCTCGGGAGCATAGAGCTTTTGGAGGGATGTGCTCCAGCAAAATGAGGGAGTGAAGCAAGAAAGACATGGCTCAGTGCTCTGGGAAATAGGAACACAGCACAGGTAGGAGGTGAAGGGCATCCTCATGGGAGGGAGCAGACCCTGGACCTCGTGAGCAGTCTCCTCGGGAGGAAAGAGAGAGATTGACAGAACATCTAGGGCTTGTATTTTTTTTAAGTGTTAAGAGGAGATGTGTGTGACGGGGAGCATTAAGTTAATGTGTGTGTACATGGCTGTATGCAGTCAGTCACAAGTGACCTCTGACCGCTGGGAGCAGTGAGAGCCCTAGCAAAGTGAAGGGCCAAGCCCCCTGCGGAGGGCGTGCCCCTGCGGCTCCAGCCACTCGTTGTCCCGCGGGAATGCTAGACCAGGGTTACCAGCTCCTATGATTTTTATGAAATCCAAATTTTCCTGACAAGCATTCTCATTTTTAAATATCAAGAACCTATCAAAAAATTTTTAAAGACTGCTAGTTAAACAATTCTGCAGCTGGATTTAGCTCACAAGCTGCTGAACTGCAGCCTCTTTCATTCTAGAAACTTCTGTCATTTCCATCACAGTGAGTTTGTGAGGACAGAAGCCTCCAAACTTTCCAACTTGTTGACTAACACAGCCGACAAACTCCCTAGAGTGTGATGACTATCTGCCTCAGATGTGGTGGTTAGTGATTCTGTGTCCACAGGGATGGGGAGGCCTCACGTACATTCTTCTGACCAGCACTTATCCAGCAGCTAGGGCTTCCCGGTGGCTCAGACGGTAAAGAATCTGCCTGTGGTGCGGGAGACCTGGGTTCGATCCCTGGGTCTGGAAGATCCCTTGGAGAAGGGCATGGCAACCCACTCCAGTATTCTTGCCTGGAGAATCCCCATGGACAGAGGAGCCTGGTGGGCTACAGTCCATGGGATCACAAAGTCAGACACAACTGAGTGACTCAGTTCAGTTCAGTTGCTCAGTTGTGTCCAAAAAATCTTTGCGACCCCACGGACTGTAGCCCACCAGGCTTCCCTGTCCATCACCAACTCCCGGAGTTTACTCAAACTCATGTCCATCGACTTGGTGATGGATGAGAGGGTTGGATGGCATCTTCCCCTTCTCCTCCTGCCTTCAATCTTTCCCATCGTCAGGGTCTTTTCCAATGAGTCAACTCTTCGCATCAGGTGGCCAAAGTATTGGAGTTTCAGCTTCAGCATCAGTCCTTCCAGTGAACACCCAGGACTGATCTCCTTTAGGATGGACTGGTTGGATCTCCTTGCAGTCCAAGGGACTCTCAAGAGTCTTCTCCAACACCACAGTTCAAAAGCACCAATTCTCCAGTGCTCAGCTTTCTTCACAGTCCCACTCTCACATCCATACATGACCACTGGAGAAACCATAGCCGTGACCAGACACATGGAGTGACCAAGCACACAGATGTATACATAACAAAGCAATGTAGAGGTCGGCAGTTACAAACGACAGGAAGGAAAAGAGGCTACAGGAGAATGAAGAGGAGTTATGATACACTATAAAAATGAAAGCAAGAAATTGTTCTAACCAAAAACTTTCATATAACTTCATGGGGGTGAGATGAGTGATGTGGGTATGGGTGGAGGATTGAGTTTCAGGGCTGGGGTGTGGTTGCACATGACAAGTTGCCAGGCGCATTGTTTGTGCTTAATGACTTTTTTAAAAAAAATTAGAAATAGTACTTAGCCCATCTTGTTACCTTGGGAAGATATATCTAAATATGAAATTAAATATTTGACTATCTTTCACTTCAAAATTTTTCAGTTATCAGTACAGTTAACTTCGACTTATATGTAAGTTAACAGTCTCCATTATTTTTTTCTTTGTTACCACTGGAGAAACTATTTAAACCAGCTCCCATAGAACCATTCCAGAATAGTTGTAGGCCATTTAAAGGTAGAGGCAGCCAAGTCAGTTCTGCTTCAGGTAAAAAGTAAAAGTGAAAGTTGCTCAGTTGTGTCTGACTTTTTGAGACCCCATGGACTATACAGTCCATGAAATTCTCCAGGCCAGGATACTGGAGTGGGTAACCTTTCCCTTCTCTAGGGGATCTTCCCAAGCCAAGGCTCAAATCCAGGTCTTCCGCATTGCAGGCAGATACTTGACTGTCTGAGCCACAAGGGAAGCCCAAGAATACTGGAGTGGGTAGCCTATCCCTTTTCCAGGGGATCTTCTCAACTCAGGAGTCAAACCCAGGTCTCCTGCATTGCAGGCGGATTCTCTACCAGCTGAGCAACCAGGGTGAAGGAAGTCCTGTTTATTTAGCAATAGACAGGCCAGGTGGGGAAGCAAATGACCTCACATCCCTGCCGTTCTGTTGGAAGCCCTGCAAGTAGAGTAAACACTGTTTATAAACGAGAGGAATAAAGGTTTAGTGAAGTTACCCTGCTTGCGTAGATCACACACAGTAAACGACCAGGCACCATTCTGATGTAGGTCTAGTCTAGGTCATCCAATTTCATATTCCATAGTGTTTCCTAGATACCACTGACCTTCGCCTTAGCCTTCCGTAAAGAAGATCTTTAGCGTGTGGCTTTGGTCCTTTTTTCTTTAAGCATGTACATCCTTGTGTGCACATACAAACATTTAGAGAAGAGTTAGCACCTGTCCTTCTGAAGCTGTTCCAAACAGTTGCAGAAGGGGGAATGCTCCCAAGCTCACTCTATGAGACCACCCTCACCTTGATACCAAAACCAGAGGAAGACACCGCCCAAAACGGAAACTACAGGCCAGTATCACTGATGAACACAGACGCAAAAACATGCAACAAAATACTGGCAAACCAAATCAAACAGTGCATTAACAGGACCGTGCACATGATCAAAAGGGATTTATCCCAGGGATACATGATTTTTCAATATCTGCAAATCAATCCATGTAATATATACCACATTCATAAATTGAAGAGTAAAAAGCATATGATCATCTCAGTAAAGCTCATACATCCTTGGTTCCAATTGCAGATACATAGCAAAGCTCAATCTTTTTTGTTTCTTTCATTCTTATCTTGTGTCATTGCCCTGCTCTGGTTGAATTAACAGTTGAGAAGGAATAGTGTGGTGGGTGAGTTTTTCAGGTGCAGGAAAAGTTTAAAGATCAAAACTAAATTTTCATCCTATCAAATCTCTACTATTCTTGTTAAAAGCTTGCATTTTTCTCTTTTACATATGCTAAATTGGCCTTAGTTATTCAACAGGTCTGGCACATAATTACAAATGAAAAATGCTCTGGAAATACAAGTTTTCATTAGTAAATTCAGTTCAGTTCTGTCACTCAGTCGTGTTTGACTCTTTGCGACTCCATGAACTGCAGCACGCCAGGCCCCCCTATCCATCACGAACTCCTGGAGTTTACCCAAACTCATGTCCATCGAGTCGGTGATGCCATCCAGCTATCTCATCCTCTGTCGTCCCCTTCTCCTCCTGCCTTCAATCTTTCCCATCGTCAGGGTCTTTTCCAATGAGTCAACTCTTCGCATCAGGTGGCCAAAGTATTGGAGTTTCAGCTTCAGCATCAGTCCTTCCAGTGAACACCCAGGACTGATCTCCTTTAGGATGGACTGGTTGGATCTCCTTGCAGTCCAAGGGACTCTCAAGAGTCTTCTCCAACACCACAGTTCAAAAGCACCAATTCTTCAGCGCTCAGCTTTCTTCACAGTCCAAGTCTCACATCCATACATGACCACTGGAAAAACCATAGCCTTGACTGAATGGACCTTTGTTGGCAAAGTAATGTCTCTGCTTTTCAATATGCTGTCTAGGTGGGTCATAACTTTCCTTCCAAGGAGTAAGCATCTTTTAATTTCATGGCAGCAGTCACCACCTGCAGTGATTTTGGAGCCCAAAAAAATAAAGTCTGACACTGTTTCCATTGTTTCCCCATCAATTTGCCATGAAGTGATGGGACTAGATGCCATGATCTTAGTTTTCTGAATGTTGAGCTTTAAGCCAACTTTTTCACTCTTCTCTTTCATTGGAGATGTCATTATCTGAAAGCAGGGGAGTTAGTAACTGCTGAGGGAAGTGTTTGCTATGACCAGTGCGTTCTCTTGGCACAACTCTATTAGCCTTTGCCCTGCTTTATTCTGTACTCCAAGGCCAAATTTGTCTGTTACTCCAGGTGTTTCTTGACTTCCTACTTTCGTGTTCCAGTCCCCTATAATGAAAAGGACATCTTTTTTGGGTGTTAGTTCTAGAAGGTGTTCTAGGTCTTCATAGAACCGTTCAACTTCAGCTTCTTCAGCATTACTGGTTGGGGCATAGACTTGGATTACCGTGATATTGAATGGTTTGCCTTGGAAACAAACAGATCATTCTGTCGTTTTTGAGATTTCATCCAAGTACTGCATTTCTGACTCTTTCATTGCCTATGACGGCTACTCTATTTCTTTAAGGGATTCTTGCCCACAGTAGTAGATATAATGGTCATCTGAGTTAAATGCACCCATTCCAGTCCATCTTAGTTCGGTTATTCCTAGAATGTCGATGTTCACTCTTGCCATCTCCTGTTTGACCACTTCCAATTTGCCTTGATTCATGGACCTAACATTCCAGGTTCCTATGCAATATTGCTCTTTATAGCATTGAATCTTGCTTTTATCACCAGTCCCATCCACAGCTGGGTGTTGTTTTTGCTCTGGCTCCATCTCTTCCTTCTTTCTGGAGTTATTTCTCCACCGATCTCCAGTAGCATATTGGGCACCTACTGACCTGCGGAGTTCATCTTTCAGTATCCTGTCTTTTTGCCTTTTCATACTGTTCATGGGGTTCTTGAGGCAAGAATACTGAAATGATTTGCCATCCCCTTCTCCAGTGGACCACGTTCTGTCAGACCACTCCACCATGACCCATCCATCTTGGGTGGCGCCACATGGCATGGCTTAGTTTCATTGAGTTAGACAAGGCTGTGGTCAACATTACTTTGCTAACAAAGCTCCGTCTAGTCAAGGCTATGGTTTTTCCAGTGGTCATGTATGGATGTGAGAGTTGGACTATAAAGAAAGCTGAGCGCCAAAGAATTAATGCTTTTGAACTGTGGTGCTGGAGAAGACTCTTGAGAGTCCCTTGGACTGCAAGGAGATCCAACCAGTCCATCCTAAAGGAGATCAGTCCTGGGTGTTCATTGGAGAGCCTGATGTTGAAGCTGAAACTCCAGTACTTTGGCCACCTGATGCAAAGAGCTGACTCATTTGAAAACCCTGATGCTGGGAAAGATTGAGGGCAGGAGGAGAAGGGGACGACAGAGGGTGAGGTGGTTGGATGGCATCACTGACTCAATGAACATGGGTTTGGGTGTACTCCAGGAGTTGGTGATTGATAGGGAGGCCTGGTGTGCTGCGATTCATGGGGTCACAAAGAGTTGGACACGACTGAGCAACTGAACTGAACTGAGGGAAGTGTTTGTTACATTCAGTAGATGGATGGATGGATGGGTGGATGGGAGAAATGGGAGGAGGAGCCTTAGTGCCTTCATTTGTTATACAAAAAGAATGTTAATACATTATTTAGCATCCTTATTTTATAAAATGTATTTGTATTTGTAAAATGTATTTTATAACTTCTCATAGTTTCAAAAGTTTTCTCAAGTTGTAATAACATAGGACTGTTGCCCTGGTTCCTGCAAACAAGTGCCTGTGTCAAAATGCTTTACAGAGTGGGTTATGCTGATCTGCCAAGCTGTTTACACTTACTGTGAGCTTCCCTGGTAGCTCAGCTGGTAAAGAATCCGCCTGTAACGTGGGAGACCCCAATTTGATACCTGGGTTGGGACAATCCCCTGGAAAAGGGATAGACTACCCACTCCAGTATTCTTGGGCTTCCCTGGTGGCTCAGACGGTAAAGAATCTGCCTGCAGTGCGGGAGATCTGGGTTCGGTCCCTGGGTTGGAAAGATCCCCAGAGAAGGGAAAG
This sequence comes from Cervus canadensis, assembly GCF_019320065.1. Taxonomy (NCBI): domain Eukaryota; kingdom Metazoa; phylum Chordata; class Mammalia; order Artiodactyla; family Cervidae; genus Cervus; species Cervus canadensis. The sequence continues at coordinate 30,926,331 of NC_057392.1, read as the reverse complement.
GCTACCCACTCCAGTGTTTCCGCCTGGAGAATCCTGAGGAGAGAGGGGCCTGGTGGGCTACGGACCATAGAGTACAGAGTCGGACGTGACTGAGCCCAGCACAGCACACAGGAGCACTAATATTAGCTGACTTTTCTGTTTTCAATGACTATTTGCATCAGTTTTGTCATTTGATTTTCAAAACAATGGCCTTTTCAGAATAAAACCCTGACTCTGCCACTGGACTTCTGAATACAAATCTTGGTTCAGCACCAAATCACCATGTGATCTAGACAAGTGATTTAACGTCTCCAAGGATCAGTTTTCTCATCTGTAAAACAGGGATAATAATTGTACCCTTGTAGTTAGACTGTTGTAGGAATTAAACACGCAGGTAAGGTTTTGGGTACAGAGCCTAGTGAAAAAAGCCTCAGCAGGTCACTCTTGTCTTAGCGGTGATGACAGTAACAACTCCCTGTGTTAGACATCAGCCCTTCTGTGCTTCCACTTTCTTCGGGGTGAGGACTGCGTTTTCTTCCTCTCTGCTTCCCCTCCCAACATAGGGCCAGTCATGGACGAGGTACTCAACAAATGATTGTTGGAATGAGTGAGGTAGGCAGGTAAATTTCTTTCAAATCAGAAAGTTGTTTTCTAAATGACTAAACTTGAGCTCAGACAGGTTGCTCCCAACAAGTTGTGAGCAGCTGCTATAAATCAGTCCCTTAGATTATGTCATTTACTCTCCAGGCAGTGTTACAGGAGGTTTTCAAGTGGAGTCCCAGGAGGAGAGCCCCATCTTTGAATCCCGAGCCCAGAACCATTTCCACTAAACTCCCCTGCCTGTCTCACAAAATACACAAGAATTATTCTAGGGTCAGTGACTAATATATAATCATTACAGCATTTGGGAAAATGACTTTATATGAGTTATAAAATGAATTGATTATCCAAGTTGTATGTATCTGTTTGATCACAAAGGAAACTGTACATGAGAATGTTACACTATTCTAAATATTCTAGGTTTTTGAATTCTGCAGTAAAAAAGACAACAGGTAACTGAGTATGAATATGATAAAATGAACAACTAAGGAAAGAAGAGTCTGAACAGATACAGAAAGAGTCGGATAAGTGAGCACTTTACAAATGAAAGCAGATGTATGAAATTACCAACTGTCAGATCAGCAATGGAAATGAAGATGATAAAGTGGTTCCTTCCATAGATTATAATTATTCATCTTGCCCGGTCCTGTCTCCTTTCTCCATAATGTTCATGGAAAGGGGGAGGGAGTGGGAAGCTGTCGCAAGGAATGATGTTTCCAACAGAAGAAGAAAGAAAGGAAGTCTAGGAACCAAGGGTATTTCTGATCATAAAACATCGTTTTGTGACTTGTATTGTTCCTAGTGAATCCCAGTTGTTTTCCTGTGAAATATTTTTCAACTAACCATTAACCATTCTGATTAACACAAAGGATTCAGTTGCAACCACAGGAAGTTGCAGCTGTAAAGTTTGTTCACAGTCCTGCTGTTGAGGCCGTCAGCCTGGCTCCCAAAACCAGCATCGCTTATGGGCGCAGCGGTGACATTGGGGGCAAACGGATGGCCAAGAAATGGAGCAGTTTTTACACAGACCTGCCGGAAAAGACTGTTTAATAATTGCAGCCGTAATGAGGTTGATTGGGGGAAAAAAGCCTAAATGTCGGTCTAAGGAACACAGGCTTCTCCATGAAGATTTTGACACTTCCTCCAAGAAAATGCTGCATAGATATCTTTGCTAAATTCCTTGTTACCCTTAGAAAAATAAATAATTTGAAGAAGTTATATTCTCTTTAATTTTGAACTGTGTAATATTTATATATACAGAAAGTAAATGGGACATGTGTAAGTTGCAAAGTATAATAATCATGGTAAATAATATTTCATAAGAATTTTAAACTGGTTCTTTCCCATTCATAAGATTCTTGCTTCTAATTTCCAAGCAGTGAAGTAGAGACATTTAAATACAGCCATATATATGGCAATAAATGTGCATGCTCCTTGTTTATGTTGCAAACGCACACACACCTCAGGCTCTTCCGTCCAGCACCGCCCTGAGGATGTGGCCTGTTTGCTGGATTGTGTGGACGGCACAGTGTGCAGCTTCAGGGGCTGTTTGGTAATGATCCCTTCTCCCCTTTCCCTTTATCAGAGTCAGTTCAGTTACTGATTTACTTTGTTTGAACCTAAGTTGTTATTTTGTTTCTCTTAGTGGTACAGATACCCGAAACTGGATGGCTTCTCAGTGACGTTTTCCCTTTTGTTTAGTGATCTCCAGTAACTACCAGACCTGTCTTGGCCTTCTAATGCATTACCCGCTCATCGGGGATGTTCACTCACTGATCCTTAAGGCTCTGTTCCTTCGTGACCCAAAGGTAAGCTTCCCAGGCGGGATGTGCACAGTGTTAAGTGGGGTGAAAAATTGGCCTGTCCTCATGACTCTAAGGATTCATAATGTAAAATTTGCCTAATGGCAGATGAATCACCTGCTGAAAGAATTTGCCAAAGAGTCGTAGGCCAAAACTCCCATGCCTGATGGGCTAGCAACTCAGCAGGCAAACGCAGAGGCCATGGGCTGAGAGACGGGAGCGCTCTGTTGTTGCTCGGAAGGGCCTCTGCCCGCCTGCTCCCCTGTGAGTTTAGGACGTGGCTGAGCACCCGCTTCTGCTGGGAACCGTGCTTCCTGGCCGTCAGTTTCCCGCTCGGGGGCCAAAACTGACCCGGGTAGAGCCTCGAGAACCATGTGAACACCAGGACGTTAGAGCTCTGAAACAAACACCCGTTTTCTAAGAATTTATAATGTAATGGAATGCTAAATTATTTCATATTATGAATGTGTGTTCATTTTGCGGGTTAAGAGTAACCTAATAAAGGAAAGAGAATTTAATGCTGACTTCTCTATTTGAACTTAAGTCACCAAAATTTTCTTTACACTCCAGAGAAAAAGTGTGCTCTTTTACAACTAATGTTATATTTCTTGAAAATAAGAACATTAAGTGATCTAAAAAAAAAAAAATCTGTGAATCCTTGATGCTTCAGAACCAAACAAAAATATTGGATGGAGCCTGAGAGAGAAACCCCACCCTTGGCTCACTGGCAGGGCCCCCTGCAGTCGTGCTGGCCGCGGTGGAACCGTCTCTGAGTCTGTCTGTCTGCGGGTCCACTGCCAGCGTCCTGTCTGATTGACGTGGACCTCCAAGTCCAACGTGATTCTGATTCTGAGAGATTTCTGTCCTTGCCTCAGTTGTTGACGTCAACCTTTGAGCATATCTTATATTTATTTTTTGCTTGATTTTAAATTATTGTTTTTCCTTGTGCCTATATCCATTTTCTTAGAAATGCACAATTTTTGTATCATTTCTCCTGCACAAAATTTCATTATGTATCAGAAATATAATCCATCATTTCTCTGATACAGAAGGTAGCTTATCTTTTTTCTGGTAAGGTTTAGGAGTCGGACTATGAAAAACATAAAGTTCCATATTTTTTATGTGTATGTACACTGTAGAAGTATATTATTTTAATATGAAAGAGCCAAGATTAGTGGCATATCTATAAAAGGAGTAAAGAATGAAGTTGCTGGTCAATGAGGTATCTGAGTTTTGATCTACAGACTTATGGTAAATTCTATCTGCTCAGCACTGGGAATTATTAGAGTCACACAGAGTGGGAAAAAATTACTAAAATAGCCATTTGAATTATCCATTTGTGTGATTTGTTTGGTTTAATTGAAAGGAGAAATGAATCTGTTATGTAAACCATCCATCTTGTTAAGTTTTTTCCTAGCTAAATACGGTTGTCCTTCCTATAAACCATTTGTGCTTATAGTTGCAGAATTCTGATACTAAATTCATCAATGTTATTAGCAGAATATGTGATTTTAGAATGCTTTTGGTCTCAAGAAGGTGGTAGAGGGATTTCCCCTTTGGTCCAGTGTATAAGACTGCACTCCCAATGCAGGGTGCTCGGGTTCAATCCCTACTCAGGGAACTAGACCCCGCATGCCACAGCTAAGGCGCGGAGCAAATAGATAAATACACATTTAGAAAAGAAGGGTGTGTGTGTGTGTGTGTGTGTGTGTGTGTGTGTATGTGTGTGTGTGTACACACATATAGAGAGAGGGAGAGAGAGAGAATAATGAAACCACTTCTACAAGCATTAAATTCTTCTCTAAGGTTTAAGAGGAGAAAAAAAAAATAGCATAAAAGGTATCTAAAAAACAATATTCCTCACTTTTACCTTCAGGGTCTTACCAAGTAAAAACAATTAAGGTAAGTGTCCAAAAGTTAGGACCTTAAACTGGTATTTCTGAGACTTGAGAACCTGGGCAGAAGGCAGGAGTCACATTTAAAAAGCTTTTGAGAACAAGGTCATGGCATGGTGACATCTGTAAGGGAAAATAAAGACAGCTGCAGCATTTTAAGGGGGTTTCAGATGGCCATCTCAGCGAGGCGGGAGTTTAGTTAAGTGTTTGTAATGCTGACCCACTGACTTTGTTAGTAAATGTCAAATGTAACTAACATTACTCGCAGTAGTGCCGACTGAAGGTCTGTCGCAGTGAGGGGTCCTGGGTCTAGCCAGGAGCCTGAGCTAGAAATCCGGACACTGGTTCAAGTCTTGACTCTCCCGCCAAATATCCTGTCATCTGGTGAAATCCACACTTCCTGAGTCTTGGTCGTCTCTTGTGTTGAATTACTTTGCCTCTGATAATCCACCCAAGCAGAGCAACCTTTGACCATAAAGAACTGACTTCTAATGATACAGTAAGATCAAACACAGAAGTGGGGGGGAAAAAAGTTTACATGTATATTCTAAAACTCCCCAAGTGGATATGTAGTTCATGTCAATTATGAACTCATAGAGGAGGCCAATGGACACTGGGAGGGAATAAAGAGAGGAAGGAAAAGGTGTTGCTAGTACCCCACCCCATCCTCTGAAGATCCAGCCATCAGAGTGCTTTAAGTGTTTCCTGTGTACTGGCAACAGTGAAACACTTAAATCAGAGTAAGTGCATGCACACAGGCAGATCTCTGTAAACTAGTAGAAAGCGGAGGTTTGAAGCCTGGGCGTTTGCTTTCCCATGTCCCAGCTTCACCAGGCACCTGTGCTTAGAGCTGCTGACAGACACAGTAAGATGGAAGTGAACGAGGCGCTGGGCCTCCCTAGTTCATCGTCAGCCTGCAGAGCAGCGCTTCGCCCCCCGCCAGCCCTCAGCCCCAGTGGAGCCTGCTCAGCTGAGGATAGACTGTGGGAGAGCTCGAGGCACTGGGCTGTTACTCGTTTGCCATCAGATGTAGGCTTTGCTGGGAAACTGCTTCTCAGCGGAGCAGACTCAGGTGATAGGCCTGTAAACGGGTCACAGGCTCACACTCCCCGTCTCCAAGCCCTCTGCCTTGCTTGGTTTGGTCGTCACTCCAGGCTCCAAGACGGGCAGAGTGGGCTATCTCTCCTCTTCCTTTTTCAGTGCACAGGATCAAGGCCATGTGGCTTTCCCCAGGCCAAGCTGCCTGCACGCGTCCAGACCACCTAGAAAGGTTCCAGGCCCTGCTCTGCTCACCCGCTCCCGAGAGTCCCAGCGTCTGCTCTCCCTTCTCCAGGAAGCCGTTCCAGGCTCAGACGAGCAGGTGTTTTCCCTCTGAGTCCCCTCAGCACCTTAGTTTAGCGATTTGCTTAGTCACTCAGTCACAGGTTAGCGATTTGCTTGCCTCTTTTATCAGCTATCTCTCCTCATGATCCTCTCATTTGATAGCTTTAGCCTTGTGTCCTGCAGTGGTTGCTCTTAAGAAAACAATAGTAAATTGAATACTGACTCTAATCTGGGTGGATCTCACTCACCTCACCTGTTTTCACCTCACTTTGCCGAATCCACATTCCACAGAAACCATGGTCAGTGGATTATTCGTCAGCTGCCATTTTTATCAAGATGGTGAAGAGACGCTAGAATTTGAACTTAAAGGACATCTAGTTCCTTAGTTTGCTATCAGACAGAACTATTTGAAAACCTGTTACTACCCTCAAATAGCATGGAACAAAGCAGACACAACAAAGAATCCAGTTAGCATACTTCACTTGGACTGTGAGAACTCCAGAACTGCAAAGAACCAGGAGAGCCTGACACACCTCCTCCTCCTGTGGGCGAGCAAGCTGACGGTCAGAGTGGAGCTGAGAGGCGCACGCAAGGCCACACAGCTCATCAGAGCAGGTCGGGGGCAGAACCCAGGTCTTCAGCCTCCTTCCCGCCTGAGAGATGTAGTTTGTGTTAGTTTTAAAAATGGTAGAACCTTAGTTACTGATACTTCTCCTATACATTCTTTTATTTATAGTAGTAGGTATTGTTTGCATTTGTAGTAAGTGAAACTGACGTGTTTGTAAGTGACCCAGGAACTACTTGAAGTGTTTTTAAACGTATGAAGAGACTGGATATCAGAGATCTGTACCATTCTCTCCTCTGCTCACCTTCCAATATGGTTTCTATACGTAGCTCTTCAGACCACAGTCTCCATGCTTGTTTCCCTGTCTTTTGTTATATTAGAATCACTGAGCAGATTTCCAAAAACAATCCACTAAATGAAGTGGAGGGATGGAGGGAGGGCAGTCTGAAAAATATGAAGGGATTAAAAAACATTGTTCTAACTAGTTGTTCAAATTCCAAAAAAAAATTAAAAACCCAATTAGAAACAAAAGTCATAGAGAATGTGAACATATTGTGTTCCTTAAATAACCAGATGTTCTTTCCTTCCTGAAGGCAGTAAGGGCTCGGAATAAAAGGTTTAAAACTATTGTTTTAAGTTAACTGTGAATTTTGCAAATCTGCTTTTACCCTTCAGCAAATAAAATTCTAATACGGAAACATAAGCAAAGTAATTTTCATTTTTCGGTCCTCTCTTACTTGTGTTGTATGTTGAATGCTAACCTTATCACAAAGACTTATTACAAATGAAATACAGCACATTGATTAACACTGTATATTCTTTAGTAAGAATTTGACAGCCACCGTTTGAAGACTAGAATATTGTCAAAAAATTATTTCTGGTAAGTTCGCAAGCATCTCTTTTAGCAGTGATTGTTACTCTTTATGGGAGAAAACTGCTAGAAATTAGATAACTTAATTCTATAGTCATTCTTGTACACAAAAACATCCTATAAAATATAGTGTACAGTGTTCTTGTGCTTGGCCAGTTCTGATTTGGCTAGTGTTTGGAGTTATGTTAAGACTTTGCTTTTTTAAATTATAAAATCCAAATACTCAGATTTTATGCCGGTAATAGATTTTTATTTTTTTAATTCCAAAACCCTCAGTGTACATGCAACTTTTTTTTTAATGTCAAGTGACTTTACTAAAATGTCATATATCAGAATTGAAATGATAAATGGATTCAAGTCTGGTGATGATGATAGAAAATGCTTCATTCTGGTAAGGCCATTATAATGGCTTCTTCTCTGAGTGGTGAAGGACACACACACTGACTCTTTGAGAATGCACATTGTCCATTTATCTCCTTTTCCTGATGTTCTTGTTGGAGGTTCTGTTCAGATTTCCTAGGATACTTTTTGTGTGATTTTGTTATAGAAAGAATGTGTTACTTCTGTTTTTGTCATCCTTTTTCCCTTCTAAGAGCTGAAGCGGTTCCCTAAAATCTGCCTTTCTTGAAGAATCATATTTCTGTGTGTTTTCTCTGTTAGTGACCAAAAGCAGGTGTTTTTTTTCCTTTGTATCGACTATATATTGTTCTTTTTTTCACTAAATTTTAACCAGTTGAATGTTTATTGTAGTTAATATTTAGGTATTGGTGATTCCTCAATTATGTTTTCACATTCAGTCAGAAATACAGACTTTTTGACATAGACTAGCCTTAAAAACCTCAAGTTTTACTTCTGAGTAAATAGTGGTTTTCAAAAATCTATAAAAGAGTGATCAAAATATCTTTATTGAACCAGTATTTGAAATTTGTTATTTATTATGTTCAGACATTTCATAAAGTAGAATTATGTTTTCCTCAAATCTTACTAAGGGTTTTCTCGGGCCTTAAATAATTTTGGATCGTTTTAGAAAAGCATTTTGAGTTTGTTATTCAGCAGATCTTTACTGCGTGTTACCGTGCACTGGCACTGTTTAGCTTCCGGTGACATTGAAGGTGGAAGAAATGAAAGAAAAATGGCCCTCACCATAACAAACAAGGAAACAGGAAGTACTCGTTTGTCATGTGTTATACAAGGTGCGAATAGGATGTCATCCTTAAAATGAGAAGAGGGGGAGAATCTGATCTAGATGAAGACCTCCGTGGGTTGGTCTAACGGCTCTCTCTCAGGAGGCACCATTTGAGGTGAGAACTGTTGGAGGAGAAGGAACGAGCCAGCCAAAGAGTAGGGAGAGGAGCCTCCATGCAAGGGACAGCAAACACAGACTCCGAGGCAGGAAGGAGCGTGGACTGTTGGTGGAACCAGAAGGCCAGCGAAACTGCCTGGGGCCCCGCCTGAGACAGGGATGGGCCTGCGAGGCTGCATGAGGTCGCAGTTTGAAACTCCAGAAAGATGCTGGGTTCATGACGGCTCTTCCTGATGGTTAAGACATCTTGTCATAAACGACTCTTGCTCTCAGCCAGAAGTGCCAAAAACTCTTCTTAAAAGAGCTCCCCACCCCTGGGTAAAACGCATTCATTTATTCAGATCTCCAGGAAGACACACTCATTTATTCAGACCTCTAGACTATCACAAGAGTCTGGCCAGTAGATTCTTATTTAAGAAGCCCGGACTCTGAACTCTTTTGGTCATACATATATTACTGTTAAAAAACCACCTGACTGCCTTCTGTATACCACCAATCTCAGTCAGCTTTGCTTCAACTTCCATCAGCATCATGCTCACCAAGTAGTGTTAAGGGAACTGGACCCAGGTTTCTCATCTACCAAACAAGAGCTCTACAAGGGCAGGGACCAGATCTCCAGTAGCATTAATCCTGGGTCAGCCCTCTGAAGGAATCTCAAAATTCAGGTTTCGCCTCTATCACAGCCTGCTGTTTTTATGGGGCAGGTCACCCTTTTCTTGAACAGAGGCTGGATCACATAATCCTAAAGGACACTTTTGATATGTTTTAGTAAGATGCAATTAAACTCAGCAGATCCTTCCTCCTTTAAAAAAACAACAACAACAACAACTATTTACTGTGTATAGAGGATGAGAGTTGGTCCATGTGATTGGGACACAGTCTGTTACAGGTGTGAACAACTGATTTGGAAGGTAAAATGAATGAGCATATTGTAGAAAGAACAGCTGATTTGGTCTTTCAGAGTCAGAAAATCTTCTATATGGGCTTTGAACAGTTTTCCTGGGACATTATTCCGTCTTAAGGAAACAGTGTAAACAGAGTTCCTGAGAAGGGCCGAAGCAAGTAGCCAGGCCGGGCCTGGCAGTTCTCTAGCCACAGTCATTCAGGGACCCCTCAGGGGCCTTCCCTCAGCACATATATGTTAGCAGACACCAATTTCTTTTTATTAAAGTATTATTGATTTGCAATATCATGTTAGTGTCAGGTGTATGGCCCAGTGATTTGGTTGTATATTTATATATGTGTGTCATATATATTCCTTTTAAGATTCTTTTCCTTTATAGGTGATTATAAAATATTGAGTATAGTTCTCTCTGCTATGTTATGTATTTTATATTTAGTACTGAGAACATGTTAATCCCAACCTCCTAATTTATCCCTCTGCACAACTGCACTCATCTCACATTCTAGCAAAGTAATACTCAAACTTCTCCAAGCTAGGCTTCAACAGTATGTGAACTGAGAACTTCCAGATAGATGTTCAAGCTGGATTAAGAAAAGGCAGAGGAACCAGAAATCAAATTGCCAACATCCATGGGATCATAGAAAAGGCAAGAGAATTTCAGAAAAACATCTACTTCTGCTTCATTGACTATACAAAAACCTTTGGCTGTGTGTATTGCAACAAACTGTAGAAAATTCTTAAAGAGATGGGAATACCAGACCACCTTACCTGCCTCCTGAAAAATCTGTATGCAGGTCAAGAAGCAACAGTTAGAACCAGACATGGAACAACGGACTGGTTCCAAATTGGGAAAGGAGTAGTACATCAAGGCTGTATGTTGTCACCCTGCTTATTTAACTTCTATGCAGAGTACATCATGCAAAATAATGGGCTGGATGAAGCATAAGCAGGAATCAAGATTGCCAGGAGAAATATCAACCTCAGATATGCAGATGACACCACACTTATGGCAGAAAGTGAAGAAGAACTAAAGAGCCTCTTGATGAAAGTGAAAGAGGAGAGTGAAAAAGTTGGCTTAAACCTCAACATTCAAAAAACGAAGATCATGGCATCTGGTCCCATCACTTCATGGCAAATAGATGGGGAAACAGTGGAAACAGTGGCTGACTTTATTTTTTTGGGCTCCAAAATCACTGCAGATGGTGACTGCAACCATGAAATTAAAAGATGCTTGCTCCTTGGAAGAAAAGCTATGACAAACCTAGACAGCATGTTAAAAAGCAGAGCCATTAATTTGCCTACAAAGGTTCGTCTAGACTAAGCTATGGTTTTTCCAGTAGTCATGTATGGATGTGAGAGTTGAACCGTAAAGAAAGCTGAGCACTGAAGAATTGATGCTTTTGAACTGTGGTGTTGGAGAAGACTCTTGAGAGTCTCTTGGACTGCAAGGAGATCCAACCAGTCCATCCTAAAGGAACTCAGTCCTGGGTGTTCACTGGAAGGACTGATGCTGAAGCTGAAACTCCAATACTTTGGCCACCTGATGTGAAGAACTGACTTACTTGAAAAGACCCTGACACTGGGAAAGATTGAAGACAGGAGGAGAAGTGGGCGACAGAGGATGAGGTGGTTGGATGGCATCATGGACTCGATGGACATGAGTTTGAGCAAGCTCTGGGAGTTGGTGATGGACAGGGAGGCCTGGCGTGCTGCAGTCCATGGGGTCTCAGAGAGTCGGACACAACTGAGCGACTGGACTGAACTGAGCAACTCCTCTTCCCTTTCCCCTTTGGTAACCATAGGTTTGTTTTCTCTGTCTGTGAGTCTCTGCTTTGTAAATAAGTTCATTTGTATAAGTTTTTAGATTCCACATGTAAGCAATATCATGTTTGTCTTTCTGCATCTTACTTCATGTAGTATGCTAATCTCTGGGTCCATCCATGGTGCTACAAGTGGCATATTTCAGTCTTTTTATGGCTGAATATTATTCCATTGTATATATGTTCCACAACTTCTTTATCTATTCATCTTTGAGCACATTTAGGTTGTTTCCATTGTCTTGATTCTTATAAAAAGTACTGCTATAAACATTGGAGTACATTTTTCTTTTGAAATTACAGCTCTCTCTGAATGTATGCCCAGGAATGGGATTGCTGAATCATATGGTAGCTCTATTTTTAGTTTTTTAGGAACCTTCCTACTGTTCTCTATAGTGGCCATACCAATTTACATTCCCGCCAATAGTGTGGAAGGGTTCCTTTTTCCAATACTCTCTCCAGAGTTTATTATTTGTAGGCTTTTTGATGATGGCTATTCTGACCAATGTGAGGTGATACCTCCTTGTAGTTTTGATACCCATTTCTCTGACACTTAGCAGTGTTGAGCATCTTTTTGTGTGACTTTTGGCTATCTGGATGTCTTCTTTGGAGACGTGTCTATTTAGATCTGCCCATTTATTGATCGAGTTGTTTAGTCTTTTGATGTTGAGCTCTATGAGCTGTTTGTATATTTTGGAGATTAATTCCTTATGGGTTGCATTGTTTGCAAATATTTTCTTTCATTCTGTAGATTTTCATTTATTTTGTTTATGGTTCCCTCTGCTGTGCAAAAGCTTTTAAGTTTAATCAGGTCCCATTTGTTTATTTTTGTTCTTTCCATTACTCTAGGAGATGGGTCCAAAAAGATGCTGCTGCAACTTAGATCAAAGAGTGTTCTACCTATGTTCTCCTCTAGGAGTTTTATAGTATCCAGTTTTACATTTAGGTCTTTAATCCATTTTGAGTTCATTTTTGTGCATTGAGAATGTCCTAATTTCATTTATTTTTATACGTAGTCTAGTTTTCCAAGTACTTTATTGAAGAGACTGTCTTTTCTCTATTGTCTGTTCTCGCCTCCTTTGTCATAGATTAATTGGCGTAGGTATGTGGGTTTATCTCTGGACTTCCTGTCCTATTCCACTGATAAATATTTGGTTTTGTGCCAGTGCCCCGCCGTTTTACTTATTGCAGCTTTGTAGTGTGGTCGGGATTTAAGGAACCTGATTCCTCCAGCTCAATTTTCTTTTTCAAGATTGCTTTGAGTGCTTGAGGTTTTTTGTTTCCATAACAAATTTTAAAAATTTTGGTTATAGTTCTGTGACAAATGCCATTGGTAATTGGTTGGGATTGCATTGAATCTATAGATTGTGTTGGGTAGTTCAGTCATTTTGAAAAGATGGATTCTTACAATCCAAGAATTGGTATATCTTTCCATCTGTTTCTGTCATGTTTGATTTCTTTCATCAGTGTCTTAGAGTTTTCAGAGTACAAGTCTTCTACCTCCTTAAGGAAGTTTATTCCTTAGTATTTTATTCTTTTTGATGTGATGATAAGTGGGATTGTTTCATAAATCTCTGTTTTTGGTCATTCCTTGTTAGTGTAGAGAAATGCAACATAATTTTGTGTCCTGGAGCTTAACCAGATTCATTGATGAGCTCTAGTAGTTTTCTGGTAGTGTGTAGGATTTTCTTTGTACAGTATTATGTCATCTGCAAACCGTGACAGTTTTACTTCTTTTCCCATTTAGGTTCCTTTTTTTTTTTCTTTTTCTTTTTTTCTCTTATTGCTGTGGCAAGCAGCAGTCAGAGAATTTTGCAGCTTCCAAAATTATGTTAAATAAAAGTGGCAAAACTGGACATCCTTGCCTGGTTCCTGATCTTATAGGAAATGCTTTCAGCCACTCACCATTGAGTGTGATGTTACCCGTGAGTTTGTCATACATGACTTTGATTATGTTGACGCAGGTTCCCACTGTGCCCACATCTTAAAGACTTTATTATAAATGTTGAGATTTTATCAAAAACTTTTTCTGTATCTATTAAGATAATCATATGGTTTTTATTCTTCAGTTTGCTAATGTGGTTATCATACTAATTAATTTGTAGATATTGAAAAATCCTTGCATTCCTGAGATAAATCCCACTTAATCATGGTGCCACGATCCTTTTAATATATTGTTAATTGAATTGCTAGTATTTTGTTGAGGATTTTTACATCTATGTTCATCAGTGGAATTGGTCTGTAGTTTTCTTTTTTTATGACATCTTCAGGCACTAATTTTTTTAAATACATCACATGTAGGATATCCTATTTGATAGTAGTTTATTAGGCATTAATTTATTTACTATTTCAGCTTCTGTGCTATTATTTAACATAAGTAAATGTTTTGTGTTTAAGTAAAAAGTTGATGTTGAAAGTACTTTTTTCAGTGATTTTTTGCAAAATTTATTGGCTAAAATAGTGGTTTGTGGTAACATTTGCTCAAAATAAGCAACATGTTTGTTTATATCTTTAAAGTCACTCTTGAAAAGTTCAGTGATTTTTTTTTTTTTTTTTATTGTGGGTGGCCAAAGAGAGCTGTGAAACTGTGGTGAAGAGTGCTCTGAATGTTTTAGAGGAAAGAGTTTCTTTACTGAAAGATAACCAATTATCATGGTGATTTATTTTTTCTCAAATAAGTAAAGAAGAGACTAAAATCCATGGTTAATTCTGTTCTCATTAACTATACACAAAACAAAATCTATAAACCAGTTCTCTGCTTTATGTTTGCTGTTTTACAAGTTAGGGGGAAATCTTGGCTTTTGCAGCGAAATATTTATTCCAAGTAGATTACTTAAGCTTTCAAAGCTATTAATCCTATGCATGTCAGCTTAGAAAGGCACTGAGGCCACAGATGTCCAGTGTGAACGTGTTACAGCACATTGCAGGGAGCTGTCTGGGCCCTGCCCCACGGGCAAGGGGCAGTGGCCACCCCGCCTCACCACTGACCTGCTCTCACAGAGTCAGAGGGAGCACTGGACGTTGTGCAGCCTGAGGTCAGAATCTAGGTGGACTGCTAAGACCGTCACTAGCCTGTAATCTCCAAAGGTCGTTTCCAGTTCTAAGTGCAGAGAGCCTAGCTAATCACTCATTTTTCTTCTTGTATATTGTGCCTTGTTCAGAAAGAAGAGGCGCCACTTTGAGTTCTTTGTCATCCTAATGTTACAGTTTAAAGAAATTGAAAGTCATAAATCACAAATTATAACAAAAGGACACAATAGAAATTAAAACTGACACTAGAAAAAAGCATAATTCTTTTTAATCTAAACAGTTATGACCACAGTAAATATGCCATTTACTCCTTAAATATATTAACAGTAAACATCTTATTGGGCTTCCCCTAATGCCTCACCAGTAAAAAAAAAATCCTCCTGCAATGCAGGAAGCATGGGTTTGATCCCTGGGTTGTGAAAATCTCCTGGAGGAGGAAATGGAAGCCTACTCCAGTATTCTTGCCTGAAATTTCTCATGGACAGAGGAGCCTGGCGGGTTCTAGTCCAAAAAGTCACAGAGTTGGACACAGCTGAGCACACAGACATCTTATAGCTAATTTAATAGCATTAAATGTATTGATTTTATAGAAGTCAATACATTCAAGTAGTTAACTGCATAATCATAATCGATTAACTGTTGCATTTAAATAATTTGAACACAAATCCAAAACAAAACCACAGAATATTTTATCATGGGGAACTTTTCAGTTTATTTTTCCCAGTTCAAGCACTCCGTGGCTCCATACTGGAAAATGAGTTGGTTTCTGTACAGCAAGTTTGTTCAGAGCTGCCCGCGTGACCCTGAAGCGGCACCCACAAGCCGACCCGTGCCAGACTCGCCCCGGCCGGGCCTGGGGGGCGGTGCAGGGGGGGGTCTGACCAGCGTTTGCTGTGTGAATAAGGCTCTCACATGTCCTTAGTGACTTTTTCTCAGTGTCTTCATGTGATTTGGAATGCTCCTTAATTTCCTTGGTCCTTTTTCCTTGATTTGAAGAGGAACCTTATAGTTCATTTCTCCACATTGTTTCTTTCTCCAAAATGCTATTTTTATAAATTCAGCCAAAATTCCCGAGCTCCCACTGTGTACCAGTAATATCCAAAATTTTAGAAATTCCCCAGACATCTTGGTTGAAACACGTAAGGAAGGATGAACAGGCGGTGTGGCCAGTGAAAGAAATAATACCCACTTGCCTGGTTCCCTGCCCTCCTGTGAGTCCTCACTGAGACACATGTCCCCTCGGTGAGCCCTGGGCCCGTCACCCGCAGACCACCCTGTCCCCACTCCTCACGGCCCCGCACCCCAATCCCATGGCAGTCATCAACTTCTGTCATAGTAAACAATTCATTTATTTGTTATGTTCTGCTGTAAAGATTTTCCTGTCTTCCTCTGACAATACATCCCCTCCATGAAGGCAGTGCTTTTAGTCTGTTTTATATTCTTACCAAAATACTGACAATAATAAAGGGAAAAGGAGGGAAGAAGGGTGACTGAGGGGAAACTATGGTCTCCATCACAGTGACATTTAGCAGGCGTTGACTGCCTCCCGGGCCCGGTACTGGGGATGCAGTGAGTCAGGGAGACAGGGCAGAGAGTCCGCAGGTAACGGTGGATCTTAACAGGCGTGCCAGACAGGCACCAGCCGGAGCCTGGTGCGCAAGCAGACGCCACACAGCCGCAAAGGGAGCAGGCTGCCGCAGGGGCCGGAAGTCGGTGTCTGTGACTGTGCTGCCACCGCCTGGTCTCAGATGACACTTGAGGAAATGAAGCTGAGGTGAGGGAAAAGCTACGGCCCAACCTGGGAGCCTAACGCTGGCTGAGACCAGTGCTTTCAGCAGTGTAGTGCGTGTGCGCAAGGGGCCTGCGCAGCAGGGTCAGAGGGGCACAGGGAGAGGACTGGAGCTTCTGGTATCTGCACCCTCCTGCAAAAGAAATGGAGGGCGAGCTTCGCCTGTGACATGCAGGCTGGCGTTGGTGCCTTCAGGCAGCCCTGCTGTCACTGGCCTCCCATCACCTGTTGGGTCTGCTGGGGGAGGCCCTCCCCACAGGGGCACAGAGTGACCCCTGCCTGCCCTTCACTGCCCCACGTGCCCAGTTACTGGGTCGTGCAGGTGGTAGTTTCTTAATTCCATATTTATTCCAGTGTTGAAAAGATGTCAGGGGCCATGAGCATCTCTTGTGGGTTTGCCCCATCTCTTCTGCTAATAACAGTTGCCCAACATAACTTCTGTTTGAAAAACAGACTTCAAAATTCCTTCCTCTAATGTGATGACAGGTAACTGTCAGTATTAAGGTACCATGCAAATATTTTTGAGTAAATAAACAATTTGTCTCTTCAAGGAAATGATGACATTTTAATAATGAGTGAAAATAAGAGCTTTTTCAAAGAAACTCGTGCTATTGGAAGGACATTTTGAAACTGGATATTTGGAAGTTTCATCTATTTGTGATGTTCTGGCCAGAAGCAATTTAAACAAATCACTTATTTACATCTCTCTACACTAAAAGATTATGGAAGCAGCGTTTTCTAACTTGCTTTCAAATCTTCTAAATGAAGAGATAAAGTCAGGTTTGAACCCTGTTTTTTTTTTTTAAATAGAGAAATGTGACATCTTCCAAGTAAGTTTTAAGAAGCGCAGAATGGGGCTTCCCTGGTGGCTCCGTGGCAAGGAATCCGCCTGCCAGTATAGGAGACAGGGGTTCGGTTATAGGAGACGCGGGTTCGGTCCTCGATCCGGGAAGATCCCACGTGCCATGGAGCAGCCGAGCTCATAAGCCGCAGGTGCCAAGCCTGCGCCCCGGAACCAGGAGCTGCGCTGCTGGGGCCGTGCGCGGCAGGAGGAGGAGCCACTCCAGTGAGGAGCCTGCGCGCCAGCAACAGGGGAGCAGCCCCAGGCGCCTCAGCCAGCGGGAAAGCCCATGCGGCAGCGGAGACCAGCACAGCCAGAAGTAGGGTTAAATAAGGAGAGCTGGGTGATGACTAATGCTAGGCGTGGACTGGGCTGAGGGATGCAGAGATAGCTGGCCAGACACCCCTTCCGTGTCTGTGAGGCTGTTCCTGAAAGTGCTGAGCCCCGGATCGCTAGACCAGGTCAGGAAGATTCTCCCGCACAGGCGCGTCCAGGCCCTTGAGGGCTGCAGGAGAAGCAGACGCCGAGGAAGGGCGTCCTTGAGCCGGATGCGCGTCTCCTGCCCGCACACCTGGGCGCCCGGCTCGTGGCCTCCGGCGTCTGACCCACCATCGCCCCCTCCCCAGCCTCCCCCGTGCCCCTCTCCCTGCTGACTTGCCCCCTTCTCAGACCTTGGAGCGTGGACTGCCTTACAGCACTGGTGGTCCTGCTTCTGAAGTTCCCCAGCGGTCTCTTTCAGCATATCTCACCACCACAACCACATGAACCAATAGTAAAGTCTTCTCTGCTGTATCTGTGCTGTCCTGTTGGTTCTTTTCCTCTGGACTACCCTGACTAATACCAGCTGATTAACATTGAAGAAGACATAAGTTTTATTAGCCAAATTTTAACAAAAACCTTGGCGTCATTGATGAGTACCAAAATAAATACCATGCTTTAGCAAGGGCAGCCAACAATGGCCTTCCTTCATTCAGACCTGTATCTCTTTCTGAGTGTCAAAAACTGGCTGTTGCAAAGCATTTAACCAAGTAAAGAAGCTTAGTCAATCACATTCCTACCATTAAACATAGATTATTTTAGGAAGAGCAAAAAAATATAATAAAGATAGTATTATAAAATTACTTTAAATGTAGTGTATTTAATCTCATTTAAAAACTTGTGCATATATTTTCTAATGTACATAACAGATTAGTGCAAGTGGTCTATGCATATGATTTGTAAATAAATAGACAGTGTTACATGTCAAGCCCCCTGATTTTAGGTAGCAAAGGCATAATCAAAGTTGAGAGACCCCTGCTCTAGACAAGTGGCTCCAGTTGTTGAGAAAGTGCATCCAGTTGATCCCGATGCCTGGCCATCGAGGGAGCAGGACTGACTCTGGGCACACAGGTCTGGGCTCCCCCACCTTCCCTGAGCAGGGCCGCTTAAGAGGACGCAGGCCTCCCCCTTGTCTTGTGAACGAAGGCGCACTCCTGCGTCCCTCTAGTTAACCTGACGCTTTGCTGAATTCTGCACCATTGACTTCCACTGACAAGGGGACCTGCTCCATCCTGGTACTTTTGCTTTTTCTCATAGCTTGGATTCATCAGGCACTTTCTCTAGATGATAACTGCTGGTGAAGAAGGAATTCCATTCAGTTACAGGAATGCTGTGTATCGTGTGATTTCTTTGGAGGTTGTTGGGACTCGGGATCATGTAATTGCACCCGCGTCTGCTCCTGAGGTCAGGTGAGGGTGGGATGAAATGCCCCAGGTCACTCTCAGCCCCGCGGCGTGGCTGAGCCCAATGCCGCGGCCCCTCCGCCGCCTCGCCCGCCTGGCAGGTTTCTGGGACAGACTCTCACCATTCCCACACTCCCCACTTCCCTTTCTTCCTGAGGGGAACTGGTTTGCGTGAGTCTTCGTTTGTTCATGGTCTAAATACGGAGTTGGAAAGTTGGTCTGTTGTTAATTGGTTTGCCAGATCCAGCCTCTAGGTTCAGAAAGTATTAAACCCAGAGAGATGGATGGGGAAAGTATATAAAAATAATAATAATTACTGTTCTGTACTGAGGTTGACCTTTGTTTTTTATCATCAACCATACATCAGCAGTGGCCGCCGCCCAGGCAGGGGACGATGACATAGGAAATGAGAGTAGAGCCGTCAGGAGCGCCCGCTCACGGGCGAGAGCCACGGGGTGAGACGCAGAAGGCAGCGGTGGGATGCACACACGGACGTTGACGAGTGAGAATTAAGGAGCAGAAAGAAGATGTCTCCGGGACAGCTCTTCTTCTGGATTTTTCTTTTTGAGCGTGCCGTGTGCGCCGCCTCGGTGGTCATGCTAGAGCGTGTTGGCTAAGCTGCAGTGTGTTTCAGTCCGTTACCCGCATAAACGAAGCCCCGTGTTCCTGTGCTTTAGCACAGTAGGTTTGTAACTTCCGCACAGGTGACCGTCTGCTTTAGGTCGGGGTGAGGGTGTTGCAGGATCACCCAGGTCTTGGGGTGTCTGCCAGCTCTGCTCTTTTCGGCTTTGAGCTTCCAGGGTTATCCAGCACATTGGCCTCCTGACAGATGAGAAGACTAATTGATCACTGAACCGAATGCTTGCCGCTCAACCCAGCCGAGCTATCGACCGCAGGCTGTGGTGAAGGAAAACCCAGCACTCACTGCAGGGTGCAGAGCGCGGGGAGCGGGCAGCCCATGCTCAGAAGACGCCTTGAAGGCTTTCGGGGAAGAGATTGTAAAGGAGGGTGAGGCTGGGGGCGGCAGCGCGTGGGATCCTCTTGTGCCCCACTCTCACACTGACTGGCTTAAGGCGAGGGTCAAACAGCATCAGCCTTCCGGTTTCAGCCAGCCTGGAGTCTGTGTGCGTATGGTCTTCATCTGGAGGAGCTCTGCCTCCTGTAAAAGCCACGTAGGGACGTGTGTCAGGCCTGCGTCTGCGTCTTTCAGGGAACTCTGCTGTTGTGACCAGTTTCCCACCCTCAGGGCTGTTCTTTGTTTCTGCGTCTTCACATTCATTCCCAGTCACTAACTCTTTGCGTCAGCCTTTTGAGACTCAAGGCATGCCTGGGAGACTAAAGGCCTTTTACTTCAAAAGTCGGGGACACGGATCCCTTGGGATTAAGATACCGTTGTATATGGTTTCAGTTCCACCTCTTCTTGGCTGCTTCCCAGTCCGGAGAACAGGTTTGGGAAAGGAAAGGGAGCACAGTTTTGGATAGAGAGGTTAATCATAAAATCGGCAGAGGAACTGTCTCAGGGGACTTGGTTTCAAGAGTTTTTTTCCAGACATTGGCATTCTTAGCTGTCTTGATAGCCCCCCAAGTTTCTCTTCTGTAGTGTTTCTTTAAAATGTAATGAAGAGAGATGAATTGAGGATGTTGCACAGGATGGTAAGCCCTAGAACTGATCATCGTCAAGTCTTAGGTTGGGTTGTTAGTGATTTGATTCTTTCTGGCCTTTTTGGGGGCTTCCCAGGTGGTGCTAGTGGTAAGGAACCTGCCTGCCAATGCACGTTAGATGTAACAGATACAGGTTCCATCCCTGGGTTGGAAAGATCCCCTTGGAGGAGGGCATGGCAACCCACTCCAGTGTTCTTACCTGGAGAATCCAATGGACAGAGGAGCGTGGTGGGCTAAAGTCCATAGGGTTGCAAAGAGTTGGACATGACTGAAGCAATTCAGCAGCATGCACGACCTTTTCTTGAAGTTCCTCTTGTGATAGAAGTACTGATTCATCACTCCCTTTCTCACTACAACAGCGGAAATAGTGCTTCAGATTATTGCACTCAAAGTAAACGTTGCGTGATGCCTACTTGGTTTGGGCTGTCTTTGTGGGAATAGCACCAAAGTAAGAAAATTTGAAGAAAGCAGAAAAATGACAGGAACAGTTAGAGTTGTTTTTCATGAACTCAGGAAAGAGGTAAACCCTTTACCCTTATTTTTCTAGCCAGTATCTGAAGAAACCCTGTCAGATTTTCTCATAAAGCTTCTTCTAACTTAATGTATCTATTACACATTCCACTAAAGAGGACCCACTGACAAGAGTGTCAGCTATTAACTTGAGATCCAACTACTTAATTTACTTAATTGGTAACATCTTATTTACACTCTCTTACTTGAACTTCCTTCCATTTGAGTTCTAGAGACTAAGTGATTAATACATAGGAAACAATATTTGAAATAGCACTGAGCAAAACCTAAAATTTCAGAATATATTTAGGACTTATTCAAAAGCAATTGACTTCCAGTTAAACAAGGGAGAAGTGATTTCATTATCAAAGAGGTAAAACAGTTTGATGCCCTAAAGGGTTTCACTGTAGGGTTTAATATTTGTGAGTGTGTGTGTGTATTTAAAATTACAGTCCTTTTCTACCAACCACTCTTTTTTTATATAGGAAAGCAATAGAACATAGATAATACATCTGTATTTTTCGTTTCTTCCTTTTTTAAAAAAATGAGATATATTTATGAGCTTCTTGAAAACAGAAAATCTAGAGAGTAACTTCAAGGAGCACTTGAGGAAAGTATCGGCAGAGGCTTGGTGAGTGGATCCAGAGCTTTGGATAGTGAACCGTTAGTTGTGTTTCCAAGATATCTACCTACTGATTGAGTTTGTGGAAAAATATGTAGATGAGCAAGTTTGTGAGAATATTTAGGTGTAAGAGGGTTTGATAATGAGTTGGTTTTGAGCAGGTTGTGGATCTCCAGGAAGAGACTCCGGAAGGCAACTGGGAACGTGTCTAGGACTCAAAGGAGCGATCTGGACCAAGATACAGATTTAGGTATCTTGGAAGACAGGTATGAACTGTAGTTGAGGGAATGTGAGTGATTGAGGAATAGCGTGCTGGGGGTCAGAGGAGAACTGGAAGGGAATCACAGGATGTAACGATCAGGACAGAGGACGGCAGGTGGGGAAGACTTGGAATGTGGACAAGCATGAGAAAGCAGGGTTACGTGTAGGGTTTTAAAAGCAGTCTTTAACTGATGTAGCATTGGTCTCTGACGTGTCTCACGTGCACCACATTAGACCTCTGCCTCTGTATAAACTGTAGCGACTTCAGTCACTGCTGAGACCTCGGTCTCTGTGGCCCTGTCTCCACGGTAACCCTTTGCTCACTTCACCGCCCCCACCCTTCTCCTCTGTAACCGCTACCCTGTTCTCTGCATCCGTGTTTGGTTTGTTTGTTCATTTATCTTGGTTTTTTTAGTTACACTCCAGGGATAAGTGAGATCGTATAGGACTGCTCTTTTTCCCTTTAACTTATTTTACTTTGCATAATGTCCTCAGGGACCATCTATGTAGTCCTAAGATTTCTTTTCTTTTTTTTTTTTTTCGTGGCTGAGTAGTGTTCCATTGTAGATGTATACCAGTTTAGAAGATAGGATTATTAGGCAATATAATTGCCTACGTGTTGATAATCCCAAGAACTAGAAATGGTTAGTGACAGATGTTGTAGAGAGATCAACTGAAATAAAAATAAACAACCTTGTTGAAACTGAGATGTTTAGGGTGAGTATTGAAGGGGAAATAAAAACTGGAACAGTGACATTAAGAAAAACGAAAGAGAAGCAAAAAGATTGTAAATGATTGCAAATTTAAAAACAATAGTGTGGAATCTAGGGGTGAAAATAGCAACTAGTATTGCTGATAGCCAAGGCTAAATTGTTTTCAGATGCATAGATAATGTGTCATTTCTCAACCAGATCTTGAATAAAGTAATATGCCCAATTTTTCATTCCTAATTTTGAGATATGAAAAATTGTGAAATATTATTTGAAAGTATAAACTGATTATTTAAAAGAAGCATAGGTAACACTTAAAGCATGGTTACCTCTTTATACCTGGGACTGTGATTATTTAACCCAAAAAGAAAACTAAGGGTTAATTAGCATACTTTGATGGACTCTTATGTGAATGACGGCAGCCACAGATATATGTAGGCAGAAGAGGTTTGAAGATGGAAATAGATTTAGTTCCTGACTGTACCGTTACTATCTTCATGACTTTGGCCAAAATGCGAATCATTCTAACCGGTCTTTTTACCTGTAAAGCAGTGCTGAGCTTGTTGGGACGGCTCTGTGAGTGTGAGGTGGTGGTTATGGACCGCATGGGCGGTCTGGCATCAGTGAGTGACGGCTGGTGGTCTGTGCGCTTTCTCAAGAGGAAGAAGCAGGGCGGAACGGGCGGGACTCTGTTTGAGGGTCTAAGCTGCGGGTTTTCTCCCCCTAAACCTAGTGTCTGATTGATGCTTTATAAATGAGCAAGATTGTTCCTAAACCTGTTAGTTTTCGGTTTCCATTTACATAGTAAACTTCCTAAATAATTTAATGTATTGTTATGTGTTGATTTTTTTTTTTTTTTTTTTAATTTTTGTGACTCCCTGGCAGTCCAGTGCTTAGGACTTGGTGCTCCCACTGCCAGGGCCCCAGGCTCGATGGCTGGTCAGGGAACTGAGATCCGTAAGCTGTGTGGTGTGGCTATAAATAAGTAAATAACCTTTAAAAAGAAAACTACCAGTTGCTTGTCACATAGGTGTATAGATAGATAGCATGAGTTTGAGCAAACTCTAGGAGATAGTCAAGGACAGGGAAGCCTGATGTCTGCAGCCTATGGAGTCGCAGAGTTGGACACAACTTTGTGACTGAACAACAATACATAGTTAAACTTTGAAGGTTCTAAACATCATTGGTCATTAAACAGCACCATCTAGAAAAAGAAGTCACATTTTATGGCTGATGAGAACTCGAAGAATGACAAAACCATTTCTTACTGCTGCGCTGCTTCTGTCTGGAACCACCCCCCACCCCCGACAACACATTCAGGTTGACAACCCCTCCTCCTCCTCCTGTTTGCTGTTCAGTTGTCACTTCCTCTGGGAAGTCCTCCCTGATGAAGTAAAATCCCCCGTTATGCACTTGCCTAGCACCCTGTGCTTCCTTTTCTAAGCACTCGGCAGGGACACAGTCTTAAACTGACATGTGTAATTGTTTCATCGTCTCATCCTCTTGCCCCTTCAGGGTGGAATCGAGACTGCTGTGTTCCCATTGTCCTCCCGGTACCCAGCACAGCCCCTGAGACATAGGAGGTATCTGCATAGGAGTATCTGTGGATTGGTGGGTGGCTGGCTGGGTGGAGCCAGAAGAATGGTTTTCTTTGCACACTGTCTTCACCCCAGCTGTGTGGTCTTCCTTCTCCTGGTATTGCTGTTTCTGCCCTTTTCCTGTGGGCACCTTCACAACCTTCCTTCTCATCCATCCGAAGTCACACTTCTTGGTTATGAAATGGCACCCAGATTCTCAGCTTCCTAATGAAACTCCTATGAAGGTTCAGGCAAACAGCATCAAAACCACAAAAACCAAACAAAGCAGACAATCTACTGCCTACAAGGAGTTGAGCTCAATTAGGAAAACTTAATTATATTGCCTGTGCTTTCTTTATAAAGCTGGGCGCCATCCACAGCCACTCAACCCGCTGCTCCTTTGTGAAATAAGTCATCAAACAGGTAGTCACGTTGTCATAGGCAACCCCTGTGCACCCTGCTTACTGAGCTTGGCCTCCCCTGCGAGAACGGCTGCCCGCTGCGGCTGCTCACTGGGCTTCTTTCCATTTTCCTGGAAAGAAAGATGACCTGAACTGTAACCATGATATAGATCAGGACAGTGGACTTAGCGAGTCGGCACTTTGTTCATCCGCTGGAACTCCCAGCAGCGTGAGATCACCCTCAGTCGCCAGGTAGCCCTTGCAGAGTGCCTTTCTCACAGGGCTGTGATGGCAGCACTGTTGGCCTCGCCCTGCAGGAAGGACCGAGGTGGGCTTCTCCCTGAGCCGTCAGTTGTGCGTGCGTGCGGGTCAGGTGGCTCTTCAGCCTCCTTCTCTGCAGCTCTTTCTGTAAAAGCCAGGCTCTGATGAGCTCTCCAGTTTATCTAGTTCATAGACGGTCACCAAGTACATACCGTGTACCAGACAGAGGGGATACGAAGGGAGACCTGGTCATGACCAGCCCTCAGGGACCTTCCACTCCATGTAGAAGGCAGATATGTACACAGGTGGCCGTCCTACAGGGCAAGATGAAGTAAATGCAGAACTAACTTAAAATTAGCAGGCTGTTGGAATTGAGGCAGCAGGGTGACACGGAAATTTACAACAGAATTTACGAAAGGCTTCACATAGGAGGTATATTTGACAAAGAATGAGAAGGGTTCTGGGAAGCAGAGAATAATGCAGAGATACCCTAACCCAAGGAAACAGTTTCCCTCAAGTCTGGAGATTTGGGGAATGTTCAGAGATGATGGCAAGTGAAACATTAAGTACCTGGTAGGTGATATTCTTGGGCTTCTCTGGTGGCTCAGCTGGTAAAGAATCCGCCTACAACGTGAGAGACCTGAGTTTGATCCCTGGGTGGGGAGATCCCCTGGAGAAGGGAAAGGCTACCCACTCCAGTATTCTGGCCTGGAGAATTCCAGGGACTGTGTAGTCAGTCCATGGGGTCTCAAAGAGTCGGACACGACTGATCGACTTTCACTTTCAGCTGATGTGAGACATATTTTAGGGCTGGATCATGGAGATCATGGTGGTCCTTGAATGTCTTGCTGAGAAATTAGAACTTTGGCAATTGAGACTTGATTCAGAACTAAGGGAGAGAAGTAAAAAAAAACAAAACCTCAGACCTATATTTTTCTAAGGTGATTGAGGTGGTATTAAGTGTATCAGCAGGCCCAAGATTAGAGACTTGATACAGTCAAGGCAAAAATCAAGACAGTTCTGAACCACAGTGAGGGTCCTGGTCGTGGAGCTGTGGGGGCTTGCCACAGGAGTCCTGGGAGGCAGAATGATAGAACTCGCTTAGCCCAGACGTTTTATGTCCTAGGTCTAGGGTTCTGATAGTGAGAGTGAACGTTGCTTAGTCGTGTCCCGACTCTTTGCGACCCCATGACTATACAGTCCATGGAATTCTCCGGGCCAGAGTACTGGAGTGGGTAATCTTTCCCTTCTCCAGGGGGCCTTCCCAACCCAGGGATCGAACCCAGGTGTCCCGCATTGGAGGTGGACTCTTTACGAGCTGAGCCACCAGGGAAGCCCAAGAATACTGGAGTGGGTAACCATTCTCTTCTCCAGAAGATCTTCCTGACCCAGGAATCGAACCAGGGTCTCCTGCCTTGCAGGTGGATTCCTTACCAACTGAGCTATCAGGGAAGCCTGGGATTCTGAGAAGTGGTTTGAAATATTAATGCCAGAAATTGAGACTTAGGAGTTTTGTGGAGGGATGAGTATTGAAAGAATTGGACAAGATAATTGAAATTGAGAGTGTATTTCAGAGATCACAAAATCACAAAGAATTACTGACAGATCTGTAAGATTACCTTTTGTGCATGTGTGTCTGTGTGTTTGTAGTGAAATCTTACAGTTGGTGCCACTTAAAGCTTATGGATGACCTTCAAATATCAGCCTTATGCCATCTCACCTTCCAGATCCTCAAAGGCCTCTGTGAAAGGAGTGAGTCCTGTGTGAGGTCATAGAGGTAGGCTAAACAAAGCATAGTGCTGTCTGACAGACTTTTGCTAAGAGTAGCAAGTTCAGCCAGGATCAGGAGCTGTCCTTCATGCCTGTTTAATCTAGGATGTAGGTGATGTAATGATTTTAGAGTACAAAATCTAAGCTGAGGAGGATATAAAATATTTTTATTTTCTTTATATAAAGTATAACTAAAGAATTAGGCTGTATTTTTGGTTTAGTGCAAAGTAGTAATAATAAGAAATCAGAAGTGATCCCTACCAGTAAACTCACGGTGGAGATAACTCCCATTGATGGTCAGATGGGAGTGGAGTAATATGATGCATGATATGAAAGTGACAGCAGTGTAAAAAAGTATGAAGTACAGATTCACATGCTAGCAAGGTAATGCTCAAAATCCTTCAAGTCAGGCTTCAACAGTATGTGAACCGAGAACTCTCAGATGTTCAAGCTGAATTTATTTTATTTTATTTTTTTTTTACCTAAAGAAACAAAAGACCTATACATAGAAAACTGTAAAACACTGATGAAAGAAATCAAAGAGGACACAAACAGATGGAGAAACATACCGTGTTCATGGATTGGAAGAATCAATGTTGTCAAAATGGCTATTCTACCCAAAGCAATCTATAGATTCAATGCAATCCCTATCAAGCTACCAACAGTATTTTTCACAGAACTAGAACAAATAATTTCACAATTTGTATGGAAATAAAAAAAACCTCAAATAGCCAAAGTAATCTTGAGAAAGAAGAATGGAACTGGAGGAATCAACCTGCCTGACTTCAGACTCTACTACAAAGCCACAGTCATCAAGACAGTATGGTACTGGCACAAAGACAGAAATATAGATCAATGGAACAGAATAGAAAGCCCTGAGATAAATCCACGAACCTATGGACACCTTATCTTTGACAAAGGAGGCAAGGATATACAATGGAAAAAAGACAACCTCTTTAACAAGTGGTGCTGGGAAAACTGGTCAACCACTTGTAAAAGAATGAAACTAGAACACTTTCTAACACCATACACAAAAATAAACTCAAAATGGATTAAAGATCTAAATGTAAGACCAGAAATTATAAAACTCCTAGAGGAGAACATAGGCAAAACACTCTCCGACATAAATCACAGCAAGATCCTCTATGACCCACCTCCCAGAATATTGGAAATAAAAGCAAAACTAAACAAATGGGACCTAATGAAACTTAAAAGCTTTTGCACTACAAAGGAAACTATAAGTAAGGTGAAAAGACAGCCGTCAGATTGGGAGAAAATAATAGCAAATGAAGAAACAGACAAAGGATTAATCTCAAAAATATACAAGCAACTCCTGCAGCTCAATTCCAGAAAAATAAATGACCCAATCAAAAAATGGGCCAAAGAACTAAACAGACATTTCTCCAAAGAAGACATACAGATGGCTAACAAACACATGAAAAGATGCTCAACGTCACTCATTATTAGAGAAATGCAAATCAAAACCACAATGAGGTACCATTACATGCCAGTCAGGATGGCTGCTATCCAAAAGTCTACAAGCAATAAATGCTGGAGAGGGTGTGGAGAAAAGAGAACCCTCTTACACTGTTGGTGGGAATGCAAACTAGTACAGCCACTATGGAAAACAGTGTGGAGATTTCTTAAAAAACCGGAAATAGAACTGCCATATGACCCAGCAATCCCACTTCTGGGCATACACACTGAGGAAACCAGATCTGAAAGAGACGCGTGCACCCCAGTGTTCATCGCAGCACTGTTTATAATAGCCAGGACATGGAAGCAACCTAGATGCCCATCAGCAGATGAATGGATAAGGAAGCTGTGGTACATATACACCATGGAATATTACTCAGCCGTCAAAGAGAATTCATTTGAACCAGTCCTAATGAGATGGATGAAACTGGAGCCCCTTATACAGAGTGAAGTAAGCCAGAAAGATAAAGAACATTACACCATACTAACACATATATATGGAATTTAGAAAGATGGTAATGATAACCCTATATGCAAAACAGAAAAAGAGACACAGAAGTACAGAACAGACTTTTGAACTCTGTGGGAGAAGGTGAGGGTGGGATGTTTCGAAAGAACAGCATGTATATTATCTATGGTGAAACAGATCACCAGCCCAGGTGGGATGCATGAGACAAGTGCTCGGGCCTGGTGCACTGGGAAGACCCAGAGGAATCGGGTGGAGAGGGAGGTGGGAAGGGGGATCGGGATGGGGAATACGTGTAACTCTATGGCTGATTCATATCAATGTATGACAAAACCCACTGAAATGTTGTGAAGTAATTAGCCTCCAACTAATAAAAAATAAAAAAATTTTTAAAAATAAATAAATAAAAACTAAAAAAAAAAACAAAAATCAAGCTGAATTTAGAAAAGGCAGAGGAACCAGCCAACATCCATTGGATCACAGAAAAAAGGAAGAGAATCCCACAAAAATTTCTGCACCATTGACTATGCTGAAGCCTTTGACTGTGTGGGTCACTACAAACTGTGGAAAATTTCTAAAGAAATGGGAATATTAGACCTGCCTCCTGAGAAATCTGTATGCAGGTCAAGAAGCAAAAGTTAGAACCAGACATGAAACAGCGGACTGGTTCCAAATTGGAAAAGGAATACAACAAGGCTGTCTATTGCCACCATACTTATTTAACATCTCTGCAGAGTACATTATGCAAAATGCCAGACTGGATGAAGCACAAGCTGGAATCAAGATTGCTGGGAGAAAAATCAATAACCTCAGATATGCAGATGACACCACCCTAATGGCAGAACGTGAAGAGGATCTAAAGAGCTTCTTGATGAAAGTGAAAGAGGAGAGTGAAAAAGTTGGTTTAAAACTCAACATTCAGAAAACTAAGATCATGGTACCTGGTCCCACCACTTCATGGCAAACAGATGGGGAAACAATGGAAACAGAGATTTTATTTTCTTGGGCTCCAAAACCACTGCAGATGGTGACTGCAGCCATGAAATTAAAAGACATTTGCTCCTTGGAAGAAAAGCTATGACAAACCTAGACAGTGTATTAAAAAGCAGAGATATTACTTCGCTGATGAAGTTTCGTGTAGTCAAAGCTATGTTTTTTCCAGTAGTCATGTACTGATGTGAGAGTTGGGGTTCCCAGGTGGCACTAGTGATAAAGATCCTACCTGCCAGTGCAGGAGACCTAAGAGTCACAGGTTAGATCCCTGGGTTGGGAATATCCCCTGGAGAAGGGCATGGCAACTCATTCCAGTATTCTTGCCTGGAGAATCCCATGGACAGAGAAGCCTGGCAGGCTGCAGTCCATGGGGTTGCAAAGAGTTGGACACAACTGAAGCGACTTAGCACAGATGTGAGAGTTGGACCATAAAGAAAACAGTGCACCGAAGAATTGATGCCTTGTGTGGTGCTGAAGAGAGTCCCTTGGACTTCAGGGAGATCAAACCAGTCAATCCTAAAGGAAATCAACCTGAATATTCATTGGAAGGACTGATGGAAGCACTGATGCTGAAGCTCCAGTACTTTGGCCACCTGATGCGAAGAGCCAACTCATTGGAAAAGACCCTGATGCTTGAAAAGATAGAAGGCAGGAGGAGAAGGGGATGACAGAGGATGACAAGGTTGAATGGCATCACCCACTCAATGGACATGTGTTTGAGCAAACTCCAGGACTCTGTGAAGGACAAGGAAGCCTGTCGTGCTGCAGTCCACAGGGTCGCAGAGAGTCAGACACGAGTGAGCGACTAAACAACAACAAAAACAGAAGTCTTTGGGAGGGCAGAGGGATAAATTCAGAGTTTGAGATTAACAGATACACGCTATTACATGTAACATGGATAAACAACAAAGATAGTGGACTATATTCACTGTCTCATGATAACCTACAGTGGAAAAGAATCTGAAAGAGAATACGTATGCATATATGCATGTATGTATGTGCACATAGATGCGTGTAAATGATTCACTTCACTGTCCACCTAAAACTAAGAGAATGTAGTGAACCAACCATGTGTGCTGGTTGCTTAGCCGTGTCCCGCTCTCTGTGACCCCGTGGACTCTATCTGATAGCCTCCTCTGTCCATGGAATTCTCCAGGCAGGAATACTGGAGTGGGCCATTCCCTTCTGCAGGGGATCTTCCCGGCCCAGGAGTCAAACCTGAGTCTCCTGTATTGCAGGTAGATTCTTTACTGGCTGAGCAGTCAGGGCAGCCTGCAAATCAACTGTATACTCCAGAAGAAAATAAAAGTCTCTACCCAGTCCCCCTTCGTATGCATCCATCCATTTCTCCTTTCAGGAAAAAATGTGTGTGTGTCTGTATTTGTGTATTCATTTACCAGTGCATATCATATTTTTTGTTTTTAACAGCTTGATTAAGATGTAGTTTACATACAATAAAAATCCACTAATTTAAAGCATACAGGTCAATGATTTTTAGTGTAGTTACAGAATTCTGTAGCCATCACAATAGTCTTAATTTTAGAACATGTTCATAATATCCCAAAGAACCCTTGTACTCCTGATCGGTCACACCCTAGTTTTCTCCCCCCACTCAAAAACTCTTTCCACCCCACCCTAGGCAACCACTCATCTGATTCCCGTCCCTATGGACTTGCCTATTCTAGATATTTTGTGCAAATGGAATCATACAATATTTGGCGAGGAGGTGGGGCTGGTGACTGGCTTCCTTAATTTAGCATAGTTTTTGAGGTCTATCCATGTTGTAGCATGTAGCAATACTTCATTTTTTATTGCCAGTTAATATTCCATTATGCATATACCACATTTTGTTTATCCGTTAGTCACTTGGTAGACATTTGTATTGTTTCCACTCTGTAGCTATTATAAATAATGCTGCTATGCACATTTCCCATGCAAGGGTTTTTTTGTTTTTTTTTTTTTAATATTTTTTATTTCTCCTGAAGTAGAATTGCTGGGTCATATGGTTACTTAGTCTGCATCCAACGTTTTGAGGAATTGTCAAAAGCTGTTGTGCAAAGTGGCTACACCATTTTACATTCCCACCAACAATGTATGAAGGAGGGTTCAAATTTCTCAGCATACTTGCAAGCACTTGTTAGGCCTGTCTTTTTTTATTAAAGCCATTTGCAGGGGTATGAAATGGTATCTTATTGTGGTTTTTATTTGCATTTCCTTGACAACTAATTATGTTGAGCATCTTTTCATGTGCCTTTTTGAGAAATGGCTCTTTGGATCCTTTGTCCATCTTTATTCGGGTTATCATTTTATTAGAGTTGTGAGAGTTGTTTATATATTCTAGATACAAGATTCTCATCTGACATATGATTTGCAAGTATTTTCTGTCATCTGTAAATCGTCTTTTCCCTTTCTTAATGGTATCCTTTGAAGCACAAACATTTTTAAGTTTGATGAAGCCTAACTTATGGCAAATAGATGGGGTAACTGTGGAAACAGTGACTGACTTTATTTTTCTGGGCTCCAAAATCACTGCAGATGGTGATTGCAGCCATGAAATTAAAAGACACTTACTCCTTGGAAGGAAAGTTATGACCAACCTAGATAGCATATTGAAAAGCAGAGACATCACTTTGCCAACAAACGTCCGTCTTGTCAAGGCTATGGTTTTTCCAGTGGTCATGTATGGATGTGAGAGTTGGACTGTAAAGAAAGCTGAGCGCCAAAGAATTGATGCTTTTGAACTGTGGTGTTGGAGAAGACTCTTGAGAGTCCCTTGGACTGCAAGGAGATCCAACCAGTCCATCCTAAAGGAGATGAGTCCTGGGTGTTTATTGGAAGGACTGATGCTGAAGCTGAAACTCCAATACTTTGGCCACCTGATGCGAAGAGCTGAGTCATTGGAAAAGACCCGGATACTGGGAAAGATTGAGGGCAGGAGGATAAGGGGACAACAGAGGATGAGATGGTTGGATGGCATCACCGAGTCTATGGACATGAGTTTGAGTAAACTCCAGGAGTTGGTGATGGACAGGGAGGCCTGGCGTGCTGCAGTCCATGGGGTCGCAAAGAGTTGGACACGACTGAGTGACTGAACTGAACTGAACTTATCAATATTTTCTTTTATCACTTATACTTTTGTTGTCATTTCTAAGAAATCATTTCCTAACCCAAGATCACAAATATTTACTCCTGTGTTTCATTCTAAAAGTTTGATAGTTTTGACTCTTCCATTTAGGTCTGTGATCCACTCTAAGTTGATTTTCTGTGGTGTGAGATAGGGGTTCAAATTCATTTTCCATTTGGGCATTAATTGTGTTTGTTGGAAAATCTTTTTCTTTGCTCCATTGAATTGTCTTGCCTCTTTGTCAAAAATTAATTAACCATAAATGTGAGGGTTTATTTCTGGACTCTCACTTGTATTCCATTGATCAATAGGCCTGCCCTTAATGCTAGTGCCATACTATCCTGATTATTGTAACTTTGTAGTATGTTTTGAAATCAGCTAATCTGAGTCACTTGCATTTCCATATGAATTTTAAGATCATCTTTGTTGATTTCTGCAAACAATTCCTTTTTTAAAATATTGGTAAAAATACCATTTGTATTCATCACTGCTTTTAAATTATAGACATGATCAAATCAGATGTATATCTTATTTAATAATTAATTTAAAAGCACATTTTACAATATCATAGGGGCTTCCCAGATGGTGCTAGTGGTAAAGAATCCATCTATAGGTGTAGTAGGTGCCGGAGGCACAGGTTCGATCCCTGGGTTGGGAAGATCCCCTGAAGTAGGAAATGTCAACCCCCTCCAGTATTCTTGCCTGGAAAATTCCGTGGACAGAGGAGCCTGGTGGGCTACACCATGGGGTCACTAAGAGTCAAACATGACAGCGTACACATATGCAGTGTTACAGATTTGTTCAATATTTCAATTACTGTATTTCAGTATAATTGTTTTTCCTTCATAATCCTATGTATTCTCTTATGTATTAAAAACATTATTCTGAAAAGGGGACCAAAGTCTTCACCAGACAGCAGAGTAGTCCATGGTGCAAAGGGATCAAGAGCCCCTAGCATGGATAGGCTGAAGCAAACAGCCTGCTCACTGGAAAAGACCCTGATGTTGGGAAAGACTGAAGGCAGAAGGGGAAGAGGGAGACAGAGGATGAGGTGGTTGGATGGCATCTCTAGTTCAGTGGATGTGAACTTAGGAGAACTCCAGGAGATGGTGAAGGACAGGGAAGCCTGTGCTGCGGTCCATGGGGTCAGAGAGCCAGACACGGCTTGGCGACTGACCAGCAGCAACACAGCATAGACACTGCTTGCGCGGACGGCTTCCCGGGGGCGGCGTTCTTAATGCTGCGTGTGTCAACAGGCGCTGATTACACAGGGGCTGTTTTTAATGCCATTTTCCTCTCTTTAGAGAAGTTAACACCTGATGTCAGTGTTTTTATTGTGACAGTGAAATCTAGAATAAAACAATCAAGAAGGCAAGAAGAGTCCATCTATAGGGACTTTTCTTGTTGTTTCTGGGTTTAATTTGACATACTTTCTCAAGTAGAGATTGGCCTCACTCAGGAAAATAAAACTCTAATTTGTCAGTTACGTTTGGTTTCTGAGTTCTTTACTTGGACATTTCAAAATTCAGTGTATATACTTCATTGTTATCCTAGAAAGTGTCAGGAAAAAAAAGAGTGTAAGTAAATGACTGAAGTAAGAGTGTATTTATATAATGAGATTTTTAGTTGCAGGATGCTTTTTCATTGAAGTGACTCCCAGGATTGCATGAGAAGTGTGCTGTGCAAGGCTTTCTTTTGCCAGGCCTCAGAGTGCAGGAGCTCAGCTTTTGTTTCCTTGGCAATGAAGATAGCAGGGCAAGAAAGGGAAGGAAGGTGAGGTCAAATGTCTCAAATCAGAGTTCTCAGTCCTATGGGGCCACATAGACTTATTCTTGAGGATTCAGAACCCCTAAAACCATTTGTAAACTGCTTCTGTTATGATGATAATTTGTTTAAACTTACTTTAGCACTTCTAAAAATAAAAAACTTGCGAGGGTAATTTTTATATCCGAGATTTTAGTTTCTTAAAGTCTCTTTCCCAAATTGGAATATTTAGGGATATTTTTTTGAGATTTCTTCTTTGCTTTTTCTTCTTTATATGAGTGAAAGTTGGGAACCTTCACTCTCTGAAAAAGATAAATGGGGTTCCATGTGTCTGAACCAGTGAAGTCAGGCCCCTGCCCTACTCTGCTGACAGCGAAGGAAAGAGGTGAAGAGTTCGGAATGAGCTCACCAACTGCCCGAAAGGAGGGTTTCGAGGCCCAGTGGCAGTTCCAAAGGGAATGGGCCAACATGAACCTCCTTCCACAGGTACTTACGTGTTTATATTGGGGGCATGTTAATCTGGCCGTGTCCTCCATGCTAAATTCACACTGTAAATACATTGGAAGAAGGAAAAGACGTTATTTCCCTTGGTGTCTGTTTACTGTCGGAGGCTCCCGTGGAGCGTAGCTCTCAGGAGGTCGCCACGCCCCTCCGCGTCTGAGGTCTCTGCGTCTGAGGTCTGGACTTGCCGCGCTGTGCGCGTGGCTGTGACTTTGGGGAACTGGGCTCATCCAGTGCATCACCCAAGGCTGGCGCGGCTTCAGAGCTTTTGTCTGTGTCTTCACCAATTATCGCTTTTTGCTTCCTTTTTTTTTTTTTAAGGTCTTTTAACTTTTTTTTTGTTTTAATCTGTCGATGCATAGATTGAAAGTACCTAAATTTCTCTGTCAATTGCGCTAAGATTCTTAATACCTAATCTCTGTAATGTATATTTCTTATCAAAAGACATAGGAACTGTTAGTATATAAGCCAGGGGTCATTTTAATCCTGGTCCTGAGATGAAATTCTGATTTACAACGCTGTTGAAAAGGTGTGTTTTCTTTAAAAAAAAAAAATAATAATAAGATCTATGTTAACTTGATGTATGTGTTGTATCCACGTTTTAGATTTTTTAATATTATAAAAAAAATCGAACTAGATCTTACTTTTGGGAATCCAGTGTTTTGTGAACTTATGAGCATTTGGCGTTTAATGCATGGTATGGGCTTTTAAAAAAAAAAAAAAAAGGAAAAATGATTTAGATAAGGCAGGTGATGGTTGATGGTTCATATACTATTATACATAAATACATGCAGTAAAATCAGTATTGTCTCAGTAGCAAGTAATATGAAAAGAAAATCAACTCTTGGATAAATGATGAAAGAAATAAAATACAAGTCTAGATTTGATAGCAGGATCTACATAAGACCACTTATTATATATTTTAAGGGAATTTTGTGAGCATTTAGGATTGTAGCATCTGCCTTTTTGATCCTGTGTGTTACTCTGATTTTAATGAAGAGGGCCGTATGTGGCAATAAGAAGCAGAAATGCTGAGACCTTTGTGGACCCTCTAGCAGTCAGTGAATATCAGATCACAAATCTCCCCAGCTTTAATTACAGGCAAAAGAAAAGACAAAATTAGCATTTTAATATAGAAATATCTTAGGCTTTAGGAGAATTATGATAAATCTAATGTTGCCTAGTGAACCAAAGAGGGGATATTACAACAAACTGTCTCCTTAGGAATATTTGTTTAAATAAAGGCAACAATACTTCATCCTTATCTTTTTTGGGTAATTATCACTATTTCAGGCTGTTCTTTGTTCCAGGTTTAAAATACCTTTAGTTGGAAAAAAGAAAAGAAAAAGTAATTGGCAGTGTTTGTTTTCTATAAAACTACAAGAAGGGAAAAATCGTGTTTGCTTGGCACTAACCAGATAATTATTTTAGGGAGAGTTTTTGCTCTGCAGCACCAGTTCACTGGTGCCATGGCGGCCCGTGCACTTGGATGCGTTTAGGTTACCTCGTTTCAGCTCCAGCGTATTAAACTAACTCCTCTTCCAGGACTGAGGTTTGCCCACCTGTCTCCCCTAAAACACCTGCAACATATGTTTGCATAACCCTGTAATGCTTTGCCTTTGGGGTCCTGAGAAATTCCCCCAGAGCTTTTTGCTTGTAAACAGCTGAGCAATTCGTTTTTCTAATGATGGTTGCTTTTCCCCCAGCATTGAGGCAATAACATATTCACTAAAATAAGAGTCTCATTTTTCATCAAAGGGAAATGTTCGACATATTTTTACAGTGCTGTTTCTCCTTCTGAGCCTTATTTTTCCCCTTTTCTAACCTGGCATGCTAAAAATTAAGAGTTGGTAACAAGATATCAGGGAAAAGAAAACTAAGTAATTCTTCATTTGTCAAACATTTTCTTCATGCCAAACAGACATTGTATTTATATTGTAAGTAGAAATCAACCTTTTCTATTAGACAAGTGTTACAGGAACTCTATCAGTTTAATTTAATGTAAAAATTGTAACCAATAATAATTTAGACATATTGTAGGAAATCCCTTTAATTATTGTAACCTCATTAGCTGGGAAACAACTGTGCTTTAATAGAATGTGGTTTACAGTTTTTAAAAACTGGTATGTGTATGCACACTCCTGTTGTGATTCGTAAGACAGATTTTCTCCCGACATGTGAGGCCCAATGTGTACAATATATGTTCCTGAATATGTGTTACTTTTTTAAAACAAATGGAACATTTGGTAAACCCTGCCCTAAGTTTCTGTATGGTTATCAGTTGGCCATCATGGATTTTAAGTCATCAAGCTATCAGATCTGCTGTCAACATTCTGCGTTGAGTGGTATCAGAAGGAATTCTAGTTTCCATTTTCTTGAGCTTTTCCGAAGTGCCCACCACTGTGCAGCGCTTTATGTCCATGCCGCATTTAACCCTTTCTGCGGTTTTGCAGATGAGGAAATCAGAACCGGGGGTGTGAGTCCTCCACAGGCAGGCGTGGGTGGCGTGGACTCAAACCTCCCTGACCGCCAATCTCTCGCCTCCGCTACTGGGCAGCCTGAGCCCCTAAAGCAGACGTCAGGTCTGCCGCAGTCCCTGTGTGTTTCACGTAGAACTTGAATCCTTCTTCACCTCCTGCTGGTACGTACATCACCACCGGGGTCACTGGCCCTGGGCCCCTTCTGCTCTTCTCAGCCTTCCATGTGTTACAAGCATCAGGCCTTTGAAAGGCACTGTGTTGTTCCAAGCGGGATGAGTCCAATCTAGAGTGTTCTGTCTGTAATGACCCTTGTGGATGAGCTTGATTTCACCAAGCTCAGAAAATGGTCACATTTCATCTTGTGGTTAAGTGTGCTTCTTGTGGTTGGTTGTACTTAGTGTGGGTTAGCATTTAAGTATTCGTATACTACCATTTAGTGGTGTGATTTTGGGCTTCCCCAGTGGCTCAGAGGTAAAGAATCCACCTCCAAAACAGGAGTCACAACAGGAACCGTGGGTTTGACCCCTGGTTTCGGGAAGATCACCTGAAGAAGGAAGTGGTAACCCCCTCCAGTATTCTTGCCTTAGAAATCACATGGACAGAGGAGCCTGGCGGGCTACAGTCCATGGGGTCACAGAAGAGTCAGACACAGCAGCTAAGCAATGTACTGCCATAGAAAAGTGAGTTTGAACTTAAAATCTGAAGTGTGACTGTGTGGGTAGGAGTGGCAGGGAAGGGCTATGTCTCAGAGTGAGCAGAGGGGCTGGGCCACCGTCCGAGGCCACGCTCGGTAAGGGAGGGCATTTTACCTGGTTACGTGAAGGCTCAGCTTATTGTCGTACACCACAGACCTCAGAAGTGAAGGACGTGAACCGCAACGGAGAGGTTAGGCTTCAGTCACTTTTGTCCCTAACATTGATTGCTGTCATTTAAGCACTACTTGTAAATTGACTTTGTCATGCCAAATTAACAAAAGCACTTTGAAAATACAGAAGTACTGCACACGTTTGGTCTGGTCTGGTCTTTCCCATGTAGTTCCCTCTAAGACTCTTGTTTCCACCATTATCTGTCCTGCTTGTGTTAAGTCCTTTGGCCCACGAGGCTCTAGGCTGCCTCCCCAGATTCCAGCTCGTTAGTCCCAAGGGTGGGAGTTCCAGCTTTCTTGTGTTGCGGTAAAGTAAATGCTGAAGAGAGAGCCTTCAGAAGAGCTTTGATAGCTTGTTAACAGAGAAGGATGGAATGGTACTTGGGAAGTAAATTAGCTGCAGTCTTGTGGAAGATTTATTTCAAGTCCATCCAGGTTGGTCTAGGAAAGGCACAGTAAATCCACGGTGAATTCAGTTTGTGATTTCTGCATTTTCATGTGTAGTTATGTTGACCTCTCAGTCATGAAACATAATTGCTATGTCTCTGTACACAGACCAACATAAGTTAGGTTTACCATTTTTTCTTCTGAAGAAGAATTCTCCCCCCAAAGTGGTATTTTTTGTTGTTGTTTTGTTAATGTACACTGGCTTGGCAAGCTTATAATACTTGAAATCTTGACTGTGTGAAAATGGGTTTAAAATAATTGCTAATTGTCCCAATCCTTTGCAAAGACATACCAGGTTAAAGTTGTCGACATCACGTGTCCTGAACAATGAGATCTTACAACTGTCGTGAGGTCTGGTCTTTCTTACATGAAGAGTTTTATGTGTGTAGAATTCTAGTGGCTCTTAAATTTTAGAGGAAATTCCAGATCTATAAAAAGTAAGAATTAAAAGCTGTTGTATTTCTATTAAATTTGGTTTGGAAAAAAATTCTTTAAAACAAGAGAGACAAATATCTTCTTACTTTTAAAATGATTCCACTGCGTAAGGTTAGACTTCTGCTCATGTAATCTCATCCCACCTCTTATGTTGGTACATAGTTGAGTGAGAAGATACTGCTCTAAAATTTCTTAACTTTGTAAAACCATATTCAGGAGACACAAAAGTAACTGAATTAATTCATTATTGACCAGAGACATATTAATACGTCTTTTGTTACCCAAACATTATTGACCTGAGACATTTCGAGATTCACTTAACAAATCGCCAACCACAGGTAATCGTTTCTGCAAAAATCTCTCAGTCAATAATGTGTTAAAAGAGAAGAATTATAGGTGAACTAAAGAGCTGGGGGCCCTGAATCTTACTGTATAAAAGTATGTGCCTTTTATAACTAGGTGTCTATATATGTGATTTCTGTAGCCACATGTTTCCGTACTTACACATCAGACATTTGGTTCCGTTCTGTTCATTACAGTAGCTACAGCAGCTACAGTCTTTTTGTGGCCATTGAGCCCTTCAAGTGTGGCTGGTCCAAACTGAGATGTGCTATCTGTAAAATGTATGCTGGATTTCAAACACTTTGTACAAAAGAAAGCATATAAAATATCTCAGTTTTTACCCTGATTACATGTTTAAGTGTCAACATTTTGGTTATATCAAATGAAACAAAATATTATTATATGTAATTTCACTCTGTTTTTTTCTCTTTTTTAATGTGGTCTGCTAGAAACTTTTACATTACATACAAAGCTTGCATTTGTGACCCTTGTTATACTTCTGTGGGACAGGGCTAGTCTAGAACACCCCTGTGTGTATCTACTTATGTTTTAGTAACAGCAGATAGAAAATCCTGTGGAATAACTTTCAATTGTAACCTCTGATTTTATTTTCTTACATTTCAAATACTGTTTCTCAACATCATCTTTTCATTCCTTTTTTTTTTTTTCCTATCCCCTATGCGGCGTCACTTTAAGCCGCCTCTCCTGTTTGATACTAGTAAGTCTCCTAGAAATTTAAATAGACCTCAGTGAAAGCAATACTTGAGGCTCATTCATATGTTCAAGTTAGATCATTATTGCTAATAATGGCTTTAAGTGCTTAGATAGACCAGAGCTTCACGTCTTGAATTGCTTGTCATTTCTTTATAAAGATATTTCAGGAAATTGCACAGTGCCTTCCCTTCTTTCATTGTTTTCTAGCAAAAAGTAACATAATCCTTTATTAATTTGTTGAAAGTCAGAGAAGAAAAGCCTTTTATAGTAGTAAAAACGAAATGTTTCCAAGTACTGAGAACAAGGAGCAAAACTGGTCATGAGTGATAGTCTTCGGAAAGTTAATTTTAAAAATAAATCATGAATGCACTGTCAATCTGCCCGTGGTTTTGACCTCTATTTCGTTTTCCCGTTATGCTTGGGTCCAGGTTGTCATCAGCTACCACGAGGAAACCTATGTAATTCCTGGAGAGCGAGAAGTTGCACTGTTAGACTTAATAGTATGGTAGTCATGGAAGCATCAGTTATCTTCATCAAGGCAATTCAGATTTGATTATTGTAGAACTGTGTTGAATACCAAACCAGTGGAGTAGTAGCTGGAGCTAAATCAAGGGATTGTCATTTTTGTCAGATGATTAGGGCTGACTTGGATAAGATATGAAAGGGTTGAGCTGTGTAAATACTCTCTTTTCAGCAGAAAAAGAAAAGGTCCATCACGGCCTTAAGATGCAGCTTGTTAGCTTGATGAATTTCAAACTATTTAACCTTAGCAATTATATCCCCCACCTACATGAAAGTATATCCGTGCCTTGGGGTTATGTCTCCAAGGACCGATATCAAAGCATGTTGATAATTTTCTGTTAAAATAAAATTCAGCCTTTCTGTGTCTAGTTGGCTCTCTCAAAGGACAGGGCATGCTGTTTCAAGGTCCCAATTATTAGTTTGAGTTACATGTTTAGGTAAACACTGGATCACATTTACTTGTTTTAAAAAACTTTTTAGTGAAAAACATGTAGTTTAACCTTTTAGAGATGATGATATTCAGGTTGTGCTATTAACGTGTTACATTTTTATAAAAGTGTGTTTTTGTAGAAGTGTATTTGATTAATTTTTATTTGCACAAGGAACTTTATACTTCTAAATTATAGACACATTAAATAATAGCAACCTGTTTAAATAGACACACCCAACCTAATGATTCAAGAACATTTCTGCAAGTTTACAAATAATATTAAATGCCAGAAAGTACAATGTATTGCTGCTTTTATAAAAATGTGCATTGGTCAGTTTGCTTTCATATTGTGGTGGTACCGTGATAATATGTCCACTACCTGGGCGCTTATTCAACTCGTACATAAGAACAGATGAAATACAAACTGCTAACTTGAAAAGAATTGCTGAATTCCAGAATAACATTCATTTTAGAAGAAGAAAGACCCAGTGTGCCACCT
The DNA here is from genome assembly GCF_019320065.1 of Cervus canadensis. Classification (NCBI taxonomy): domain Eukaryota; kingdom Metazoa; phylum Chordata; class Mammalia; order Artiodactyla; family Cervidae; genus Cervus; species Cervus canadensis. The sequence goes on along the minus strand of NC_057392.1, from coordinate 30,885,059 downwards.
ACTGGGCATAGTTAGCACTCTGGTTGTCAAAAACTGGGTTTTGCTCTTCTTCAAAATGTAGCTTTCTTGACCACTGTTGTGTCTCCTAGTCCTAAGAATAGATTGTGCTGGTGTTACATCTTGTATAATACTTCAGTTTTGTTGTGATTTTATCTGATTGTATTTTGGAAAGGCATTGAAACTGATCAAAATTATAGAAAAGGAATCTAATGAAAGGAATAAATCAGTGTGACCTGAGACAGGTAAAAGTAAAATGTGTTAAATTGTGTTTAATCAGACAAAGATAAGTTAGGGCAAAACTTCAACAATGAAAAAATTACCCAAGCACATTAATTATTAAACATCATTATTATATGTATTTCTTCTTTAAGAGTATAAAAGCAATTGTTTCATCGTTTTTTGTCTTAATATACAAATTACATAATTTTATACATTTTTAACTTATTGCTTTTTTTCTGTAGAGAAATCCAAGACCAGTGACTTATCAATTCCATCCAAATTTAGATTATTACAAAGCCCGAGGAGCAGATCTCATGAATAAAAGCCGGTAAGTCGTCTTTCTCTGATGAAAGTTCTAAGTCACTAAGATATTCTTGAAGATTGTCAGGAAATTTTACACATTTGCTGAAAATAATTTTCTAGGTTTTAGTGTATCAGTGGTTAATGCATGTAATGAATCTCTGTTAAATAAATTATCTGAGTTTTTCTTGGAGGTATGAGAAAAGGTATGTTGATGTCAGTGGTAATAAAAATTAAATAAGTACAAGAGTACTTGTTACAGATTGAAGTTTGGCAACTTCATTTTTCTAACACTAATAAACCTAAAATAAATTGTGCCTACATGTATAATCTCTTTCTAGATCCTTTTTGTTGATTGAAAAGAGGCAGTTCTATAATATATGTTTAAATTATTTCAGTAACAAAATTAAAATTGGGTTTCCCAACTGTCTTTAGAACTGCACAATAAGCTTATAAATGCATCTTATGTGTGCATTTGTGATTACATACATAGAAACTTTAAGGGTCACTGTAGGAATAAAACATCATTAAAATCCTACTTTTAAAAGAAATTCACACTTGCATAAAGGGTTGATGAACAGTTTTGTTCTTTCATAATACCATACTCAGATGTCTCAAGAGTTAACTTGTCAAACCAGAACCATCTGAAATTAGAACTTAATTTCAAAGTTTACTCTGAAAGACTGAAATGTTAGTCCTGATAAATGCTGTAAGTTGTCCAAATTTTCTTAAGCATTTTGCCTGTTGCTCACTTTTCTTCAGTAGAAGTTCAGCAACCTCAGGTACATGGATGGAGAACACGTACATGGTGTGTTCTTCTCTTACTTGGAGTTAAGAAAAAGAAAAAAAAGAGGTAATTCCTGACACATTGAAACCCATAGTCCAAGGGATGAGAAGGGTTTTATTAAGAACACAGCTATATTGAAACCTGCGATTTGAACCCTGTTTTAGTGCAGTGTTATTTTTAAATCCCGTATACTTGTCTGAAGTCTGTCCCTTGCTCTGATGGGCTGTGTAATCATGGGAGCAGTTGTGTGGCCTGCGAGGCTCTCGGGAGCTCTGACTTCGCTGCGCTGGGTCTCCGTGGCGGGCGCAGGCCCTCCTGGCGACAGTGCGCGGGCCGCTCTCTAGGTGCAGTGCTTGGGCTCCCGTTGCCTAGTCGCTTCTCCTGCTGCGGAGCGCGGGCTCTGGGCTGGGAGGCGTCAGAAGCCGTGGCCTGTGGGCCCCAGCGCTGGCTCGGTACTTGTGGCGCCTGGGCTGAGTTGCTCTGTGGCACGTGGGCTCTTCCCAGACCAGGGATTGAACCAGCGTCTCTTGCACTGCAAACCTGATTCTTAACCACTGGTCCACCAGGGGAGGCCTGAAGCGCTTTCCTGTTTGTCCATCTGATTTTTCTTTCACAGATAAAAGGGTTATTCCCTGTAGTCACTTTGGTTCAGTTTCACAAATTTTTCTGGAGTGCCAGACTGCTGTTATTCTAGGCCTTGAAGAGAGTGAACAAACCAAACAAAAACCCCTGCCCTCAGGAATCGTACGGTCTAGCCACTTGTGTTTCCTTCCTCTCATGTCAAGTATGGAGGCTGGAAGTGCTCTTTAAAGTGTGTTTGAGGTCCTTTCTTCGTGCAGACTCTTCCTAGCTGGAGTCCCCTCTGGCCCCTGGGCTCCTCCCCACACCCGCTGTGCACACCCCCACCCCCTCCCCGGCCCCCAGGTGAGTTTTCACAGGACCGCGCAGAGTACCGCGCTTCCACTGAAATGCTCCAGGGCTCAGCAGTCTGCTATCTCCCCCTGCCTGTCCCATGTGACCGCACCTCCTCAGCCTCCCTTTCTCCTACCTCCCACTGGAGCTTGCCAGGGCCTTCCCTGTTCCCCTCCCACCTCCCTCTTTCTCTGTGGCTTCAGCACGAACATCATCTCACACAAAACCGTATGCAGGTATGGTTGATTTAGAGTGTTGCATTCATTCCTCTGTCCAGCAGAGTGGTTCAGTTATGCATACATGCATTCCTCTTCTGTTCTTTTCCATTGAGGTTTATCACAGGATGTTGAATATGGGTCCCCGTGCTGTACGCTAGGACCTTGCTGTCCATCATCCTGTAGACGACAGTTTGCATCTGCTTGTCGAAAACTCACAATCCACCCCTCCCACACGCCCCCCCCCCCCGACCTTGTGAAACACAGATCTGCTCTCTGTGTCTGTGAGTCTGTTCTGTTTTGTAAATATGTTCATTTATGTCATATTTCCTGGAGAAGGAAATGGCAACCTACTCCAGTATCCTTGCCTGGAAAAATCCCATAGACAGAGGAACCTGACGGGCTGCAGTCCATGGGGTCGCAAGAGTCGGACACAACTGAGCAACTAAACCACCAACACCATGTTGTATTTTAGAGACCACATTTAAGTGATATCATATAGCATCTGTCTTTCTCTGACTTACGTCACTTAGTGTGATAATCTCTAGGTCCATCATGTTGCCACAAATGACAATTATCTCCTTCTTGGTATGACTGGGTAGCATCCACACTATACATGGGCCATATCTTCTTTACCCATTCATCTGTCAATGGACCTTTGAGTTGTTTCTGTGTTTTAGATACTGTAAATCATGCTTCTGTGAACACAGGGGTGCATGTATCTGTTTGGATTACAGTTTTATCTGGATATATGCCCAGCAGTGGGATTGCTGGACCATATGGCAACTCTGGTTTTAGTTTTCTGAGGACCCTCCGTACTGCTTTCCATAGTGGTTGCCCCAGCGTGCATCCCCATCCACAGCGCACAGGGCTGCCTTTGCTTCACAGCCTCTTCAGCATGCATTGTCTGTCGACGTTTTGGTAACGGCCATTCTGACTGGTGTGAGATGATATCGCAGTGTAGTTTTGACTTGCTCTTCTCTAATAACGAGTGATGATGAGCATCTCTTTCTGTGCCCGTTGTGCGTCTGCGCGCCGCACAGGCCTCTCTCGGTCTCTGTTCTGTCCTCACCTCCCGGGTCCCTCTGCCTGGTGGCTCCGTCTCATTACTGTAGCGCTCATTTCTCACTGAAGCCATATGCACATGCGTCGTCTGTCTGCCAGTCTCCACACTGAGCTCTGAGCCCCTGCAGGCAGGTCGCTTGTCTTACCTCCTGAGGGCACCTGGGATAATCCTGGCTAGTGTGCGCAAGCTGATAGCTGTTGTGTATACGTGATTTTTTTTTTTTTTAACATTTTTCAATATCTCCTTTTCTTCTTTTTCAAAGAAGGAAATAGACTGTACTCTTTGCTTTTCCCCTTCATGTTTTATCTTCCGTTTAGCTTTCTGTCCCTGCATTCTTCTCAAAATTGTTGGTTCTGTTTTATGTATTTCCTTGTAAGCACATTGAGGTTCCTCTATGCAGTGTCATTGTAAGGACTAGGAGGCAGCTCTCTCATCGTCACCTTGGCAGATTCAAAGCCTGGAACTGAAAGTGAGCAAGTGAAGTGTATGTAGTGTGTGAAGACATCACAGACAAGTGAATGAGGGAGAAGTTCGTACATGGTGTTGGGAAACTAGACAAGTCTTTTGAAAAGATACCAACTTATAACTTTAACACACAGCAAAACAAATTCTGAGTTAATCAGAGTTCACTCAAACAAGCAAACTTAGAAATAAAACCCAAGAATCTGTCTGACCTCTAGTTACTTGACTTTTTATCCTTAAAAGTCATGGAAGAAGTCACAAAGGGAAGGACTAGTGGATTTTATTGCACAATTGTTTCTGAATAGATATGTCAGAAATGTTTTAAAAAATGAATCAACCACTTGTAAAAGAATGAAACTAGAACACTTTCTAACACCATACACAAAAATAAACTCAAAATGGATTAAAGATCTAAATGTAAGACCAGAAACTATAAAACTCCTAGAGGAGAACATAGGCAAAACACTCTCCGACATAAATCACAGCAAGATCCTCTATGACCCACCTCCCAGAATATTGGAAAGAAAAGCAAAACTAAACAAATGGGACCTAATGAAACTTAAAAGCTTTTGCACTACAAAGGAAACTATAAGTAAGGTGAAAAGACAGCCGTCAGATTGGGAGAAAATAATAGCAAATGAAGAAACAGACAAAGGATTAATCTCAAAAATATACAAGCAACTCCTGAAGCTCAATTCCAGAAAAATAAATGACCCAATCAAAAAATGCGCCAAAGAACTAAACAGACATTTCTCCAAAGAAGACATACAGATGGCTAACAAACACATGAAAAGATGCTCAACGTCACTCATTATTAGAGAAATGCAAATCAAAACCACAATGAGGTACCATTACACGCCAGTCAGGATGGCTACTATCCAAAAGTCTACAAGCAATAAATGCTGGAGAGGGTGTGGAGAAAAGGGAACCCTCTTACACTGTTGGTGGGAATGCAAACTAGTACAGCCACTATGGAAAACAGTGTGGAGATTTCTTAAAAAACCGGAAATAGAACTGCCATATGACCCAGCAATCCCACTTCTGGGCATACACACTGAGGAAACCAGATCTGAAAGAGACACGTGCACCCCAATGTTCATTGCAGCACTGTTTATAATAGCCAGGACATGGAAGCAACCTAGATGCCCATCAGCAGATGAATGGATAAGGAAGCTGTGGTACATATACACCATGGAATATTACTCAGCCGTTAAAAAGAATTCATTTGAACCAGTCCTAATGAGATGGATGAAACTGGAGCCCATTATACAGAGTGAAGTAAGCCAGAAAGATAAAGAACATTACAGCATACTAACACATATATATGGAATTTAGAAAGATGGTAACGATAACCCTATATGCAAACAGAAAAAGAGACACAGAAATACAGAACAGACTTTTGAACTCTGTGGGAGAAGGTGAGGGTGGGATGTTTCAAAAGAACAGCATGTATACTATCTATGGTGAAACAGATCACCAGCCCAGGTGGGATGCATGAGACAAGTGCTCGGGCCTGGTGCACTGGGAAGACCCAGAGGAATCGGGTGGAGAGGGAGGTGGGAGGGGGGATCGGGATGGGGAATACATGTAAATCCATGGCTGATTCATATCAATGTATGACAAAACCCACTGGAAAAAAAAAATAAAAAAAAAAAAAAAAGCAAACAGAAAATTGGGAAAATATCTGTGAAAGAAATGACTGACAAACTATTTCATTTATATGTGGAAACTTGCAGAGTTCAGTAAGAAGTACAAGACCCTGCCTCAGGGGCCATCCCACCTCCTGCCATGTTCTTCTCTGCCCAGAGGACCTCAGCCCAGGTCCTGGCGCTGCGTTCCATTTATGGCTGAAGGGCCCTTCATTTGTGTCTGCAGCCTGACTTCTTTCCTTAACTCCAGGCTTGCTTGATTGCACTGAACTCTTGGTTTCACCTCCACACACCTGTTACCCCCAGTGTTCTCAGAAACCGTGAATGTCTTGACTGGCTGATGTAGCCTTAGGACACCCTGGACTCCTCTCTCTCCATGACCACGCCCGTCAGGTCCATCAGCAGCGCCTGCTCAAACTATATCCTGAAACTGTCACTTTCCGGTCTCTGCCCTGCTGGTACTGCATCATGTGTCCTTCCAGTCTCCCCACGGCCTCCTGACTCATCTCCTGGGAGGCCCAGTCTTACCGCTTTTCTGCTCAGAGCCCTTAGTGGCCTCCCAGCATGCCTGGCAGCGCTGCAGGGAGGCCCTGCACGGCCCGGTCCCTGTCTCTGCACCCCCGTCTGTGCCCCTCCGGCTCACTGGACTCCGGCCGCACTGGCCCGCGGCCGTCCCCTCAGCTCCTGATCAGGCGCCCCCTTCAGGAGCTTTGAGCTTGCTCTCCCCCAGGCCTGGGCTCTTCCCTGAGAATCCACACTAACTGTTCAGTCTGTGCTTGGATATCGTCTCTTCAGAGAGCCTCTCCTTGACTGCTGTGTCTAAAATAACGGACCACTTGACTCCTTTTATTTTGCTTTGTTACTATTTTTGTTTTTATGGGGTTTTTTAATAGCAATTCTTACTACCTGAAATGGTATTTTTAGCGTTTTGTTCGACTTTTTCAGTGTTTTTATTGTTTCTTACATTAAAATATAAATTCTGCATGTTTGTCTTATTGTCTATTGTATCCTCAGCACCTAAAATAGTGCCTTGAATATAGTATGCACTCAATAAAAGAAGGATTACAAACAGCAAATAAACATCAAAAGGCTGTTCAAACTCATAATTAGTCAAATAAATGCAAATTAAAACACCTGTGAAGTACCATTTTTCACCTTTCAAAATATCAGATTAATAATAAATGAGGCAGAGATGAGTAAGTCCTAGATATCTACTGCACTACCTATGCCCGTAGTTAATGATACTGTTACATACCTAAGATTTGCTAAGAGAGTAAATCTTATTTTAAGTGTTCTTATCACAAAAAAATAAATAAAAATAGTCATAATAAATACCGAGGGTAGGAGGAAACTTTAGGGGGTGAAGGGTACGTTTATGTCATAGATTGTGGTGATGGTTTTGCAGACGCATTCTTACCTCTAAACTCATCATGTTGTACACATTAAGAAGATACGGCCACTGTAGGTCTATAATACCTCAGTAAGGTGACTTGCAAGAGTGAATGAATGAATGACCAAGCTAGAAGGTGCATGGATGCCCTTAGTCACCAATTCAGGGAATGTAAGTTGAGACAGACTTGATCATCTTGCTAAATAATACTCCACGTCTATATGTAGCCCTTGTAACTACCACATTATTCTCTAGAAGTTGGTTTATTGTAACATTACTTCATCTAGGATGAAAAAACTTGTAGCTTTGAAACCTTTGGCAAAGTCCCCCTTTAGCTATTTAATGCCCAAGGTGTTTTTACCAGGCTGGACCCTCAAGCCATAGCCTTACAACTACTTTCTTAGCTGTTTAGAGGCTGTCAAAGAGTTCATGCATCAGGGCTGTCACTGAGCAGCAAGACAGGCCGTGGGGCTGATCCAGAGGGAAGGCGAATGTTCATGGGGAACCCCCGGCGGTGATGCGTGAGTGGAGGGCAGGCAGAGGCAGGCAGGCACCTGGAGGGCAGGGAGCCAATCCGTGCCGCGTCTGTGGACACAGTCCGCGGCAGTGGGCTTTGATATTTGCACTGCTTATCCAAGTGAGAGATGAGGATGCGAGATGACATGTGATTTCACGGATAAGAATATCTCTAGAAATCAAGAAGCCTGATTTCTCTTCTCTGCCTTACCATGGATTGCTGTAATTAAGTCTTTAACAGCAAGTGCCTAGGTATTTTCGTGATAGATTTTCCATTACGTGTGTGGATAATGTTCACTGTGCTCTGATTTTACTTAGCTGCACATTTCTTTTTAAAAATGGGATTTGACATTTCCTTCTTCATTCAACTTTTGAGCTCAGAACAACAAATTAACACTCAAATCCTGCTCCAATTTTGTCCTTAAATAACCATAAATTACTTCTATAAATAAAAAAGAAGCACATCTAAATTGTGACCAGTCTTCAGAAAGACCCATCTGATTTATTTAGGAATTTATGACTTCTGCAATGCCCAATTGAGTGTTCATGGAACAGAATTTCATCGTTTTTAACTATTGCAGTCTCTTACAGTAAGAGTAAAATCACATACCTTCTACATTCCAGAACACTCACAGATTGTCTGTTTTGACAGCACAGTTTATTAAAGTGTGTAGTTTTTGCTGCTCTTGCAGAGGTGATGAAACATCCACACCTGAGCTAGCAGCAGGGCCTCAGGCCACGTGCCTCTTTATCCATTGGCGCCTTTTTACACAGCTCCACAACTGGAGGTCTTCTAACTTACTTAAGCTCATATCACCAGAGTTAGCCCTTCCACTTGATTGAGTGAGGCCTTGATATAGACGGAAGAAGCCACACTGGGTTCCAGACCAGCAATATCATCCTCCATGCTGATAGCCCCAGCTCTCCTCTGCCCCATGTCACAGCCTCAACAACCTGACTGATGTCAGTAATGAAAGATGCCAGAGTTAGAGTTCGAGCAGGTGGGCCCTTTCCAAAAGGCCCCCTGTCCGGATTCCTGCATGGGGTCCAGCAGGAAGCCAGACTCTGGGGACAGACGCTTTCTAGTAAGGGAGCCTCTGCTGGGCTCTGCAGACGTTCCCCACCTTCCGCAGCTGGGCTCCAGGTGACAAGGGAGCACGGTGTCCAGTCCGTTTTTCCCGCAAGGATGCCTGGTGCCCAGTGATTCTCCATCTCTTCTCCGGGTCAGAGTCTGCCTCCACTTAGGAGTCTTCTTCTCGGGGCCTGGCCTGCTAAGCACGTCCTCCCAGAAAGCTCAGACCTTCTTCTTTTTTTTTTTTTTTTATTTATTTATTTATTTTTTCAGTGGGTTTTGTCATACATTGATATGAATCAGCCATAGATTTACACGTATTCCCCATCCCGATCCCCCCTCCCACCTCCCTCTCCACCCGATTCCTCTGGGTCTTCCCAGTGCACCAGGCCCGAGCACTTGTCTCATGCATCCCACCTGGGCTGGTGATCTGTTTCACCATAGATAATATACATGCTGTTCTTTCGAAACATCCCACCCTCACCTTCTCCCACAGAGTTCAAAAGTCTGTTCTGTACTTCTGTGTCTCTTTTTCTGTTTTGCATATAGGGTTATCGTTACCATCTTTCTAAATTCCATATATATGTGTTAGTATGCTGTAATGTTCTTTATCTTTCTGGCTTACTTCACTCTGTATAATGGGCTCCAGTTTCATCCATCTCATTAGGACTGATTCAAATGAATTCTTTTTAACGGCTGAGTAATATTCCATGGTGTATATGTACCACAGCTTCCTTATCCATTCATCTGCTGATGGGCATCTAGGTTGCTTCCATGTCCTGGCTATTATAAACAGTGCTGCGATGAACATTGGGGTGCACGTGTCTCTTTCAGATCTGGTTTCCTCAGTGTGTATGCCCAGAAGTGGGATTGCTGGGTCATATGGCAGTTCTATTTCCAGTTTTTTAAGAAATCTCCACACTGTTTTCCATAGTGGCTGTACTAGTTTGCATTCCCACCAACAGTGTAAGAGGGTTCCCTTTTCTCCACACCCTCTCCAGCATTTATTGCTTGTAGACTTTTGGATAGCAGCCATCCTGACTGGCGTGTAATGGTACCTCATTGTGGTTTTGATTTGCATTTCTCTGATAATGAGTGATGTTGAGCATCTTTTCATGTGTTTGTTAGCCATCTGTATGTCTTCTTTGGAGAAATGTCTGTTTAGTTCTTTGGCCCATTTTTTGATTGGGTCATTTATTTTTCTGGAATTGAGCTGCAGGAGTTGCTTGTATATTTTTGAGATTAATCCTTTGTCTGTTTCTTCATTTGCTATTATTTTCTCCCAATCTGAGGGCTGTCTTTTCACCTTACTTATAGTTTCCTTTGTAGTGCAAAAGCTTTTAAGTTTCATTAGGTCCCATTTGTTTAGTTTTGCTTTTATTTCCAATATTCTGGGAGGTGGGTCATAGAGGATCTTGCTGTGATTTATGTCGGAGAGTGTTTTGCCTATGTTCTCCTCTAGGAGTTTTATAGTTTCTGGTCTTACATTTAGATCTTTAATCCATTTTGAGTTTATTTTTGTGTATGGTGTTAGAAAGTGTTCTAGTTTCATTCTTTTACAAGTGGTTGACCAGTTTTCCCAGCACCACTTGTTAAAGAGGTTGTCTTTTTTCCATTGTATATCCTTGCCTCCTTTGTCGAAGATAAGGTGTCCATAGGTTCGTGGATTTATCTCTGGGCTTTCTATTCTGTTCCATTGATCTATATTTCTGTCTTTGTGCCAGTACCATACTGTCTTGATGACTGTGGCTTTGTAGTAGAGTCTGAAGTCAGGCAGGTTGATTCCTCCAGTTCCATTCTTCTTTCTCAAGATTACTTTGGCTATTCGAGGTTTTTTTTATTTCCATACAAATTGTGAAATTATTTGTTCTAGTTCTGTGAAAAATACCATTGGTAGCTTGATAGGGATTGCATTGAATCTATAGATTGCTTTGGGTAGAATAGCCATTTTGACAATATTGATTCTTCCAATCCATGAACACGGTATGTTTCTCCATCTGTTTGTGTCCTCTTTGATTTCTTTCATCAGTGTTTTATAGTTTTCTATGTATAGGTCTTTTGTTTCTTTAGGTAGATATACTCCTAAGTATTTTATTCTTTTTGTTGCAATGGTGAATGGTATTGTTTCCTTAATTTCTCTTTCTGTTTTTTCATTGTTAGTATATAGGAATGCAAGGGATTTTGTGTGTTAATTTTATATCCTGCAACTTTACTATATTCATTGATTAGCTCTAGTAATTTTCTGGTAGAGTCTTTAGGGTTTTCTATGTAGAGGATCATGTCATCTGCAAACAGTGAGAGTTTCACTTCTTCTTTTCCTATCTGGATTCCTTTTACTTCTTTTTCTGCTCTGATTGCTGTGGCCAAAACTTCCAACACTATGTTGAATAGTAGTGGTGAGAGTGGGCACCCTTGTCTTGTTCCTGATTTCAGGGGAAATGCTTTCAATTTTTCACCATTGAGGGTGATGCTTGCTGTGGGTTTGTCATATATAGCTTTTATTATGTTGAGGTATGTTCCTTCTATTCCTGCTTTCTGGAGAGTTTTAATCATAAATGAGTGTTGAATTTTGTCAAAGGCTTTCTCTGCATCTATTGAGATAATCATATGGTTTTTATCTTTCAATTTGTTAATGTGGTGTATTACATTGATTGATTTGCGGATATTAAAGAATCCTTGCATTCCTGGGATAAAGCCCACTTGGTCATGGTGTATGATTTTTTTAATATGTTGTTGGATTCTGTTTGCTAGAATTTTGTTAAGGATTTTTGCATCTATGTTCATCAGTGATATTGGCCTGTAGTTTTCTTTTTTTGTGGCATCTTTGTCTGGTTTTGGAATTAGGGTGATGGTGGCCTCATAGAATGAGTTTGGAAGTTTACCTTCCTCTGCAATTTTCTGGAAGAGTTTGAGTAAGATAGGTGTTAGCTCTTCTCTAAATTTTTGGTAGAATTCAGCTGTGAAGCCATCTGGTCCTGGGCTTTTGTTTGCTGGTAGATTTTTGATTACAGTTTCGATTTCCTTGCTTGTGATGGGTCTGTTAAGATCTTCTATTTCTTCCTGGTTCAGTTTTGGAAAGTTATACTTTTCTAAGAATTTGTCCATTTCATCCAAGTTGTCCATTTTATTGGCATAGAGCTGCTGGTAGTAGTCTCTTATGATCCTTTGTATTTCAGTGTTGTCTGTTGTGATCTCTCCATTTTCATTTCTAATTTTGTTAATTTGGTTCTTCTCTCTTTGTTTCTTAATGAGTCTTGCTAATGGTTTGTCAATTTTGTTTATTTTTTCAAAAAACCAGCTTTTAGCTTTGTTGATTTTTGCTATGGTCTCTTTAGTTTCTTTTGCATTTATTTCTGCCCTAATTTTTAGGATTTCTTTCCTTCTGCTAACCCTGGGGTTCTTCATTTCTTCCTTCTCTAATTGCTTTAGGTGTAGAGTTAGGTTATTTATTTGGCTTTTTTCTTGTTTCTTGATGTGAGCCTGTAATGCTATGAACCTTCCCCTTAGCACTGCTTTTACAGTATCCCATAGGTTTTGGGTTGTTGTGTTTTCATTTTCATTCATTTCTATGCATATTTTGATTTCTTTTTTGATTTCTTCTATGATTTGTTGGTTATTCAGAAGCGTGTTATTTAGCCTTCATATGTTTCAGACCTTCTTCTAACAGTCGTCTTATACTCGCGTCCGAGCCTTGTGAGGGCAGGGGCCGCGTCTGCCTGTGTTGCTGTTGTCTCCTCGCCACCTGGCGCGGAGAACATGTTCCAACACGCATGAAATGAGCGAGCACTTTCTAGCGTCATTTGTAGAATAACCGCACTGATGTCGGGGACGGAATCCTCGTGTTCCCAGGGCCTAGCACAGTACCTGGCACTGTTTCCAGTACTCAGTAGTTTAATGACTGAATAAATAAATACTGTTTTGAATACCTAAAAGGCATTATAAAATTCTTCTAGCTAATTTCCATATTATATGGTCCACAAGAATTTTTAAATGAGGCTTTATTATATTTACTCTGAAGTATTTTATTGCTAAAATATGGTAAAGAAATAATATGCTAATAATATTTCCCGAGTCATGAAGCCAAGAAGTCCATGGTTATAGTCTATTAGTAGTTAATTGGCTAATCAGAATTTCAAAGGACACTGATTTCTATATAAATATAATTTTGTGATATTTTTATGCTCAAATAGGAGTTTGTGCTATAAGCACTTCTGTGTCTGAAATGCTCTTTCTCTTGTATCAAAGAGAGTTGTTAATTCCTAACCAATTTAGGTAAATTGGTAACACTATCTCCTCTTTAGGGCAGAGTAAATAAATCTTTCTCCGTTTTTAAAAAATGTAAGTATAATTTGTACATAAGACACAGATCCTAAGTGTTCAGTCTGATGAGTTCTGATAGCTGTGTACACTTCCCCTCTGCATGCAGGCTCAGTTGTGTCCAGCTCTCTGCGACCCTGTGGACTGTAGCCTGCCAGGCTCCTCTGTCCGTGGGATTCTCAGGCAGGAATACTGGGGCAGTCTGCCATTTCCCCCTCCAGGGGATCTCCCTGACCCAGGGATCAAACCCATGTCTTGTAACCGCCATCTAAGACAGTGTATCTGGAGTGAACATTTCTGTCACCTGAGAGTCCCCTCCTGTCCCATTGTGGTCATATCCAACTCGTCATCCCAAGGCAACCACTTTTGATTTCTGCTCCCTTGTTTTGAGTTTCCCCTTTTCTTGGTTTTCCCATGAATGGAGACACATAGTATGCCCTTTTTTCCTTCAGATTAATGTGTTTGCACTTCAGGCATATTGTTTTATATATAGCAGTAGTTTCTTTCTTTTCTTGGGCTGAATTCCACTATATGATGTACCACAAGTTGTTTATTCAGTTGTTGATAGATAGTGGGTTATTTCCAGATTTGGGGTGTTTTGAGCAAGACTACTATGAACATTCTTGTACAAGTGTTTTGATGTTTTCATTTGTTATTGTTGTTTTTGCTGGATATATGTTTATGTTTCCCTTGGATAAACACTTAGAAATTAAATTACTCTGGCTCAGTTCCTAAAGAATCTGCCTGCAATTCTGGGAGACCTGGGTTTGATCCCTGGGTTGGGAAGATCCCCTGGAGAAGGAAATGGCAACCCACTCCAGTATTCTTGCCTGGAAAATCACATGGACGGAGGAGCTCGGTGGCCTACAGTCCATAAGGTCACACAGAGTTCACCTGTGCTAAGCGACTTAGCACGCATAGGATAGATGTATGTTTAACTTTATAAGAAACTACAAACTGTTTTCACCAAGTAATTACACCTTTTCCCCTGCTCACCAGCAATATTTGGGAGTTTTAATTGAGCTTCATCTTTGCCAGCATTTGCTACTGTCAATCTTTCTGATTTTATCTATTGTAGTTGGTATAAAATGGTATCTCATTGTGTTTTAATTTGCGTTTTCCTGAGCATCTTTTCATGGCATATTGGTGATTACTTTTTGGACTGTCCCAGTAGTCTGCCTGTTTTTAATGGGTTGTTTGTCTTTTTATTCTTGATTTGTTAAGGATTCTTTATATGTTTTGGGTAGGAGTCTTTGTCAGATAAATGTACTGCAAATATTATCCCCCAGTGTGCAGCTTGCCTGCTCATTTTCTTAATGATGCCTTTTAATGAGCAGAAAATTTTCATTTCAGTGACATTTCTTCTTTCAGTTTTTTTCCTTTATGGCTAGTGAATTTTGTATTCCTATCTATGAAATCTCCTAAGATTCATCTAAGTCTCCTTTGTTCAGGATCCTGAAGACCATGCTTGGCTTCGGTGGTTCACTTGAAGGACTCACAGAATTCAGAAAAGTTGTTAGACCCATGTTTATAGTGTATTATGGCAAAAGGATACAGATTAAAATCAAGAAAGAAAAAAAAGTTGGTGTTGTTGACTGAAAATGAACCACCTAGAAAGTTGAGAGTTATATTTTATTTCGCAGACTTTCTGAGGACTTCAAGTCCAAGACAGGACTCTCAGATTGCTCTGAGGGACTGACCCAAAATCGCAAAGTGGGAAGCCAGGTTATATAGGAGTTTTTGCAACGAAGGTGGGTAGTCAGAACATCGAAAGATTACTGTTAATTAAAACCAAATATTTCAAGTGAAGGAATATAGTGCTTTTCTATGTGTGGAAAGACACAAGAGTCTGTGTTCCCTGAAATCCCTGCTTTGATCTGCACCTCAGCTGTCTGGGGCCCTGTTTTCTCACCCTGAGACCCTCGGGGTGCACCACGCCATGGCTGCCGCGGTGGGCTGCCAGTTGGAGGGCCTTGGTTCCCACCCTGAGTTCGTCAGCGCTCGCAGGCAGGGAGGCTGTGATGTGATGGCTTGAGGGCTGCGACATCCTTTGTTTGCTGATACGCAGGTGGCATTTTCCATCCGCAGTCTGGGAGAAGCCAGGGGTGTCCTCTGTTTGCTGACGCACAGGCAGCGTTTTCCGTCCGCAGTCTGGGAGAAACCAGGTGTGGTTGCCTGTTGTCCCCTTGCAGTGAGGGCTTAAATCTGCCTGAACCGTGTAGGGTGGCACGCAGGAAGTGCTGCCCCAGGATGTTCCCCAGCACCTGGTGCCCTCGGGGTTCGGTTGGAGGTCAGTCGTGCGGTCAGGGAGCAGCCCTGTGAGGACATTAGCTGTCCGTCTCCAGTCCCCTGGTCAGACGGAGGCCGTGTGGCAGGGCCCAGGTGGACCAGAAACAGACTTTTAGCCTAATTCTCATTGTTGGCATGCACTGTTTGCTGTGGTTCAAGGTCCCAGGTCTACAAAGACACGTATATCAGATGGACATTCCAAGGGCTGGAGGTCCCCTCTCAGTTGTCCCTGGAGGGCCAGTCCTGAGCTGGCGTGCTCAGGGTTTGGGGAGCCCAGGCATGCTGAGTTAACCCTGAAAGTTCCAGAGATACTCTGTATTCTTCTCAGAACTGGAGTGGTGCTAACAGTTGTATTAGATCTGTGGTCCATGTCAAATCAGTGTGTGGAGTGAAGTAAAAATTAAGGCCCGTCTTTTTCAATACAAGTATCCAGCAGTTGAATACCAGTTATATAAAATCCCCCCCTTCCCCCATTGAATTAAATTGGATCCTTGGCTGAGAATCAATTGACCATAAAGATAGGAGTCTATTTCTGGACACTCTGTCCTTTCTCTAGTACGACACTAGCTTAATTATGTAGCGTCATAGCAAGTCTTGATTTTCTTTTTTTTTATTATTTTGGCTATTCTCGGTTCCTTGCATTTCCATATAAATTGTAGAATGTGCATGTCACTTTCTATAAAAATTATTGGGATATGATTGGAATTACATTCAGTTTGGAAAAAACTGAAACTTTAATATTACTGAATTATCTAATCCATGAACATGGACTGTCTCTTCATTCAATTAGTCTTCATCTCATCTCTCCATAGTGTTGCATAGTTTTTAAGAGTGCAGGTCTTATAGATTGTTTTTCAATTGAGAGAAAATAAATTCCTCTTTTTTTCTGCATGTAACCTGTTCCCACCTGGGACTCTACTTCTTTTGTTGGTTTTTTTTTTTTTTTTTACTACACTGGATCCTTGTTGCTTTGTGAGGGCTTTCTCCAGTTGCAGTGAGCAGGGGCTGCTCTTGTTATGGAGCACAGGCTCTAGGCGCGCGGGCCCACTAGCTGCTGCATGCAGGCTCCAGGACGCGGGCCCAGTGACTGCTGCGTGCAGGCTCCAGGACGCGGGCCCAGTGGCTGCTGCGTGCAGGCTCCAGGACGCGGGCCCAGTGGCTGCTGCGTGCAGGCTCCAGGACGCGGGCCCAGTGGCTGCTGCGTGCAGGCTCCAGGACGCGGGCCCAGTGGCTGCTGCGTGCAGGCTCCAGGACGCGGGCCCAGTGGCTGCTGCGTGCAGGCTCCAGGACGTGGGCTCAGGGGTTGTGACACACAGCCTAGATGCTCCCCAGCACGTGGAATCTTCCCAGACCAGGGCCTGAACCCGTGTCCCCTGCATCAGCTGGCAGATTCTTATCCACTGCGCCACCAGGGAAGTCCAGGCTATACTTTTTTTTTTAATGTAACTGTTTCCTTGGAATTTTACATGGACTCATACATTTCTTTATATTTATTGACTCCCTTTCATTAAAACTTAAAGGAAAGTTTCTTAAAACGTATCTTTTTCCTTAAAACTCTTAAGAGTTGATTCTTGATATGTGTTTAAGTATAGCTGCATGTGATTTTTTTTTTTCAAGTGCGAAGATATGTGGTGATTCTCAGAGTGAAGGTAGAGAGGTGACGGGGCAAAGCTCCCCAACAGGTGGCATCTCAAGATTGTATCCTCTTCCGTTCTGCTGTGTTTCCCTAGACCAGAGACTCCTGTGAGCCACGGTTAATGGAGAGATTTGTATCCCTCTCAGACACTGGGCCAGAAAGTAAATTAGTTGAAAACGACTGCCCTGGAATAGAAACCTCGAACTTTATTCCTGCAGATAGGTCTTAGGGAGTTCATCTCATGATTTTTATATGACCACAGTCTATGCACAATTGCTAATTATTTGTTACATTAAATATTATCAATTATATTCAGACCCTGTTAGCTGAGCCCCACAGTCTAACATGTCCACTCTCTCACAGGGCCAGCTTTTCTGGCCCTAACAAGCACTTCTTTTGCTTCATATCACAGTAACAAGGAGTTACATGCCACACGCAAAATAGTCATCATTTTTATAGCTGAAAGGAAACATGTTTCACTTGAAAGTCAGATTCCTAAGGAATGAGTAATAGCAAGCTAATTTTTATCATGTAGTTTTTATAAAGACCTGTAAAATCTTGAGTTTCATGATATATGGAGACAGTTCATTTTCTGAGATAGCAGAAACCTCATGATATGGCAAACAAATTAGAATTAAGTATAGATGTCCTTCATTGAAGCAAGTTTGATACACTCAACATTAAAGGTAAAGAATTAAGAAAGTTTGGAAACCACTTTGTTTTACAGAATTTGAAACCTTTAACTTAGAGAATTTGTGAGTACATCCCGAATGTTAGCTCAAATGTTAGAATCATCTTGAAAAGTATTATTTTGCAACCATGACAACTGTTTTAAATATCTAAATAAAAGATAAATGTATATAATAAGCATGAAAGAGGTAAATATGAATCATAATCTGGGCTAGGTCAATAATGGCAGGCTAGAAAATTGTAGAGATGAAAAGAGAGTATCGTTTCTATCGTAAAACCAAAGTCATGTGTTTATATTTACTTTTTCCAACAACTTGCACTTAAGAAGGTAATTTTAACCTAAGTTATATATTTTTATGATGGAGAAAAGAGTGGGTAGAACGAGATGAGAAAATGATAGAAAGGAGATTGTAATGGAAGGAAAGGAAAAGAAGGGAGAAAAAAGGTCTCAGAGGGAAGATGATGCTAGAGGTGGAAGGAAAGGCAAGAAGCCTAGAATCCAAGGGTGGAACTGAGGCAGGGCAGCCAGGGAGGCCTCCAAACTTGAGCTGGGCCCGGTCACTGTCCCGCAAGGGCCCACGCTGGCCTCAGGCCTCTCTGTGACCTTGTGTCTCGGCAGGATGGTGACTGCGATGTAGGAGGCGGCTGGCCCAGCCCAGCACTTGCCATCAAGAGAGGCAGAAAGCACTCTCCTCGAACTCTGCCTCTCGGCCCAGCTAGGAAGCCTCCTTGTCTAAAAAGGATTTTCTAAGCTCAGCTTAGATGGTCCCAGAAATGGAGTTCTTGCTGTTTTAAATGGAGCCTGTTAAATCATTAGGAAGGGTTTCCCAGGTCATGGCCTTCTAACTGTCTCCTGTGACTTTCTGCATCTTTTGTACCTCATCTTGTTTTCAAAGCCGCATGCAGAAGCACTGCTTTTCCTCCTGGCAGCTCTGCTGTGGTGGTGGGCTTGTGCCCCTGCATCTCTGGCCATTCTTCCTCCGTCATAATCGGCATACCTCCCTACTGTTCTGCCCCATTTTATAGACAAAACTCAGTTCTGCCAGAAATCCATGCGTCACCAAAACTGGCTGCCATAGCTGCACAGTTACCTTCTACAGCACAGACACTCACCTATTCCTAGTCATGTACTATATTTACTATTAAATAATAATATCTGTTTACTGTAAGGCAATAATTTATACATACAGATACCATACTTACTTTTGAGGGCTAGTTTCACAGGGTACAGAATTCTACATCGGTGTTTTTTTTCTCTCAACATTTTATTCACCACACTGTCTTCTGCATGCATGGTGTCTGAGGAGAATTTGAATGCGGTTCTTATTTTTGTTCCTTTATCGGTAAGCTGTTCTTTCCCCTTCTGGCTTCTTTCAGTATTTTTTTTTTCGGTGATTTTTCTATAGCTTAAAAATGATATGACTAAGTATAATTTTTTTTTTTTGGCATTTTTATTGTCTGATGTTCTCTGAGCTTTCTGAATCTTTGGTTTGTTGTGTGACATTAATTTAGGGAAATTCATAGTCATTGTTGTTTCAAACACTTCTTCTGTCCCTTTCTTTTTTCTCCTTCTGCTGTTCCCATTATGTGGCTGTTATACCATTTACAGTTGTCCTCTAGTTCCTGGATATTCTCTTCTGCTTTTTCTGTCTTTTTTCTATTTGCTTTTCAGTTTGAGGAGTTTCTATTGAAATATCCTCAACCTCAGAAATTCTTTCTTCAGCTGTGTCCATCAGTAATAAGCCCATCTAAGACATTCTTAATGTTACAGTATTTTTTTATCTCTGTCATTTCTTTTTTTTTTCTTTAGAATTTCCTCCTGTCTGCTTATATTTCCAATTTGTTCTTGCCTGCTGTTTAGTTTATTCATTAGCGTTCTTAGCATTTTAATCATAGTTATTTTAAACTTCCAGTCTGATCATCTGATCATTTCAGTATCCTTGCTATATCTGAGTCTGGTTCTGATGCTTGCTTGCTCTTTCTCTTCAAACTATGGTTTTTTGCTTCTTGCTTTTTGAGTACATCTTTTGTTTATTTATTTTGAATACTTGGGCATGTTGTACTGGGTAAAATAACTCCAAAAATAGGCCTTTAGTAATGTGATAAGATGTGGAGGAGAGGAAGCATTCTGTAGTCCTATGATTAGTTCAGTTCAGTTGCTCAGTCGTGTCCAACTCTTTGCAACCCCATGGACTGCAGCACGCCAGGCCTCCCTGTCCATCACCAACTCCTGGAGCTTACTCGAACTCATGTCCATGGAGTCAGTGATGCCATCCAACCATCTCATCCTCTGTCGTCCCCTTCTCCTCCCGCCTTCAATCTTTCCCAGCATCAGGGTCCTTTCCAGTGAGTCAGCTCTTCGCATCAGGTGGCCAAAGTATTGGAGTTTCAGCTTCAGCATCAGTCCTTCCAATGAGTATTCAGGACTGATTTCTTTTAGGATTGAGTGATTTGATCTCCTCACAGTCGAAGGGACTCTCAAGCGTCTTCTCCAACACCACAGTTCAAAAGCATCAATTCTTTGGTGCTCAGCTTTCTTTATAGTCCAACTCTCACATCCATACATGACTACTGGAAAAACCGTAGCTTTGACTAGATGGACCTTTGTCGGTAAAATGATGTCTCTACTTTTTAATGTGAGACCTATGAGTAGGTCTCAGTCATTTAGTGATCCAAGGCCTCTGGTCTCTGAATTTGACACATGCCTCTCAGCTGCAGCCCCCAACTTAGGGTAGGACACGATGTTTAGAGAGAGGGCTAGTATTAGGTATGCTGGAGAAAGCAATGGCAACCCACTCCAGTACTTTTGCCTGGAAAATCCCATGGACGGAGGAGCCTGGTGGACTACAGTCCTTGGGGTTGCGAAGAGTTGGACACGACTGACAGACTTCACTTTCACTTTTCACTTTCATGCATTGGAGAAGGAAATGGCAACCCACTCCAGTGTTCTTGCCTGGAGAATCCCGGGGATGGTGGAGCCTGGTGGGCTGCCGTCTATGGGGTCGCAGAGTCAGACTCCACTGAAGCGACTTAGCAGCAGCAGCAGCAGCAGGATTAGGTACTTCCCCTCCCACAGGTCAGTTAGACTCTGAACAATTCCCAGCAGGTTAGACTGATTGAGTGTTTCTCCTGAGGGCAGACCATTTGAGAACAATATGCTCGGGTGTATTTCAGATGGTTCTTTTCCCTCTGCCCCTGTCCGAACCACACTTTCTCTCCCATATTTGGCACGAACACGTGGTAGAAGTCCAGGACGTAAAACGGACAGAAGTTTAGGATGGCCCCTCACCCCTATGACTGGGTCCCCTCGGAGATTTTAACTTTCAATCTGTCCACATGGAGCCTCTAGCAGTTCAGCTACAGTTCCAGTTTCCCTGCCCCGGCGCTGGTTCCTGTGGGTTTCCACTCTGGGAGGTCATGATGCTCTGTATTCACCTATCACTCTCTCCAATCTGGGGGTAGCAGTTTGCCCTTTGATCTCACTTCTTTTATAGAGCTATGAAAAAGCTGATTTTTTTTTTTTTTTCAGTTTGTTCAGCTTTTTATTTGTTGTTAGGGCAGAGTAAAGACTTCCAAGGTTGTTACATGCTGGACTGGAAACCAGAAGTTCACGTGCCTGGAATTCATGCAGCCCCAGAATCTTATTTTTCTCCAACATCAGCATAGGCTCAGATTAGCCTTGGGGACCAAACCAAAACATTCATGTTTGGGAGTTTGGTGGTGTTTTGTTTTGTTTTTTTTTTTAACATGCATTCATGTTAATCCACACTTCCCTATTCTATGTATAGTGTGCACTTGTAAAAAATTTTAACCTAAGTGCATAAGCTTTTTTTAATCTCCATTAAATTTTATTTCTTTCACTTATTTCTCATGTTGTCCAGTTAAGAGTATTTTAAATTTTGATTACTTTATCTGATATATTGGGTGCCTCTGTAGCTTTTAGTCTCAAATTAATAAGCACATGTTCTCTTTCTTCAAGTCATAAAACTATAGGGTTTTCTATCTAGAAGGAACACAATGTCATATACCTCAGACCCTTTGGTTTAAAGATAAGGAAGTTAAGGTCCAGACAACAGGCTAAATAACTCTTCCCAAATTACATAACTCAATGACAAAAGATTATGACCTTAAATTTTTTTAAAAAGTACCGCTGAGCAGGTCTGTGAATCAAGTCTGAGACACATATCACCAGAGGAGTGCCAGAAGATTCAGCAGTACACATGAGGTACAGTTGTTCAGATACAACTAAGCATGTATTATATTCACTGGCACCTTAATAAAAATCTAACAGAGGTCAGCACTTCAAATAAGAAATAAAGTTGTCTTATTTTTTAGATTAATTTTTATTGGAGTATAGTTGCTTTACAATGGTGTGTTAGTTCCTGCTGTACAATGAAGTGAATCAGTTACACGTGTATATATACCCCCTCTTCTTAAGATTCTGTTCCCATCTAGGTCACCACAGAGGACTGAGTAGAGTTCCCTGCGCTGTACAGTAGCTCCTTATCCATTATCTATTTTATACACAGTGGTGTATATATGGGCTTCCCAAGTGTCCCAGTGGGTAAGGAATCTGCCTGCAATGCAGAAGATGCAGAAGACAGCAGTTTGATCCCTGGGTTGGGAAGATCCCCTGGAGGAGGGCATGGCAACCCACTCCAGTATCCTTGCCTGGAGAACCCCATGGACAGAGGAGGCTGGCGGGCTACAGTTCTTGGGGTCACAAACAGTCACACACAACAGAAGCAGCTCAGCACACACACACACACACACACACACACACACACACACTCTGTATTTATGTCAGTCCCCATCTCCCAGTTCATCCTGCCTGCTCTTCCCTGCCGTGGTACCCATAAGTTGTTCTGTATGTCTGTGGCTCCATTCCTACTTTGCAAACAAGTTCATCTGTATTTTTTTCTAGATTCCACATATAAGTGATGTTATGCAATATTTGTTTTTCTCTTTATGACCTACTTCACTCAGTATGACAGACTCTAGGTCTGTCTATGTGAATGGCACAGTTTTGGTCCTTTTTGTGACTGAGTAATATTCCATTGTATATATGTACCATCTCTTCTTTATCCATTCCTCTGTTGTAGACATTCAGGTTGCTTCCATGTCCTGGCTCTTGTAAATAGTGCTGCTGTGAAATTGGGGTTCATGTATCTTTTGAATTGTGATTTTCTCTGGTTATGTGCCCAGGAATGGGATTGCTGGATCACATGGTAGTTCTATTAATTAGTTTTTTGAGGAACCTCCATACTGTTCTCCATGGTGGCTAGACCAGTTTGTATTCCTCCAAACAGTGTAGAATTCCCTTTTCTCCCACCTTCTCCAGCATTTATTGTTTGTAGACTTTTTGATGATGGCCATTCTGACCAGTGTGAGGTGGTACCTCGTTGTAGTTTTGGTTTTCATTTTTCTAATGATTAGTGGTATTGAGCATCCTTTCATGTGTTTGCTGGCCTCCTGTATGTCTTCTCTGGTGAAAGGTCTGTTTAGGGTGTTGGCCCGTATACTGACTGGGCTGTTTGGTTTCATACAGAGCTGCGTGAGCTGCGTGCGCTGCGTGAGCCATTGATGTATTTTCCAGATGACTCCCTTGTCAGCTATCTGTTTGCACCTATTTTCTCCCATTCTAGGTGTTCTCTTCTTGTCTTGTATATGATTTCCTTTGCTGTTCAAAGCTTTTAAGTTTAATTACTTCCCATTTGTTTATTTTTGTTTTTATTTTCATTACTTTTGGAGGTGGGTCAGAAAAGATTTTGCTGAAATTTATGTCAAAGTGAAAAGCAAAGGAGAAAGGGAAAGATATACCCAACTGAATGCAGAGTTCCAAACAATAGCAAGGAGAGATAAGAAAGCCTTCTTAATTAACAATGCAAAGAAATAGAGAAAAATAACAGAACGAGAAAGACTAGAGATTTCTTCAAGAAAATTAGAGATACCAAGGGAACATTTGATGCAAAGATGGGCACAAGAAAGTACAGAAACAGTAAGGACCTAACAGAAGCAAAAGATATTAAGAAGAGGTGGCAACAATACACAGAAGAACTGTATAAAAAAGTCTTAATGACCCAGATAGCCATGATGGTGTGGTCATTCACCTAGAGCCAGACATCCTGGAATGTGAAGTCAAGTGGACCTTAGGGAGCATTACTACGAACAAAGCTAGTGGAGGTGACAGAATTCCAGTTGAGCTATTTCAAATCCTAAAAGATAATGCTGTGAAAGTGTTGCACTCGGTATGCCAATAAATTTGGAAAACTCAGCAGTGGCCACAGGACTGGAAAAGGTCAGTTTTCATTCCAATCCCAAAGAAAGGCGCAATGCCAAAGATTGCTCAAACTACCGCACAATTGCACTCATTTTACATGCTAGCTGGCAAGGTAATGATGAAAATTCTTCAACTTAGGCTTCAACAGTATGTGAAATGAGAACTTCCAGATGTACCAACTGGGTTTAGAAAAGACAGAGGAACCAGAGATTGAATTGCCAGCATCCATTGGATCATAAAAAAAGCAAGGGAATTCCAGAAAAACATCTACTTTTGCTTTATTGACAACGCTAAAGCCTTTGTGTGGATCACAGCAAACTGGAAAGTTCTTACAGAGATGGAAATATCAGACCACTTTGCCTGCTTTCTGAGAAGCCTGTATGCGAGTCAAAAAACAGGAGTTAGAACTGGACATGGAACAACTGACCGGTTCAGAATTGGGAAAAGAGTACAACAAAACTGTATGTTGTCACCCTGCTTATTTAACTTCTGTGCAGAGCACATCATGCGAAATGCTGAGCTGGATGAATCACAAGCTGTAATTAAGATTGCTGGGAGAAATACCAACAACCTCAGATATGTAGACGATATCACTCTAGTGGCAGAAAGTAAAGAGGAGCTAAAGACCCTCTTAATGAAGGTGAAAGAGGAGAGTGAAAAAGCTGGCTTAAAACTCAACATTCAAAAAACTAAGATTATGGCAAACAGTCCCATCACTTCATGGCAAATAGATGGGGAAACAATGGAAACAGTGACAGACTTTATTTTCTTGGGCTCCAAAATCACTCCAGACAGTGACTACAGCCATGAAATTAAGATGCTTGCTCCCTGGAAGAAAAGCTGTGAGAAACCTAAATAGCAATATTAAAAAGCAGAGACATCACTTTGCTGACAAAGGTCTATCTAGTCAAAGCTATGGTTTTTCCAGTAGTCATGTACGGTTGTGAGAGTTGGACCATAATGAAGGCTGAGTGCCAAAGAACTGATGCTTTTGAACTGTGATGTTGGAGAAGACTCTTGGGAGACCCTTGGACTGCAAGGAGATCCAACCAGTCCATCCTAAAGGAGATCAGTCCTGAATATTCATTGGAAGGGCTGATGATGAAGCTGAAGCTCCAGTACTTTCACTGCCTGATGTGTGAAGAGCTGACTCATTGGAAAATTCTCTGATTCTGGGAAAATTTAAAATCAGGAAGAGAAGGGGGCAACAGAAGATGAGTTAGTTGGATGGCATCACTGACTCAGTGGCCATGAGTTTGAGTAAACTCCAGGAGATAGTAAGGACAGGGAAGCTTGGTGTGCTGCAGTCCATGGGTCACAAAGAGTCAGGCAAGACTTAGCGACTGAACAACAACAACAAATGTCAGATAGTCTTCTGCCTATGTTTTCCTCTAAGAGTGTTGTCGTGTCTGGCCTTACATTTAGGTCTACAATCCATTTTGAGTTTGTTTTTGTGTATAATGTTTGGGAGTGTTGTAATTTCATTCTTTTACATAATGCTGACCAGTTTTCTCAGCACTGCTTATTGAAGAGACTATATTTTCTTCATTGTATATTCCTGCCTTCTTTGTCAAAGATTAGGTGAACATGGGTGCCTTTCTCTCCTGTTCCATTGATCTGTATTTTTGTTTTTGTATGAATACCATACTGTCTTGATTACAGTATTTATATATATAGTCTGAAGTCAGAGAGCCTGATTCCTCCAGCTCCCTTTTTCTTTCTCAAGATTGCTTTGGCTGTTTGGAGTCTTTTGTATTTCCATACACATTATACAATTTTTTGTTCTAATTCTGTGGAAAATTCCGTTGGTGATGTGCAAGGGATTGCACTGAATCTGTAGATTGCTTTGGATGATATACTGGTTTTCACAGTGTTGATTCTTCCAGTGCAAGAGCATGGTGTATCTCTCCTCATTAGTTTGTGTTGTCTTTGACTTCTTACATCAGTATCCTGTAGTTTTCTGTGTACAGGTGTTCTCCCTCCTGAGATAGGTTTACTCCTAGGTGTTTTATTCTTTTTGTTGCAGTGGTAAATGGGGTTGTTTCCTTAATTTATCTTACAGATCTTTCATTGTCAGTGTATAGGAAAGCAGGAGATTTCTGTGCATTAATTTCATATCCTACTACTTTACCAGAGTCATCGTTTAACTCCAGTAGTCTTCTGGTGGCAAGTTTAGGATTTTCTGTGTATAGTATCATGTCATCTGCAAACAGTGACAGTTTTACTACTTCTTTTCCAATATGAATTCTTTTTGTTTCCTTTTATTCTCTGATTTCTGTGGCAAGGACTTCCAAAACTATGTTGAATAAGAGTGGCGAGAGTGGACAGTCAGAGGAAATGCTTTCAGCTTGTCACCGTTGAGAAGGATGTTTGCTGTGGGTTTGTAGTTTATGGCCTTTGGTATGTTGAGGTAGGTTCCCTCTGTGCCCGCTTTCTGGAGAGTTTTTATCATAAATCAGTGTTTAATTTTGCCAAAAGCTTTTTCTGAATCTATTGAGATGATCATATGGCTTTTATTCTTCAGTTTGTTAATATGGTGTATTATATTGATTGATTTGCATATATTGAAAAATACTTGCAATGCTGAGATAAACCCTATTTGATCATGGTGTATGATCCTCTTAATGTATTTTTGGATTCTGTGTGCTGGTATTTTGTTGAGGATTTC
Organism: Cervus canadensis; assembly: GCF_019320065.1. Lineage (NCBI taxonomy): Eukaryota > Metazoa > Chordata > Mammalia > Artiodactyla > Cervidae > Cervus > Cervus canadensis. The sequence continues at coordinate 30,858,591 of NC_057392.1, read as the reverse complement.
TGCATCTATATTCATCAGTGATACTGGCCTGTAATTTTCTATTTTTGTGATGTCTTTGTCTGGTTTTAGTATCACAGTGATGGTGGCCTCGTAGAATGGGCTTGGAAGTGTTCTTCTCCCTGCAGTTTTGGAAGAGTTTGAGAAGGATGATGTTAGCTTTTCTCTAAATGTTTGATAGAATTCACCGGTGAAGCCATCTGGTTTTGGACTTCTGTTTGTTGAAAGATTTTTAGTCACAGTTTCAATTTCATTGCTTGCAATTGGTCTGATCATATTTTCTGTTTATTCCTGGTTCAGTCTTGAAAGGTTTTAACCTTTCTAAGAATTTGTCCATTTCTTCCAAGTTGTCCATTTTATTGGTATGCAGTTGCTTGTAATAGTCTCTTATGATCCTTTGTTATTTCTGCAGTAACAATTGTAACTTCTCCCTTTTCATTTCTCGTTTTATTGATCTGAGTCCTCTTCCTTTTTTTCTTGAGTCTGGCTAAAGGTTTATCAGTTTTTTTCAATCTTCTCAAAGAAACAGCTTTCAGTTTCATTGATCTTAAGAAGTAAAGTTTTCTTAGAACAACTTGTTTTTAGTGAACCAGACTGGCTGCTTATAATAAATTCAACCATTTCCAAGTAATTAGTAAAAATATTTGTGTAAAGCAGTTTATTTAACAGTTTGGCTTCCACAATTCTTTTGAAAAAATCAGAGTATTTCCTTATTTCCATTATTCAGATATTTGTTTCTGTTTTCATTTAACAGAACAAAAGGAGTAATAAACAAAACAAACCCAACTAGCTACAATTTTAAATATATCTAAATAACAATAATCAACAGACTATTTAAAATTGGAGGAAAATCTATGATGCTGTTGCTTTAATCAGATGCAAATATATAGCTTTAAATGCTTTTATTGGGAAAGAAAGAAAAATGAATGATTGCATGGATGAACCAAGCATTCAACCTTTGGGGATATAGATGAAAATAATTAAAAATCAGTTTAAAACTCATTCTTTTGACAAAAATATAAGCAAGCATCTAACAAAATTTTATTACAAAAGGAGTGAGGTAAACAAATATTAGATATTTAATATTAGACTTAAAAAATAAACCTCTAGGTAAGAAGGAAGTAAATCAGGGTGGTGTCAAGATTTGGATACCAGGAAGAAAAGGTTGTGAAGAATTTTTACAGAGACAGTACTTTTAAAACAAAAAAAGCTTTAGAAAACTTTTAGGTTAATGAGAAAAGCTCATGATCCTGGTAGTAAAAAGGTATTGGAGAACTTAGGAGCTCTTTCGGTAAATGGAATGCAGGTTACAAAGCAAGGCTGCAAGAGATTGAGTTGGTAAAAAGAGGCAGCAAGAGTCACCATTTCCAGAGTCCCAGAAACTGAATAAAAGGGGCCCAACCATGAAGCCAGGTCAGGTTCTGGTACAGGTGTTTTGAAGGATTCGTGGATCTTCCAAAAAATGCCTCTGTTGCTACCGATTTAACCTGTTGAAGAAGCTTGTGCCGAAAGTAAATTCTTGGCTCAGTTTTGAAGCAGTTCCTTCTACATGGTACTATTTTTAATTATAGTGTGTAGTGAACAACACTACTGAAATTACATAGAACTAGGCACTCATTAGATTTGATATTCATTGTCTTGTTAACTCCAAAGCCCCCTTAGCCCTCTGTATACACTGGTCTCATCTTTATCCCAGACTAGTCCAGCCCTCACTGTCCATCAACTCTCTTGACAGCTGCATTAATTTTCATTCATTTAGCACATGTGATTTAATAGCCAGTAGTGCTTATTGCAGATTGCTTAGTACATCTTGGGAAGAATGCTGCTGCTAATATTTAAGTTCTTTCTTAGCTAACTTTCTCATAAACATTGTCCTGCCTGAAACACAATCAGTGGACAATGTGCTTAGCATGCTTGCTCTGTAAGTACCTTGGTTAAGATTGTTTCTAACTGAAAATACAAAGTCACCTTCAATAGTTGTTTTCAAAATAAAATACTCTTCTAGAAGCTCTGGGTACTGGATGAGGGGAAATTGGTTAAAAACAAAAACTATACAAAATAGGATAACAGTGCTCATCCCCTTTTCGGAGCTATTTAGATGAAAAATTGCTCAGCATGAGCTTGATCTATATGTTTTTCCTGGTTATTAGTAGTAATGAAGATGCATTAACCATAGTCTCTTGATAATGCACTAGCAGTTTCTTAGTACTTTTATCAACATATAAATTTTAGAACTGGCAATATGGGAATTCGACTAGTACATTTTTGTTTGTAAAAAAGGGTAACAATATTATAACTTCTTCATATCTGTGAATTATGAATCTCGACTTGAAGACAAGCGAAACTAAAATGCAGTGGAACTTCAATATCATAACAGCTCTTCTTTCCACTACCACTGACTGCAGAGAAGGGGACTGCACACAGGCTGCTAAGTGCAATGTCGTGCCAGAGGTGAATGCCTTCTGAGTCCATAATTATGACTTCTTTACTTGTCGCTCATTCATTCTCTCAATAAACACGTTCCGAGTGCCTTCCCTGTTGCTAAGCTGTAATGTCTGTCAATAGAAAGGCTCTACTTCCTTAGGAAGTAGCTGAAAATTACAAGTAGTGCGTCATCACTATGTATCGTTATCTCTATTAGGAAACATTATTTTCAACAATTTTTGGAAGGACATGAAGTAGCTCATTTCTTTAAAGATGAAATAATGCAAAATAAACTATTTGGAAAAGGATTTTTTCACATTTAATTGTGTTATAAATGAATAGCTCTTTCTTTTATAAAGCTGAATTCCAAGTCTCCCATATCTAGCCTGTAATATTAGCTAGAATCATTAGAGAAAACTTTATGGAAAGAAGAAGCATAGGCCCTTTGCTTTTTACGATAGAACTGTGGATCAGTTATGTTTTAGAACTCTGTCTAGTTTATCTATTCAGAGATGTATCTAGTTCAGTTCAGTTCATTCATTCAGTTGTGCCCGACTCTTTGCAAACCCATGGACTGCAGCACAACAGGCCTCCCTGTCCATCACCAACTCCCAGAGTTTACTCAAACTCATGTCATCCAAATATCTCATCCTCTGTCATCCCCTTCTCCTCCCTCCTTCAATCTTTCCCAGCATCAGGGTCTTGTCCAATGAGTCAGTTCTTCACACCAGGTGGCCAAAGTATTGGAGTTTCAGTTTCAGCATCAGTCTTTACAATGAATATTCAGGACTGATCTCCTTTAGGATGGACTGGTTGGATCTCCTTGCTGTTCAAGGGACTCTCAACAGTCTTCTCCAACACCACAGTTCAAAAGCATCAATTCTTCAGTGCTCAGCTTTCTTTATAGTCCAACTCTCACATCCATACATGACCACTGGAAAAACCATAGCTTTGACCAAATGGACCTTTTTTGGCAAAGTAATGTCTCTGCTTTTTAATGTGCTATCTAGGTTAGTCATAGCTTTTCTTCCAAGGAGCAAGCATCTTTTAATTTCATGGCTGCAGTCACCATCTGCAGTGATTTTGGAATGCGAAAAAATGAAGTCTCTCACTGTTTCCATTGTTTCCGAATCTATTTGCCATGAAGTGATGGGACCAGATGCCATGATCTTAGTTTTCTGAATGTTGAGTTTTAAGCCAACTTTTTCACTCTCCTCTTTCACTTTCATCAGGAGGCGCTTTAGTTTTTCATTGCTTTCTGCCATAAGGGTGGTGTCATCTGCATATCTGAGGTTATTGATATTTATCCCGGCAATCATGATTCCAGCTTGTGCTTCATCCAGCCCAGCGTTTCTCATGATATACTCTGCATAGAAGTTAAATAAGCAGGGTGACAATATACAGTCTTGACGTACTCCTTTCCCAATTTGGAACCAGTCTATTGTTCCATGTCCAGTTCTAACTGTTGCTTCTTCACCTGCATACAGATTCCTCAGGAGGCAGGTAAGGTGGTCTGGTATTCCCGTCTCTCTAAGAATTTTCCACAGTTTGTTGTGATCTACACAGTCAAAGGCTTTGGCATAGTCAATAAAGCAGAAATAGATGATTTTCTGAAACTTTCTTGCTTCTTTGATGATCCAGCAGATATTGGCAACTTGATCTCTGGTTCCTCTGCCTTTTCTAAAACCAGCTTGAACATCTGGAAGTTCACAGTTCACATACTGCTGAAGCCTGGCTTGGAGAATTTTGAGCATTACTTTGCTAGTGTGTGAGATGAGTGCAGTTGTGCAGGTGTTTAAACATTCTTTGGCATTGCCTTTCTTTGTGATTGGAATGAAAATTGACCTTTTCCAGTCCCATGGCCACTGCTGAGTTTTCCGTATTTGCTGGCATATTGAGTACAGCACTTTCACAGCATCGTCTTAGGATTTGAAATAGCTCAAGTGGAATTCCATCACTTCCACTGGCTTTGTTTGTAGTGATGTGATACTTCCTAAGACCCACTTGACTTCACATTCCAGGATGTCTGGCTCTGGGTGAGTGATCACACCATTGTGATTATGTGGGTCATGAAGATCTTTTTGTATAATTCTTCTGTGTATTCTTGCCACCTCTTCTTAATATCTTCTGCTTCTGTTAGGTCCATACAGTTTCTGTCCTTTATTGTGCCCATCTGTGCATGAAATGTACCCTTGGTATCTCTAATTTTCTTGAAGAGATCTCTAGTCTTTCCCATTCTATTGTTTTCCTCTATTTCTTTGCACTGATCACTGAGGAAGGCTTTCTTATCTCTCTTTGCTATTCTTTGGAACTCTGCATTCAAATGAGTATATTTTTCCTTTTCTCCTTTGCCTTTGGCTTCCCTTCTTTTCTCAGCTATTTGTAAGGCCTCCTTGGACAACCATTTTGCCTTTTTGCATTTCTTTTTCTTGGGGATGGTCTTGATCTCTGCCTCCTGTACAGTGTCATGAACCTCTGTCCATAGTTCTTCAGGCTCTCTGTCTATCAGATCTAATCCCTTGAGCTTGTTTGTCACTTCCACTTATAATCATAAGGGATTTGATTTAGGTCATACCTGAATGGTCTAGTGATTTTCACAACTTTCTTCAATTAAGGTCTGAATTTAGCAATAAGGAGTTCATGATCTGAGCCACAGCTTCCAGTCTTGCTTTTGCTGACTGTATAGAGCTTCTCCATCTTTGGCTGCAAAAATTATAATCAATCTGATTTCAGTATTGACCATCTGGTGATGTCCATGTGTAGAGTCTTCTCTTGTGTTGTTGGAAGAGGGTGTTTGCTATGACCAATGTGTTCTCTTGGCAAAACTCTGTTAGCCTTTGCCCTGCTTCATTCTGTACTCCAAGGCCAAATTTGCCTGTTACTCCAGGTATCTCTTGACTTCCTACTTTTGCATTCCAGTCCCCTATAATGAAAAGGGCATCTTTTGGGGGTGTTAGTTCTGGAAGGTCTTGTAGGTCTTCATAGAACCATTCAACTTCAGCTTCTTCAGCATTACTGTTTTTTGGGGCATAGACTTGGATTACCATGATAATGAATGGTTTGCCTTGGAAACAAACAGAGATCATTCTGTCATTTTTGAGACTGCATCCAAGTACTGCATTTCAGACTCTTTTGTTGACCATGATGGCTATTCCATTTCTTCTAAGTGATTCTTGCCCACAGTAGTAGATATAATGGTCATCTGAGTTAAATTCACCTATTCCCGTCCTTTTTAGTTCACTAATTTCTAAAACATTGATGTTCCCTCTTGCTGTCTTCTGTTTGATCACTTCAAATTTACCTTGATTCATGTACCTAACATTACAGGTTCCTGTGCAATATTGTTTTTTACAGTTTTTTCCTCTATCAAGAGCTCTATCTATAAGAGCCTGATGGCTGGGAAAGATTGAGAGCAGGGCAGGAGGAGAAGGTGTTGACAGAGGATGAGATGGTTAGGTAGCATTGCGAGCTCAATGGACATGAGTTTGAGCGAACTCTGGGAAGACAGTAAAGGACAGGAAGCCTGGCATGCTGCAGTCAAGGGGGTCACAAAGGGTCAGACACAACTCAGTGACTGAACAGCAGCTAGTAATGGCAAGGATACAGCTGTCACATGAAACATAGGAGAATTACCGTGTATGTGCTGCCAGATAGGTCTGAGAAAAGGAAATGACGGCAAAATTTAAGGTGACTAAAATCATGACAAGTAAATCTCTCAGATTTGATTTTCCACTTCCTACTTTTGTGAAAACAAAGCTAAATGTGAGAAAATAAGCTTCTGTTAATGACTGGATTACAAACTGATATTGACATGGACAGTGTTCCGCAAGTGAAATAATCTTACCTGGTCTTCCGGATAATAGCCCCGAGATGCTCAAAGCCAACGACTCGTTTGGGAAGTAATCTTTCATTTTAACACATGTTTACTCGGTGTCTCCTCTCTGCCAGGCTGAGCATTGGCGCTGGCAAACCCCGGTCTCCAGGAGAGGCCTGTGTGAGCAGGAGGGGAGCATGGAGCGGGGCTGAGTGCTGAGCGGCTTGGTGAGGGTGGCCCTTGGGCTCTGCAGCGCGGTCACTATGACCTCGGGGGTGGGCCGAGAGCCGGGGACCACAGCCAGACTGAGTGGGCTGGGGCTGAAGCACAGAACACTCACCGAGACTGTGAGGAGGGCGAGACCAGGAAGGAGTGAGCGTTCACAGGGGAAGGGCTGCAGCCGTGCGCACGAGTGCACACGCACCAGGCGGCATGCTCCTAGGAAGACACAGCAGGAAGGAGAGCATGCCGAGATGGGGCGGGGGATCTGGGAGCAGCGCTGGGACCCTGCCTGTGGGCGGCGAGCCGTGGCCGGGGACCAGGTGAGAAGGGTCCGTTTGCCTTGTAACAGTGTTGGCAGAACACCTAGTGTGTGCTGGCACCGGCAGGATGGAGACCAACGTGCTGTCTCCATGACATTTATTGCACTGGACACACAACGGGCAGGCCAGGAAAACGTGGTGTGTCGGGAAAGGGGAGCAGGGCTGTGGGAAGGGGCTGGAAGGAGGGCGGGGGGAGGTCTGACTCAGCTCTCGGGGCCCGGACCGTGATGGACTCTGCGAGCTGGCTGCATGGCTGTCAGAGACGCTTCTGTTTCAGAATCGGGGGAAACACGGCCTTGGGGGAGACCTGTTCCCACCCTTGCTCCCCTTTGCGACCACCCCAGGCTTGCCCAGCCCTGACCGCCCCTTCAGAGCCTGCATCGCAGGCTTCCGTCACCACCTACTTCCATGGTAGTGTAACAAATGTACTTCTTGCCTGGACTCTCCAGGAGGGGCACTGTGTTTTAGGCGGCTGTAGTGTTGGCACTGTTAGGCCCTGCTGAATAAAGGAATGAAAAGTGAACAAAAAAAATTCCATAAGCCACATCTTCAAAAATCTTACAGTTGGATGTTCTGTGGTCACTTTAAGTTTCCATACCTCGCTTTGTGTACCTGAGCTCATAAATGGCCCTTTTGAAAGCATGTCTTTATATAACAGAATATGTGAAATAGCTGCTGCTGCTGCTAAGTCGCTTCAGTCGTGTCCGACTCTGTGCAACCCCATAGACGGCAGCCCACCAGGCTCCCCTGTCCCTGGGATTCTCCAGGCAAGAACGCTGGAGTCGGTTGCCATTTCCTTCTCCAGTGCATGAAAGTGAAAAGTGAAAGTGAAGTCTCAGTCATGTCCAACTCTTAGCGACCCCATGGACTACAGTCCACCAGGCTCCTCCATTTTGGGGATTCTCCAGGCAAGAATACTGGAGTGGGGTGCCCTGTAAAATAGAGTTGTTCTCTAATGTAAATAATGTGTCTCCACCTATTTTTTTTTTTTTACAGGACCAATGCCAAAGGCGCTCCCCTAAATATAAATAAGGTCTCAAACAGCCTGATTAACTTCGGAAGGAAGCTGATTTCTCCCGCGGTGGCCCCGGGCGGTGCTGGCGGCCCCATGGCAGCGGGCAGTGGCGGCGCCCCCTCCCCGGCCGCGGCTCCCACCAAGACCTTTGCGGAAGCCCCCAGGCACGCTCTGCAGCAGCAGCAGCAGAGGCTGATGAAATCGGAAAGCATGCCCGTGCAGCTGAACAAAGGTAAGGGGAAGATGCTAGAACCTGGGCCTTCCTCACCTGACTTCGAGGAACTACCATCCCAGAACGAGAAATTAATGCAAAACTTAGCTGTAAAACATGTTAGATTCTTTTTAAGTGGGGATTTCAGATATTATACTGTTCTTAGGAACTTTTTATGAGGTAATTTGTTAAAGTACTTTCTTAACATTTGTGCCTCAGTGTGCTTGCATTTGAGTCGTAGTGACGCCCAGAGCCTGGTGGGAACCGTCACCACAGAGAGCTTGAGGCCTGGTGACCGAGGGCTCTGCCGACGCGTGAAGTGATGCCTTTGGCTAGGAGAACATTGGCAAGGGGCAGGCCTGGGACCCTGGGCGCTGCCGGTCCCAGCTTTCACCCCCGCGGTTGGTTCCCAGGAGGCAGGTCAGCAGGCCTGCGTTCCTCTCCCAGCTGCTGTACCGTGGAGGAGCAGGAAGCAGAGCCCCGACGGGGGCGGGGCAGCCAGGGTGTCCTGGGCAGCCAGGGTCTGTGTCTGCATCCTCGCCCTGGGGGAGGCGGGGATCGTGAGGCCGGCTCGGTGTGCGCGGCTCCCGGGCTCTGCGGGTGGGCTCCTGCTGCAGGGGCTCGGGGAGGCCCCCTCCACTTCAGGGGCTTCCCAGCACCTCCCCTCCCTCGTGTTTGTAAGAGAGCCTTGCGGGTTGCTGCCCAGAACCTGTAACTCATATTTTCCACTTACCTCCAAAGATGTGTGAATCAAGTAACCCGACTCATTGCCAGTTAGAAACAGCTACATTTATTTTTAGCTGTGAGGCTCTGCTGTCTGTATTCTGGAAGCAGGAGACACTAACATGATGGCAGAAAATCTACAGAAATCACTCCCAAGGCCTCACAAAGCCTGGAGTCTGTGGCCATCCACGCCGTAGAGTCCCTGGGTCATAGCCAAGTTCAGTACCCAACATTCACTGTTGACAATAACAATAATATATTAAATCGTCAAATATTAACCCATGTTCCATATACCCTGTTTAAGACAATTGCATCCAACGTTGTCAAAAATTTTAATTACTGGTATTTAAACTGGTAAACTTAACTTAAATGGACTCTATATGCCAGTGACAGAAAGCAAAGTGTGTTCTTCAACAATGAGTGTGTGTTCTAGTAGTTACATTTATCTGTCATTGCCTATATGAAGTATTAGACTTTATATAATTGCTGTTTAAATTTCTATTAGAGTATTCCATTTACCTTACATAGGAACATCTTTTAATATTATTATACCCTTCTCTTTTTAATGTAGAGCTATCACACATGGTTTAAAGAAAAGGAGACTTCAAATCCTTAACATATTTGTAAATGTATTTTAATGCCAGGAGACATGCCCACTTCCAGGATGGAAATGAATGTTATTTTATATATTTCTTAATTGTACTGTTTTATTGTTCTAAACAAATATGATTTCAATATTGCTTTGATAACAAGCCATAGTTAGTAGTAATTCTAACTGATGGCAGGCAAATGAGTCAGAGAATCTCTTAATGCCGTAGCTTAAATTTTCTGAGGAACCAAGCCAAATGACTATAGAAATATAAAGTTGTGTCTCTAAGGAAATGTCAAGTATTAATATCACAGTGAGTGAGAAAGGAAGTACATGAGGACCGAACAATTGATGAAAACTAAGTCCCCAGTTATAAGGAAACAGCAGAGCACTTAAGCAAAGCACTTGGAACACGAGCATCGCTAGGGCATTTCCTAACTGATCCCTGCGCGACATGGAAGTGATCTTGTTTGGCAACTCTTCTTTTCATTTCTGGTTTATTCTTCTTCTCATGTCAACCTATCGAAGGCTTCTCTACCTTCATATTAAGGATGACTCGGTCTGTCAGCGCCCCTCCCTGAGTAAAGGTTTTAATAAAACAGAGCAGAAGGTGAAGAGAGCAGTTTGTACCGGTAGAAGTGAGGGTAGGTTGATCCTTCTCTTGCTCTCCAGTGAACCACAGGCAGAATCCTGAAATTTTCTGACCCTTTTCCTCACCCGGAAATAAGGGGTTTGAACCGACCCCTGGGGAGCATGCCACCTCTAAAAACCTATGGTTCCTTAGATGAAAGGTGTGTTTATTAACTCCCCTCCAGTGTCGGTTCTTTCTGCAGCCATTTCCCACAGGTGTCCTGCCGCGTCCCGAGGCTGACCTGAATCTGCAGGTGTGTCCCCTGGCCCCAGAAGGGAGTGAGCCAGCGCTGACTCCTTCCACAGCCTTGAGCTGGAACAGAGCTTCTGAGTGTCTCAGAGCAGCCACGTGCTTAGTGCATTTTTAGTGCACTGTGTAGGAAACTTTGAACGTTGTTTCCAGACGCGGTTGTTTATGCAGATGAAAACCCTTATGGCTTTCCTAGGTTACTTAACTCTCAATTATCTCTGCTCATATAGAGGAAGAGTTCTGTGGGAAAGCCAACATTCAGATATCTGTTACTTGAAGTGCATTCTGCCTTTGGTATCTGTGTTGGGGGTAGGGTCCTGAAGGTAGGAGGGAGCACAGATGGTCCTCCACCATTTTACAGGTGACGTCAATATTAAAATTAGCTTCAGTCTCTAAATATACATTAATAGGTGATCCAGAAGCTGCAGAGTAAAATGAGTAGCGAGCGTAACCTTGAAAATCTTCATATGTACAGAAATGAAGCACACTGCTTATCGGTGAATAGAGAGTTAACTGTATTAGGAAAATTCAGGACCTGGGAAGTTCCACTAAAAGTTGTTTATCAGTTATTTGGAGTATGTACCTATTTATAGATTTTATTTCAGCTATGGGAGAATATAAATGCATGTGCTGTTAATTGATAGGCATGGTCTAATTACAACCCAGTAATTTCCAGATGAGCTGTCTGTGCTGTAAATCATCATTGTAGCAAGTGGTCAAGGCACTGAAGGTTGTTATATAATTCAAAAATTGATTTTTTTTTTTTTTTGCTATTGTGTAGGAGCTACAGGGAAAGCAGATCTGTTAATTATGTGTTATCATACATAGAAAATGTGGTGCCTTTTAAGAAGGCTTGTTTTTCAGCTTGTTAATCTCAAAATAGCATAAGGCTTCAGATGCTGACCTGTCCAGGAGAGGATTCGGTTGACAGTGACTGTACTTCATGGTGAACTTTGTCATCCAGGAAGGAAAGCAAAGACCCAAAAAATCTTGCTTCTCAATGGTCCTGTACCTCAGGAGCTTCCCAGCGTCTCCTTTTCCTTTCTCTCCTGTGTTTTGAAAATGCACTCCCTTACCCCCTTCTCCTTTGTGTGTGTTCTGAGTTTGAGCACTTCTTCATTTTAAGCATTTACTACAGGTCCAATTTGTAAGTGAAATCTTGCCTATAGTAAGTATATCAAGTTTAAAGGGTATGCAGTTCACAGGTTTATTTTTACATGTTGACATTTATAAGTGCATGTGGTAACTTAAGAGATCTTTTCAGTACTTAATATGAAATCAGAACTTGTTGAGGTCTTTATCTTATCACTGAAGAAATTGGTTTCAAGTTTCGTTAAAAATAAATTTTGTCTGTTACAGGAGGAAATCGATTTCAAAGGAACATCTCTACTTCTTAATTAAATACATACTTACTTTTGGATAAAGAATTTTTTAAATAAGAAAATATAAAATCATGCTGTTTTTTGTAGGACAATGAAATCTGCTCAGCAGTATCCATTGATGGCAAGTTTCCTGTACTTTAGACCTGTAGAAACTTTTTTTTTTCCTCAAGAAAAACAGGCACAAACACTTTTAAGGAAACACTTTAAAAATTAGTTCCTTTAAGAAATACTTTATATTAATTTTTCTAAGATTGTGTTATAGTTTGACTCACTGTACTTTTAGTAATTAGGTTGATAGGTAGAAGTATTGTAGCATTACATATGGAAGAAAAGCTAATTTTTTTTCCTCTTTATGAAATCTAATTATTTTTTCTTATGACATCCAGGCGATGTAGTTACAGGAAGCGAAGCTCAGGTTTCTGTTCCTGTCCAGACCCTAACTGACCTCCCAGGTACAGTTACCATGGCAACGCAGTATCTCTGCCTGCAGTCTCTCATTGCCTCCTCCCAGACTCCATTGTGGTTTCACACCCTCCATTCATGCCGTGCATCAGTTCACTCCATTGTTCCACCACTGAGTGGCGCTGTTGTTTAGGACAAAAAGTCCCCTCTTGTGTCATACCCTGCTCACGCCAAATCTGACTGTCTGTTTTTTATTATTTTAATTGAGTTTGTACTAGTCTCTTTCCTTGCAATATATGGCACTCTAGATTTTGTGGTTCTTTTAACACCACATTTTAATTGACAGTTCATGCTGAGGTGTTTTTCAGTTCCATAGGTGCTCTGTGATAGAATTTGACAAATTAGTTCTGAGGTTAGACATCTTAGATGCTGTGTATCTGCTTATTATTGTATGTATTAGCCAGAAGTACTTATTATATTTTACAAAGAAAAATTACAGCTTGATTTTGAAATTTGTTTCTAAGTACAGGCTTTGTATTATGAGTCATTTTAACAAAATTAGAATTCAGCATGACAAATCTCTATGTAGAGTAATTTTTTTAAATAAAAAGACAATATTTAAATATCATAACCATGTGTCCAAAATCTAGAAAAAGTTTATTTAAAAAATACAAAACAGTAGTAATCCATATTCAGCACCTCCTATGGAATTTAGAAACATAAATATTTAAAGTTCCTACATTTATTTTTTATTGCATAATCTTTTAAAATATTCTGTAGAGAGAAATTCTGTATTAAATGGAAGGCTAGACTCACTTTAAGAATCCTCCATTCAAATTCAGACTAAAAAGAGGACAGTATTAACAGAAATTGATATAACGTCTTCCTTAATTTAAAATATCCACACAGTACAGTCATGCTGCTGGTATTAAACTGCTGTTCTAATAATGACATGTCTCCGTAATAGCTGTACTTTTTAATAGCATAACAGAAAATAGTATGTCGTGCTTAGGACATGAGTGATGTGTTGACTTAACGTGTTCAACAAACATACTGTGGGACAGAGGGGTGTGATCTTGCTTCTGTATATAGTTCTGCGTTTCCCTGGTAGGGTTTCTGGCTGTATTCTAGTAATTGAACCCGCTGACCTTTAGGACTTTTAGAGCTCTGAGACTCTGTGAAAGCTGCCATTTACTCTGTTAAGTGACCTAAATAATAAAGGGGTGCTGTGGCATAGCCTATAAGAGGCAGATCAGTGATTCCTCTTTGTGTTTGTCAGTTATTGCACTTACATGAATGTTGGTGTGATTTTCTGACCTGGTGAGAATTCACAGGACTTAAATTTGTTTCCTTAAAAGTAAAATATGAGCCTCCCCAAGCAACTTTGTTGTGTTTTTGTTGTTGTGTGGTTTTTTTTTTTTTTTTTCTTTTTGGCTGCACCATACAACTTGTAGGATCTTAGTTTCTTGACCAGGGATTGAACCTGGGCCCACGACAGTGAAAGCATGAAGTCCTAACCACTGGACTGCCAGGGAGCTTGCCCCAGGCCACGGTTTAAGGAGAGTTCTGTTATCGCAGGGTTAGTTTGCTGCAGAGCGTATCTCTGCCTTCTGTTTCTACGCTCCTGCTCAGTCCATGTTTTCCAGTAGGCCCGTGAACAGTGTCCCTTTTTAAACAGATTCCTAAAGAAGGAGATGGCAGCATTTTGTTCAGATGACTTGCATTAGAGAAGTGGAATCGTCTCACTCACTCACTCAGCCAGTGCTTGCTGAGTGCCTGCAGTCTGCCAAGCTGTTTTCATTGGTCCTTGACCTTCCCTCCCGCTTCGCCAGGCTGTGCGGGCATCGTGGGTATTTCAGATGACTCAGGCAAGTCCACATGGTCAAAAACCAGCTCTTTTCCTGAGCCCCTGTTCCAGATTGCCCTGTCTGCCTGCCCAACAAGACTGTGTCAGTCTTACAGGGAAGAGTACAGCGGCTTCATGAGACACGAGGCCAGATGAACAGCTTCCAGCCTGTGGTAGACGGCAGGACGAGCCTGCCTGGGTTTGGAGAGGTCCCTGTGGGTTTGCCTCCACACAGCACACTTCCTGCAGGGTCAGAGAGCACGGGGAGGTAGAAGTGACCCAACATGCTTAGTGGTGGCAGCAGAAAGCTTTTTAGCAATCTCTGCTGGAGAGATTCTTGAGGCTCAGTAATACCAGAAGTTGGAGAAGCTCATCAGAGGTGCCAAACCCACAAGAATAGATACACTTTTCCTTTCAGGGAGATAAAATATCATGTAGACTTTCCTGGGTGTCTTTTTTCAGAGTGGAGGAGCAGATTTCAAGAAATTAAGCAAATACAAATATTGGCAATAATTCTTTAATTATAGGTAGTCTTTTTTTCTCAAGAGGTTTTACATCTGTATCTTTGCCTTTTAACACACAATAATTATATGGGTTTTAATTTTTTGAAGAAAATTACAAATATAAAGTGAGATCTCACAATTTAGGCCGTTAGATAATTTTTGGAAAATTGTTGGAAAGATCCATTTTATTTTTCTCAGTGTAGGTTGCAATCTTAAAAGATATGCCACAGGAGAGTTGATTCTTTTGTCAACTTAACTCAAAGACTTTTCTTCAAAATTATCTTTAAAAATAGCTCATATGCCCCCAGGAACTTTTTTTGAGAGATACTTAGGAATTATTAATTCATAAATTTAAAATATTGGGACACAGACACATAAATACATAGACATTACTTCCAAAGGGAATTTAGAATTTCCAACAACCACAGTATATAAATATTATCATATAATGGACCCTTAGAAAAGAAATTTAAATGTAATTTATTGCCACAGGCATTTTTAAAATTTGTATTTGTGTGTATGTATTCATGTTACAGATATGAGTGAATACAGAAATGTATATGCATAGATATCATTATGCATATTATCAGGTTGTTTTTTCCTTGTCCATTGTGGTTTATTACACGATATTGAATATAGTTCCCTGTGCTATATGGTAGGACCTTGTTTATCCATCCTATAGATAATAGTTTGCATCTGCTCATCCCAAACTCACTGTCCGTCCCTCCCTTGCACCCCAATGCTGGCAATCACAAGTTTGTTCTCTGTATCTGTCTTGTAGATAACTTCATTTGTGTCATGTTTGAGATGCCCCATATAAGCAATGCCATATGATGTTTGTCTTTTTATTTCTGACTTAGTTTGCTTAGTTTGATAATCTGTAGGTCCATCCATGTTGCAGCAAATGGCGTTATTTCATCCCTTTTATAAGGCAGATGCCACCATCTTAGTTTTTTGAATGCTGAGTTTTAAGCCAGATTTTTCACTCTCCTCTTGCACCTACATCAAAAGGCTCTTCAGTTCCTCTTTGCTTTCGGCCATAAAGGTGGTGTCATCTGCATATCTCAGGTTATTGATATTTCTCCCAGCACTCTTGATCCCAGCTGGTGCTTCATCCAGCCCGGCATTTCGCATGATGTACACTGCATATAAGTTAAATAAGCAGGGTAACAATATACAGCCTTGATGTACTCTTTTCCCAATTTGGAACCAGTCTGTTCCATGTCCAGTTTTAACTGTTGCTTCTTGACCTGCATACAGATTCCTCAGGAGGCAGGTAAGGTGGTCTGGTATTCCCATTTCTTTAAGAATTCTCCACAGTTTGTTGTGGTCTACACAGCCAAAGACTTTGGCATAGTCAATAAAGCAGAAGTAGATGTTTTTCTGGAACTCTCTTGCTTTTTTTTATGATCCAACAGATGTTGGCAATTTGAAGTCTGGTTTCCTCTGGCTTTTCTAAATCCAGCTTGAACATCCGGAAGTTCACGGTTCACGTACTGTTGAAGCCTGGCTTAGAGAATTTTGAGCATTACTTTGCTAGCATGTGAGATGAATCCTGTTGTGTGGTAGTTTGAACATTCTTTGGCATTGCCTTCCTTTGGGATTGGAATGAAAACTGACCTTTTCCATTCCTGTGACCACTGCTGAATTTTCCAAATTTGCTGGCATATTGAGTGTAGCATTTTCACAGCATCATCTTTTAGAATTTGAAATAGCCCAACTGGAATTCCATCACCTCCACTCGCTTTGTTCGTAGTGATGCTTCCTAAGACCCACTTGACTTCACACTCCAGGATGTCTGGCTCTAGGTGAGTGATCACACTATCGTGGCTATCTGGCATAGTTCCATTGTATGCATGTATCACATCTTCTTTACTTACTCATCCGTGGATGGACATTTTAGATTGTTTCCATGTCTTGGCTATTGTAAATAGTGCTGCTGTGAACATAGGGATTTGTTCTTTGTTTAATAAAAAAAGGTTGAAGAGGATAAAAATTCTCCCTTCCAACTTAACCACTGTTAATGTAAAACTAAAGTGCATGTAACATTAGACAATCCCAGTTAACTAAAGGGGAAAAAAAAAAAAGCTTCTTCTTCTCCTCCCACTTCTTTTTGCCAGCCATTTCACTACAGGTATCCATTGTTAAGTTTCTTGTAACTCCTTCTAGGAGAAAGAAAAAAGATTTTAAACTAAGGAGTAACATGTACCTCACGTGAATATGATAACAGCTCATGTCTGGAGATGACTTCACTGTGGATGCTCAAGATGAAAGCAAAATCTGTGCAGTGCAGGTGACAAGCAGCAGGTGGGTGGGACAAAGCAGAGGGGGGTCAGGTCCACTCAGGCAGGACATGGTGGGCAGGACAGAGAGCACTCCCACGCACGGGTGAGGGCTGCAAAGCCAAAAGGCTGTCCTGGAAGATGGCCGCGTGTCGGCCCCTCTGACGGTTGTTGAAAATGAGAGTCCTGAAGCGGAACAAGCAGTCCCATTGCCTTCTAAGTAATCGCTTTAAGAAGACAGAGGAAGACAGAATATGTAAAACAAATTGAGAAGACTCATCAGTTAACTAGAACACGCCTCTTTTGGGGGAAGACTTACTCCAAAAGACATTGAATGAATGAGTTGTTTTTGGATAGAGAGCAAGGTCAGAGTTAGCCCTTTGCCATCAGAAGACCTCATTCCATGTTTCTTTCATTTGAAGTGGCACTTACTACAGCCCTTTCTAGGGGAGCAGGACGATGAATCTTTGCTTAGCATGGGCTCTGGAGTCAGGCCAGGGTTGGAATCCTGCCTTAGTCACTGCCTTGCTGGATGCCCCACGGAGGCTGCTTAGCCTCTCATCTGTAAAGAGAGAGAAAGGACAGCTGCTTCCAGGGTGGTGGGGGGCGGTACCCCCAAACATGTCCATAGTAAGGTCTGGAGGGTGTGTGCCTGCTCAGGGGGCGGTTATGGTGGTGGGGTCGTTAGTGCCTTTCTCAAGCACCTCTTTGGTTGTCAGAGTCAGTTGTGTGAAGGCAACAACTCCACACCTGTGTCTTGTCTTAATAATGTCTTCTGACGATCTGAAATCCCACATCTGCACTTTTGCACACCAGCCCTGGAGGAGACGGCGCCCAACGTCTCTGCCCAGGCTAGAACCGGGTTGGTTGCAGGTGCTGCGGGCCCTTTGCCCTCTTGCGGCACCAACATGTATGTTTTTAATGCACAGACCAGAGCCCTCTTGCTGTCTGTCTCAGGTCTGTGAGGTCGTACAGGGTCACCAGGCAGGGACCAGTTGCGTCCTGTCTTCTCCGGGTCACCGTGTGACGTCCAGGTGACCACCTTTCTGTGACTGTAGCGCTGGGCTTCCTTGAGCCCTTGCCCTTCCCATTCCTCTGAGCCAGGCCTCCCAGCAGTGACCGCGAGAATCCCCAGCCTCCTGAATGTGTTGCCTTTGCGTGTCCTGTGTCCAGACCCCGAGCTGGTCTCAGGTTTATGGGGTTCTGCCTGCCGTTTAGGAGCACCGCTCATCCCGTGTCCTTGTTTCCTGTTGAGTTTAGTGAGAGACAAGTCAGGAGAATATCACGCATCGGGCATCGTAAGAGCTTCACGTTCGTCCCCTCCCTCCTCTCCTCTCTCTGGCCAGCCTGTAATCGAGGTCCCCACTGATGCCAGAGAAGCTCCTTCAGTGAACTCAGCTCTTGACAGATAAGCTCCATCGACACGTAGCCCGTGGGACCCAGAAGGTTTGTTAAACGTTTCAGAGCAGCGTGCACTCGGAGCCCGTCAGCGCAGGTCTGTGGGCGCCCCCCGAGCAGGGCGGCTGTGGCCCGTCCAGGAGAGCGCCCAGGTCTGTGGGCGCCCCCTGAGCAGGGCGGCTGTGGCCCGTCCAGGAGAGCGCCCCAGGTCTGTGGGCGCCCCCCGAGCAGGGCGGCCGTGGCCCGTCCAGGAGAGCGCCCCAGGTCTGTGGGCGCCCCCCGAGCAGGGTGGCTGTGGCCCGTCCAGGAGAGCGCCCGGGTCTGAGGCTGGAGGGTGGCGCACGCTGCCTGCGATGGGTCAGGGGTGCCTGGCGTGCTGCAGGTGGTCTGCATGTGCTGAGTCCGTCGCAGACACTCGGACCAGGCTGAGCGTGTCCCACGTGTCCACCATGGGCACCCAGCACGCGTGAAGGGCTCGCCTCCCCGGGGAGGAGACTGCGGCCTGTGGAGGCTCAGGGACTGGAGGGCCCCACGGCTAGACAGCAGCTGAGTCAGACTGGACCCAGCTGTGTCCGGCTCAGCAGGTGTGGATCTGAGGGATTCTGCTTGGCAAGCCTCTCGTGCGTTGCCCAGGAGCGCCCCAGCTAAAGCTGATCTCTCATGGGGCCAGTGCAGGAGGCACCTCATCCAGCCCAGCTCCAGTCATCCTGAGGCCAGGTCCCTGCCTCCAGCCTGCAGTCCTCCCGGGGCTGCTGACCAGAGCAGCCAGGCCCAGCGGCCCTGCCTCACCCCGCCCTGCCTCCCTCCCTGCCCCGGAGCCGGGTGACCAGGAGGACGGGGCACACCGAGGGTGCCAGCAGCTTCCGAAAGGAGCGTGTGTGCTCCCGGCCTCCCGCCCGCGCCCCCGCTCTCCAGCTCAGGCAGCGAGATCACCTTCGGGGGAGAGGGCACCCTGCTGGGCTCATCCCGCGCTGCTCACGCTGGTGGCGGCGTTCCTTTCAGTGCCGCACAGATGGCAGGGAGCCCCGTGGGGTCGATCAGGCTTTGTCTCATCTAGATGTTCCCGGTAGTCTGCCTCGGAAATACTGTCTCCTGCTGAAAAGTGACCCTCCCTGAACCACCAGCCGCCACCCTTCAGGTGTAGCTCCCACCCGATGGCCTGAGACAGGATCGGATGGTCCCTCTGTGCTTTCGTTGGCCGGGGTGCAGGTTGGCCGGGGTGCAGGTTAGTCGGTGTTTGCAAGTCCTCGTCTCCCCTGAGCTGGTGTTTAAGGAGCTGCTTACGATCTCCTGTGGCCATCCCCACATCCTCGGGGCCGGCAGACTTTCTAGACACATTTCCTATGGTCAGCCCGCATAGGGCTTGTTCCCCGACGTTTGAAGGAAAGACTGCGCATGCCTGCTGTGGCTTGAGGATATTTAGTATATTCAAGAGTGACTTACCGTGTAATTAGGAAAAGCCATTCTGGGTCAGGACTTCAGGCCTTCGTAGGACGCTTTTAGGGGAGTGCCCTAAGGAGCGCCCTCAATCCATGAGGAGTCAAAGCAGCACCTCTGAGCTGAGGGCAGGGGTGACCTCCGTGCCCTTGATGCTGGGACCCTGAGGCCAGGGCGGCCCTCAGAGGCCGTTGTGAGACCCACCCGGCCCGGCCTCTGTAGGCCCACACCAGCCCCGGGAGCAGCTATTCCGGGAAGGGGCATGCTGTCGGCAGAGCGGTTCTTTTCAGCTGGGGCCTGTCTGCAGAGAGGAAGCCACAGGGGCCGCCGGCCTCTGAGAGAAGCAGCGGCTTGGTCCCGCGGGCATCCAGGCCGGCTCTGCGTGGTGAACGGTGAGTCTCCAGGCGTGCAGTGTCGCTCCTGTCAGTCAGGACGCTGTGCAGCCTACGGGCTGCCGGCCTGTCGGTCCCGTCACCTCGGCCCGGGGGCTGTCCGGTGAGGCCTGGCTGGAGAAACGTCTCCTCCATCTGCCCGGCGTTGTGCCAGGCCTGGGAAGGGCGGGGAGGCTGATGGCCCTTTCCTCCGTCTCACATGCTGGTGACTCCAGCTTCGTCAGATCTAGATGTTTCCATTCTCACAGGGCACAGAAGCATTAGCCAGTTTCTGTAACAGAGGAGAAATGTGTTTTCGTACACGGCTTTTATGTGCGCTACACGCTACACAGTACTTTATTAATACTACCACCAGTTTGGAATTTGATCATTCTGAGATAAATTCTGGAAAGAGCTGACTTAATGTTATCTCTGAAAAGGTACTTTGCCAGGCAGAATAAAAGCTACGAAAGAAACTTACGGAGAACAGAACTTTCAAATTCTCTCTGGATTGGATAACTGGATACATATTCCCACACAGTAAATGACTGATAAGCTGATTTGTTAAAGCAGATGTTCGGAAGATTTTGCCTGGATGTATTGATAGCTTATTTGTTATGACGGTTATTTTATGTAGCAGTCTACACGTTGTGAAAAGCTCTGGAAATTTACAGCATTAAGTGTATTTAATACCTGCACTGTCCAGTGTGGGGTCTGCTAGCTGCTGGGGCCTTGGAGCACTTGAGTATGCACTGGGTTTTCAAGACCTACTTTGAGAAAATGAGTGTGAAACATCTCAGTTGTTTTATTTTGATGACCTGTTGGAATGATCATAGTTTGGATATGTTTGGTTAAGTAAAATAATTATTTAAATTAATTTTACTGGTCTTTAGTGTTTGCCTATGGGTACTAGAAAATTAAAGCAACACGCGTGGCTCGCATGCGGTTTCTGTCGAGCAGCGGCTGTGCAGTCAGCCCCTGAAGGTCTTCCACACGGAACGTCAGCAGAGGCCGACTGTCGCCCCGCCACGCACCACCCAACAGGGGAGCTGTGATGGCCGCAGCCCCCGCCCTTCCTGAAGTCCGGTCTGTCGTATAAGCAGGAGCACTCTAATTGAATACAAGAGACCTGACCATCCATTTGTGTTTCCAGGAAAAAGCATTTCAAAATGTGTATATATATCCTAGCAACAGAGTAGACAGGCCTCAGTCACTCCCCCAAATAGAATGGCTCCTTAGAGTCACCCTCTCTGATACAGAAATGCAATAACGTGTTAGTTTAGTCTTTTAAGTTTGGACAAACCATATGATACTGCTAGCTATATATTTAAACACTGTTTCCTGGGCATAGAGTTGATTAAACTCTGTAAGCTTCAGTTTTCTCATGATGTCATTAGGATCAAATGATATAGCGTGTAAAGGTCCGTACATGTGCATGGACTCACATTTTGTAAACATCACTTTGCTGAGGTGTATTTTAATTTTCTGATTTCTTCTTTGGGTCGACAGGCTAGGGAAGTATGCATATAGTAAAGGTTCAGGAATGGCACACAGCTATAGCACAGATAAAATCTAGAATCCAAGTTTTCTTGATTTTATTATAGTTTCAACATGGAAACAGTTGATTTCTATGATAGGGATCGCTTCTTAAGATTTTTTTCCTTGATAATGTCTGTGTGTGTGTATGTGTGTGTGTGTGTGTGTGTGTCTGTGTGTGTGTGCATGCGCATGCACTCGGTCCTGTCTGACTTTTTGCCACGTCGTGGACTATAGCTGCCAGGCTTCTCTGTCCATGGAATTTTCCAGGCAAGAATACTGTAGTCGGTTGCCATTTCCTACTTCAGGGTATCTTCCCGACCCAGGGACTGAACCTGCCTCCTTTGTGTCTGTCCTGCATTGGCAGACTGGTTCTTTAACACTGCGCCACCTGGGAAGCCCAATAATGTTTGTAATTTCTTTTAAATGGAAATTTTTCCCAATAATTTTGATGGAACTTCACTTTTATATTATAAATGTCTGATAGATAGAGATGCCCCCAACCTTATTTTCAGACAGTAATCAAAAAAACTAAAAGTTGATAAGGTTTGATATATACAATTGTTTACAACTATGTTTTTTTTCGCTTTGGAAGATAAATTGGAAGGAGGGAGGAGTTGTAGTCCACAAAATTCTAAAGTTTTCTAAGAGGATAATAAAATGTAAATGATTCTACCTGGTATTTTAGAGTAACTTAGAATCTGAACTATCATGTCAAATGATGAGATTCTAGAAATCATTGTTACTGTTCAGTCCCTCAGTCGTGTCTGACTCTCTGTGACCCCATGGACGGCAGCACACCAGGACTCCCTGTCCATCACCAACTCCCGGAGCTTGCTCAAACTCGTGTCCATTGAGTCAGTGATGCCATCCAACCATCTCTTCCTCTGTCGTCCTCTTCTCCTGCGTTCAATCTTTCCCAGCATCTGGGTCTTTTCCAATGAATCGCTCTTCGCATCAGGTGGCCAGTGTATTGGAGCTTCAGCTTCAGCATCAGTCCTTCCAATGAATATTCAGGGTTGATTTCCTTTAGGATGGACTGGTTGGATCTCCTTACAGTCCAAGGAACTTTCAAGAGTCTTCTCCAAAAAAAAAAAAAAAAAGAGTCTTCTCCAGCACCACAGTTCAAAAGCACCAGTTCTTTGGTGCTCAGCCTTCTTTATGGCCCAACTCTCACATCTGTACATGACTATTGGAAAAGCCATAGCTTTGACCATACGGATCTTTGTTGGCAAAGTAATGTCTCTGCTTTTTATATGCTGTCTAGGCGGGTCATAACTTTTCTTCCAAGGAGCAAGCATCTTTTAATTTTGTGGCTGCAGTCACCATCTGCAGTGATTTTGGAGTCCAAGAAAACAAAGCCTGTCAGTGTTTCCATTGTTTCCCCATCTATTTGCCATGAAGTGATGGGACCGGATGCCATGATCTTAGTTTTCTGAATGTTGAGCTTTAAGCCAACTTTTTCACTCTCCTCTTTCACTTTCATCAAGAGTTCTTCTTCACTTTCTGTCATAAGGGTGGTGTCATCTGCATATGTGAGGTTATTGATATTTCTCCCAGCAATCTTGATTCCAGCTTGTGCTTCATCCAGCCCAGCGTTTCTCATGATGTACTCTGCATCATGAGGTTGACAATATACAGCCTTGACATACTCCTTTCCCAATTTTGAACCAGTCTGTTGTTTCATGTCCGGTTCTAGCTGTTTTTTCTTGACCTGCATACAGGTTTCACAAGAGGCAGGTAAGAGGGTCTGGTATTCCCATCTCTTTCAGAATTTTCCACAGTTTGTTGTGATACACACACTCAAAAGCTTTATCCTAGTCAATGAAGCAGAAACAGATGTTTTCCTGAAATTCTCTTGCTTGTTCCATGATCCAGCAGATGTTGGCAATTTGGTCTCTGGTTCCTCACCCTCTAAAGATGGTTCCTCTGCCATCTAGAGATCATAAGTAGAGTATAATTTAAAAAAGAAAAAAGAAAGAAAAAGGAGTAATAATGAGAATTTCCAACTTATTTAACAGCTCTGGAGATTAGAGGTCTGATTTAGGTCTCACCAAGCTAAAGCCAATGTATCAGGAGACCTTTGGGGGAGAATCCTTTGTGCTGTTGGCAGTATTTGGTTCCTAGTGACTGTAGAACCAGGGTCCCCATTTCTTCACCGACTGTCAGTGGAGGGCCCTTCCCAGCTCTCTCGGACTCTCACTGACTCATATCCCTTTCTCCATCTTCAAAGCCAGCACCAGCAGGTCAGCTCTCTCTGTCTTCAGCTGCCTCGTTTTCTGTATTCACATCTCTGACCCTTCTTCTGCTTTCCTGTTTCACTTATGGACCCCTGTTCACACTAACGCACCATGGTCACCCAGCACACTCTTGCCAGCTCAGCTTCCCAGGTTCTTAAATCACGCCTACAGCGTTTCTTCTGCCATGTAAACTAACACACTTACAGACCCTAGAGATGAAGGGCATAGGCTTTATTCCACCTGCCATGGCTTTGTGGGGGAAGATATGAATTCTCAAATTTGACCCAGGAAGAAGTAGGATTACTTAATGTTAATAGAGGAATTAACATAGGAAAACATCTAAAAGTGCCGTTATAGTAATAACTTTAAAAAGTCACCAGCACCAGCAAGTGTTAAAGGTGAATGACCCAAATTTTGAAGGGACAGATAAATTTGGTTGTATAAACTTGGGAAAAGATGGAAAGTTTTTCATTTAATTTTGTGAAAAAGACATGTTCTTGTGAATCAGAATGCTTTGGTGTCTTAGATTCCTTTTTGTCTGTGGACTTTTAGAAGTAATTTGAAACTCAAAGCTGAGCAGACATTCCTTCTGTTTTAGCATTATCTTCCACCCCCCAGGGCAGTAAAAGCTTCTTAAGGAGTGCAGTTCCAAGGAACAAAGAGAAAATATTCATAAAAGGAAAAAGAAAAGCCTAGGTTTATAGCACATACTTAAATTGTTTCCCACTCTATCATCTTGGGTAAGAAATGCCCTCCTTGCAGGACCCTGAAAACAGAATAGAAAAAGAAAACATAGACACACACACATATACACAAATGGGCTATGTTCTAGAATTTAGGAAGAACTCCATTGCTGCTAAGTCACGTCAGTCGTGTCCAACTCTGTGTGACCCCATAGACGGCAGCCCACCAGGCTCCCGTCCCTGGGATTCTCCAGACAAGAATACTGGAGTGGGCTGCCATTTCCTTCTCCAGTGCATGAAGAACTCCATTAGACAGTTTTTTAAAATAAAACTAGCAGAGATAATTCACATATGACCTTCAGATGGCCTATATTGATACGTTAAGACTGTTTTTTTAAAGATATTCACCCTCACTAGTTATTAAGAAACCTTAACTAACATAATGAAGCCCTCCTTCCATCAGATTAACCAAATAAATAAAAACTTAATGCATCATGTTACTTTTACACTTGTGTATAAATATATATTATACACATATATTTATGTTAAAATCCCGTGTGTGTGTGTTGGTCACTCAGTCGTGGACTCTTTGTGAGTCCATGGACTGTAGCCTACCAGGCTCCTTTGTCCATGGAATTCTCCAGGCAGGAATACTGGAGTGGGTTGCCATGCCCTTCTCCAGGGGATCTTCCCTACCCAGGGCTTGAACCCAGGTCTCCTGCATTGTGGGCAGATTCTTTATCCTTTGAGCTCTCCAGGAAGCCCATGTTAAAATCCTAGGAGAAAGCAATTTGGAACCATTTATCTAAATTAGAATGGACATGCCATTAGACATAGCAGTTGTACATATATAAATTTATCTTATAAAAATAATTAACTTACCTAAAAGATGTACCTCTTTAGAGAGTTGTCATTTTGTTTACAAAGGTGAACAATTAGAAAAACACTAAGTAGTTAGGAACACTACAAATTTTTTCTCCTCACATTCCTTAAAAAGGGTAAGGCTGATCTTTATACAAATCAAAGATAAAGTTTTATGACCAAGCAAGTCCAAAAAGTAAGTTGCAGAGGGGTGGACTTTTGGAATAACAGAAGAAGGACCTCTGCAAAAATCTGTTTCTCCATAAGTAAAACAGCAGTAATGGCAGAAACACCAAAGTCAACTTGTTCAGAACTCTAACGATTAAAGGACTGAGTCAATGTGAGGAGCATCTATTCAAGACAAAAATGGCTCAATCTCAGAAATAATAGCATGCTTTGTACCATTTTAACTTTCCCTGTTTCCACCATCCCCCTCCCCGAGATCTGCCATAGTCTTCGTTGACCAGCAGCCTTGCAACCACTGGGGGAAAAGGATGAATCTGGAACACCCTGGAAGTCCCATCCCCAGTAAATGGTCACTAGTTCCAGCAGCTCCCAAAAAAGAAATCTTGCTCTTAGGGCTTGTCTTTACTTGACTTTAATCAGAACTCACTTAGGGAAAAACCCTATCCACAGAGCATCCTTCAGAAATACTGAACATCACAGCTGCCCAAGGCGGAAATGGAGCAAACCAGAGACTGACCAGAAGCTTAACAGGAAAACCAGAGGCTAGCAAGAAACCTAAAAGGGAAATCTAAGGAATGGGATGTCCACTGGAGGTTTTGGAGAGCTCCAGTATGTTCCTAAGAACCTAGAAGGCCACACACATGCAGGACTGGTCACAAGCCCAGGGGTGACCTAAGAAACATTCTGTTTGTCAGATGAACTTGAGTCTCTGCATAGACAAGAAGGAAGACTGGATCTGAATTGTAAACTGCCTCAACGCAGGCACAGAGCTCCCAGCAGGGGCTCAGAGATGGCTGGTCCAAGGTGTTTAAGGAAAGGGAATTCCTGTCCCTTACCTGACCCCTTAACTAACCAAGCAAAGACTTCAGGGGCACACAAAGTGAGGAATATAGACGTTACAGAATTAGTTTAGGGAAGTCACTAAAAAAAAAACCCAACAAGAAAACCAACTCTGGGCATTGGGATGGGAGGTGCTTGGCTCTCACCACTGTCTAATTTTAGAGCATTTGCAGTCACACGTGATCCCTCTCCCCCTCTCATACCCTTAGTGGGTTTATCGGTAAATCTAGTCAGTTTTGTGTGGAATCTGACCACTTCTCACCACCATGCTACGATCAGTTGGCTGACTTGGATTTTTGCAGTGGCAAAATTGTTCCCTGCCTTTTTTTTTTTTTTTTTGCTCTCTCCCACCCTTAAACTGTTCCCAACGCACCTGTCAGAGGTATCCTTTGAAAATTAAGTCAAACCATGTCATGCCCCTGCCCAAATCCTCTAGCTGCTTCCACTTGCTTCCCTTCTCAGAGTAAAAGTCGTCACAACTCTGCAGATCCCCCTGCTGCCAGGATGCCCTACTGGCTCCCAGACCTCAGCCCGCTCCCCCAGGCTGAGCTTTAGCCACACTGGCTACTCTGCTGATCCTCCAAACCACTGAGGCCCTGCTTGCGGCCTTGGCACCTGCTGTCCCTTCATATTATCTGCAAAGCTGGTACTTTCCCTTCTCTGAGTTTTTGCCCAAACGTCCTGCATCTTAGTTCTCAGTGATGCCTTTCCTGACCATCCTGTTTCAAACTCCACACCTTCCTCAGACACTCTCAGTCCCCTTTTCTGCTTTATCTGTGCCCACCATGTTCTCTGCCGTGTGATGCCGTGTAAAACCGTGTGCGTGTTTTGAATGTCTGTGTCTGTCTCCCCTCACTGGAAACTGAGCACCTTGGGGAGTGGGATTTCTGACCGTTTCATTTCAGCTGTGTCTCTGTCCCCTGAGTGTCTGGTGCTTATTATGAGGCCCTCAGTTACTGTGGGTCCGTGAATGAGTGAAGGAGTGAGTGCACGCCGGGCACTGTGCCAGGTCCTTAAGTCCCCATCACAGCCTTCCAGAAGTGTCCCTGTGGGCCCCGCGAGCCCTGCGTGGCTCTGGCTGCAGCCGGTCCTGTTCACTTGTGCTCCGCTCCCAGCAGGACTTTGTGGAGCCCGTGCTCCTGCCTGGGAGCCTGTGGGGAAGGCCCTGGGGGAGTCCTAGATGCTCCCCTGGACCAGTCTGGACATGGCCCTGTGAGCCCACACCCGCCCCTCTCCAGATGCTGCTCCCTTGGGCTGGGGGTAGCAGTGTCCCTGTTTGCAAACAATGAAAATGAAAGAGGCTTTAGAAAAACCGGTGGAGGATTTATTTTTCCAATTTATTAATAATATAATCACCACATAATTGTTTCTGGCTTCTTATTATTAAGACGGGCTTAATAATAGAAGGGCTTCCCTGGTAGCTCAGTTGGTAAATCCACCTGCAAGGCAGGAGACTCTGGTTTGGTTCCTGGGTCGGGAAGATCCACTGGAGAAGGGATAGGCTACCCACTCCAATATTCTTGGGCTTCCCTTGTGGCTCAGCTGGGAAAGAATCCACCTACAATGCAGGAGACCTGGGTTCCATCCCTGGGTTGGGAAGAACCCCTGGAGAAGGGAAAGGCTACCCACTCCAGTATTCTGGCCTGGAGAATTCCATGGACTGTATAGTCCATGGGATCGCAAAGAGTCAGACTGAGTGACTTTCACTTTCTATTATTAAGGGTGATAACATCAGTAAGGGAGAATCCAGTCATTTAATCCATGATTTCTGAAATTGGATTTTTTTTTCATTTTTGTAATATGTGTACACACTTAGACCACTGTAGTATAAATAATTTGTAGAAAACTCTAGTGGTCCTTCATTGTTTTAAAAAAATGGGCAGCTATTCTGATACATAAAAATGCATGCATCTTAATACTCCATGGAATCATTATGTTGATGGTGTGCATAAAGAAGTATCATAATACTGATCATTTATTAAAATCAGTAAATTCGGTAGCAGTGAAAGAATCTGGTGTTTCATTATTGCTACTGAATTTTTCTTCTAGGACAAAGTTCTAAAAACATCAGTTCCTCTCCGAGCATTGAGAGTTTGCCTGGAGGGAGAGAGTTCACCGGCTCCCCACCTTCATCTGCTGCTAAGAAAGATTCCTTTTTCAGCAACATCTCCCGATCGCGCTCACACAGCAAAACTATGGGCAGAAAAGAATCTGTAAGTATTTTAAGGACAGTTTTCTTTTTATTCTTAATTTTCCTCTAAAATGCCTCATTTGTGAAGCCCCTTTTAGTGCCTAGTTCTATAAAGTTCTTAAAATCATTATGGACTAAAATGAAATATTTCATCAAAAATATTTTGATTATTATAATTTAGTAATATTTTAAGGCTGTCATCTGTATTATACTGGGTTGGGAACAAGGTGATGTAGTATCAGTTTAAAGTAAACTGAATCCTAAATTTTCATTCTTTTCTCCTTTTTTGTCAAAGCCTGTGCTGTCTTCTAAAATGTAACAATTATCATAACCAACCACAGAATAAGATACTTTAAACAGACCGAGCTGCTTTTTCAGCTTTAAGTATTTCTTGAAAATTAAATAGTTATTTTACCAATTGTTTTTAAAAGTTG
Source organism: Cervus canadensis (assembly GCF_019320065.1). Classification (NCBI taxonomy): domain Eukaryota; kingdom Metazoa; phylum Chordata; class Mammalia; order Artiodactyla; family Cervidae; genus Cervus; species Cervus canadensis. The sequence goes on along the minus strand of NC_057392.1, from coordinate 30,829,804 downwards.
TACAAATTATATTTAAATTATGTTGTATTGATAGCCGCCAATGCCTTTTGTATACATTACTCAAAAGCATATAGCTAGTACATATCAACTACCAAAAAAAAAAATCTGGTTTTTAAAAAATTTTAAGTCACCTTCACAAGAACTAAAATATTTATCACATTTTATAGCTAATTCAGCACGATATTCTAATATGAAGAATTCCGCTGCCCACTGGAAGAGGCTGTAACTGTGAGGCCTCACAGAAAGGGGTCTGGATGTGGCTGAAAGAGTGCTGAGATGGCAGAGTAAGGCTGCTGAGATGGGGGCCGTAAAACCTCTGAGGGATAATTATTCACGGCTCACAGATGCGGTAACGGCATGGTGTCTATCTGTGTGAATGTAGCACCCAGTTTCCTGGGGCCTCGGTGCCTCGTCTGCAGGTTAAAACAGCATCCTCTGCTCTGGAGGGCAGAGGTCACCCCACACTCACTCGGGGTGCTTCTCTCACGTGCCCGAGAGCAGAGTGGAACTCTCATTTGATGGCGGCAGCTCTAATGCAAGCAGTTAGCTTTGCTCCCTCCTAAACTCCACTCCAAGGACAGTGAAAGTCATTAGAGATAAACCCTCTAGGAATAAGGAACAGTAGAGAAGGCAACAGCAACAGGATTTTGTTGCTTGGAAAGCAGATGTGAAGTGGAAGCTAATGCAGCAGCCTAAGAAAGCTGAATGCTAAGGCAACAGTAGGGAAAAACCAAGAAGCATCTTGAGTGAGATGGTAAAACCTTCTAGAAGCTCAGGAGCAGTGGGAACTTAGGAGCAGGGTGAAGGTGGAGCTGAAGACATGTTGTGGTTCAGTCACTCAGTCGTGTCTGACCCCATGAACCGCAGCATGCCAGGCTTCCCTGTCCGTCACCAACTCAAACTCATGTCCATCGAATCGGTGAGGCCATCCAACCATCTCATCCTCTGTCATCCCCTTATTCTCTTGTCTTCAATCTTTTTCAGCATCAGGGTCTTTTCCAATGAGTTGGCTCTTCACATCAGGTGGCCAAAGTATTGGAGCTTCAGCTTCAGCATCAGTCCTTCCAATGAATATTCAGGACTGATTTCCTTTAGGATGGACTGGTTGGATCTCCTTGCAGTCCAAGGGACTCTCAAGAGTCTTCTCCAACACCACAGTTCAAAAGAATCAGTTCTTCTGCATTCAGCCTTCTTTATGGTCCTGCTCTCATACCCATACACGAACACTGGAAAAACCACAGCTTCGACTAGGCAGACCTTTGTCGGCAAAGTAATGTTTCTGGATTTTAATATGCTGTCTAGGTTGATCATAACATTTTTTCCAAGGAGCAAATGTCTTTTAATTTCGTGGCTGTAGTCACCCTCTGCAGTGATTTTGGAGCCCAAGAAAATAAAGTCTGTCACTGTTTCCCCATCTATTTTCCACGAAATAATGGGACCGGATGCCATGATCTTCATTTTTAGAATGTTGAGTTTTAAGCCAGCTTTTTCACTCTCCTCTTTCACCTTCATCAAGCAGCTCTTTAGTTCCTCTTTGCTTTCTGTCATAAGGGTGGTGTCATCTGCATATCTGAAGTTATTGATATTTCTCCTGGCAATCTCGATTCCAGCTTGTGCTTCATCGAGCCCGGCATTTCTCATGATGTACTCTGCATAGAAGTTAAATGAGCAGGGTGACAACATACAGCCTTGACGTACTCCTTTCCTGATTCTGAACCAATCGGTTTTTCCATGTCTGGTTCTAACTCTTGCTTTTTGACCTGCATACAGGTTTCTCAGGAGACAGGTAAGGTGGTCTGGTATTCCAATCTCTTTAAGAATTTTCCAGTTTGTTTTGATCCACACAGTCAAGGCTTTAATTAGCATAGTCAATGAAGGCAGAAGTAGATGTTTTTCTGGAATTCCCTTACTTTTTCTGTGTTCCATCGGATGTTAGCAATTTGGTCTATGGTTCCTCTTCCTTTCTAAATCTAGCTTGTACATCTGGAAATTCTTGCTTCATGTACTGTGAAGCCTAGCTTGAAGAATTTTGAGCATTGCTTTATAAACCTCGTACCTGCCAGAGACACTTGGAGGGCACAAACAGAACTTTGCGCTCACCAGGGCCCAGGACAGGAGCCGTGGGACTGAGCCACAGGGGCCCGAGGCAGGCCTGCCTGCGAGTGAGCGAGGGTCCCCTGCGGAGGTGTGGTCAGCCGCGGCCCTGGCCAGGAGCGGGCTCCGGCAGCTGCCGTCCTGGGAGGCGCGGCTCGTGGCGTAAGCCCCGCTACAGAGCCACCAGAACTCGGGGGACAGAGAGATATCCCACAGACACAGAGAGTTGGGGAAAAAGAAAGATTTCCAACAAAGGATCGGGAATTAAAATAGCTATAGATTTTGCATGGCAACACCAGAAGTAAGGCGGTGGAGGAATTCCTTCAAAGCTCTGAGAGGAAGTTACTTCCAACCTAGAATCAGTCCCCCACCAAGCTAATTAAGTGTGAGGGTAGAATACGGTGACTTTCAGACAAGCAAGATTCAATCAAGTGTATTCCCGTGCACCCATTCTCAGAATCCTCTGGAGGACATGCCCCACAAACATGAGGGTAGACACCAAGGACAGAGAACATTCGAGAGCAGGGGGCAGAGTGTGACAGAAAGACTCTGCAGAAGGGTGGTGTGGGGAATCCTCGGAGCACGTAGAGCACCCTCATCAGCAGATCCGAAGAGCAGCCGCCAGCCCGGATTGGAGCAAGTCAGAAGGTTCCAGAAAGTTTTCTCTATAAAGATTAAGTTGAAAGAATAACTAATATATTAAACAAATTGAGAAATTTGCACAGCTAAAGGAGAGTTTTAAGTTTGAATTAGTGATAACTTCATAAAAATGAAACCATTAAAACCTAGGACGATGGTAACCTCAAAGAAAAACCAAGAGAGTACAGGAAAAGACAGAAAGGTATTCATGAACCCTGTCAGTGAGCCAGGCCGGGAGCTTCTCTGCACCCTGTCCTGTAGGTGTTGACCGTTAATCACGACCAAGTCCCGTGAGAAGGTGGGTGGGAGACTTTGCCTGGGGAGGAGTGGGGTGGCAGTGGGCAGCAGAGCTGGTCTTCAGCTTCCATCTTGGAAATCAGTGAGTAGTCCTCTCTAGAAAAATCAGGACGTGGCAACATAAGCTAGAGCTATAAAAGGGAGGAAAAAAAATGGTGAAAAGAATTGAAAGTGGTTGCTGGTGGAGAGCAGGAAGTGGAGGGTGGGGCCGTGTGAACTATTTTTCATAACAAGCCTTGTAGAGCCATTTGACTCTTCAAAGTGTTACATATGTAGCTTAGATTAAAAATGATAACTAAAAATTGCAACAAAAATAGAATGTACTGGCATAATAGATTAGAAGAGGAGCTGTCTGCCTGCACAAAGAGCATGTCTCTGAAGAGCGGGGGTGAGGACTCAGAAGTGAGGAGGCATATGGAGACGTGTTGGATCTGCATTCCGTCCTGTTCTGGTGGCATATGGGTTAGGCTGCAACACCAATTAATTACTTTTCCTTTATGGTGCAGCCATAACTTAAAACTGAAAAGTTGAGCAAAAATAGAGACAGAGTAAGTCTAGCTCTCTGCAGAGATCTGCTGTGAACCTAGAAACAGAATGCCCCCTTTATTATTCAAAATTTCATGTCTTTCTTAATTTGTGGGGGGTAGACAAATTTTCAAGAGAAAGCCCATCATTTTCCAGGTAACAGGTTATATTTTAGGAGATAATGACTGTAGTCCGAGCTCTCTAATCACTGCAGCTGTGCCCATCGTGGGTCTGTCAGAGCCCCGAGGCCCACTCTGTCCTGGGAGCTGGGGGCAGCAACGGCAGGCCTGTGGTTGCAAGCCCTTCCTTACCTTGCCTCCTGGCACAGTGAGCCGAGACTATCGCTTCTCCTGGCCCGAGCAGGGCTGGACACGTTCAGGTCCAGAGCTGAGACTCGATCTCGCGGGGGAGCCAAGCGCTGCCGCCAGAGTGGTCCAATGACACAGGAGCTGTGATGAGACGCCTCCCATCCTTTGCTTTCAGTTCCAGCCCCGTCTGGTGTGATGCATGGATATTTCATGTCCTCAGAAAAGTTCAGAATAATTTTTCATTAGCATCATCACCACCACCAGTTTCTCTCACAGCAAGTGGCCAGAAACTGAAGCAAAGACATCTCTTGCTTTGGGTGCCTGGTGCCATGAACTGTGTGACGCCTTTCAGATTTCAAGGCTCAGGTGATCTTTTAAAGTGTCCCAGGGTGGATAAATTACTGATGTCCGCTAACAAAAGGCTGAAATAGCAGTTTAAAAAAAGGCATTAAAACAAAGGTAATCTAGTGGTAGCTGTCAACCTAAGTGTGGTGAAATCTACTTATAAAGTTTCTAATCTAATCATTGAGAATTGATTTTTCTTCATCATCAATATAAGTATGATGTATTTTGAAAAAGAATCATGTATTAGGTCATAGAACTTATTTCCTCTCATTATTGCCTTTTTATGTATTACAGAAAGACTTTTTGTAATCCATAGGCTACCTTCTTTAAATGTACTCCTGTTAATGCCTCTGATCTGGTTGCATAATAAAAGAATACAAAACTCAGCTAAGTCTATAGAGAGGTAACAAATTAAGCTTTTTGCCATTTATTTATAAAAGACATTATTATAGTACTTTTCTGAAATGTACACAAACCAGTAAGAAGTTTAAGAATTGACCTTACTTCTTTATCAGTAGTAGTAGTATTCTGAAGGTTGGTGTTTATTCATGGAAACGATTTTCCCTCTGCTTTGCTTCCTGGAAGTCTTTAGGTCTTACCTAATTCTATCCAAGTGATGTAATTTTTCCTCAAGACTAAAAAAGCTCTGATTTTTTAGTCTTGAGGAAATTGGCAGTTTTGATACTAAAGTTTTCATGCTTTATTTTGTGTGGTAATATAAATGACATCCAATACTTAGTTTTCTAGAAATCTATTTTAGTTGGTCATTCATCCGAGTGCTAAATAAATTTTTACTTGTTTTAGCTGATTAGTCATGTTCTATGATTGTTGCCAAGTCGTTTTCCAAGAATATCTTTGCTGAGGTTAAAGAATAGAGAATATAAGAAAGACTCTAAAATGGATTTGTGTAGGTGAATAAGTTCTAATATTTAAGCACATTAGCCAATTAAATGATCTTTTCTAAATTCCTGATGAACTGCAAGACATTTTGCTGTGCTTTGTGATAATTACATACAGTTTCCAAAGATCTAAACTTACAAATGGTTCAGAATCCTCTCTAAACCACAGGAAATCAAAATTATCTGAGCTGAAAGTTCCTGCATAAAAACAAGGTGTGTAATGAGCTGTCCACTGCCTGCAGGCTCACCGCACCCCTGGGGACGCCACCCTGCGTCTTTGTGACCCACGCGCACATCCATCATTGCCCTACGGTAGTTTGAACAGATGCTTTTGTCATACGAATAGAACTTATTTTTATAATATTCATTGATCTCTTCTTTATCACAGCAAAATAACAAAAAGTGTCAGATGAATGAAAACTGATTTGAAGCAGGCTCATACTTCTGCAAGTACAGGTACCCTGAACATCACTGGTCTACCCTGGTCATGTTCTAGAAACTGAAATGTAAGGCATACCCATATGACAGATATAAGAGAGCAGTCTCACTGAAGGTGCTTACAGTGAAACTGGGGAGGGGAGAGCACGTTAGAAATCATAATTAAAGTAAATAAAAATAAGATTCATCAGTGAGAGAGGCCTTAGGTGCGTCAGTACCATGTCAAGTGAAGACAGTGCAGAAGGAGGACTCAGAAGACAGACCACCGTGGGCTTTGTTGGTCTAGACCAGCTTCATGTGAGAGATTAGACTTGAACCACAGCCACACATTTCTTCTTCCCCTACATGCAGACCCCATGACTTCTGAGGAGAGAAGTGGGTGGGGGCGGGATGGACAGGCAGGCAGCGGTGTGTGCAGAGCCGCTGTCTCCTCCTCACCTCCTCTGCCAGTGTAAGATGGTTGGGATTGTGCCAAGTTGCTTTTGGTAAAAAGAAAGTGCTATCTCAGATGAAAAAATCTGTTCTCATTATCTCAGCTAGCAAGAGTCTCCAGGGAGGCAGGTCTAGTATTGGAGGGCTCGGTCCTGGTGTCTGCAGCTCCCCACGCTGCCCCCTCAGTGGATTGGTTGGTCCCCAGTCTGCCCCCGTCACTTTTCTCAGGAAGGCTGCCACCGAACCAGCCAGCTACCCTGTCATCCCTAAGCCTCACTCACACACCGTCTTCCGGAGAAGTCTGTCTGCAAGTCCCCCAGCAGGTTCTGCCTCCCACCTCAGTGGTTGGCCAGAATTCAATCCCAGGCCCACTCTGGTTTTTGGTTTTGTTTTTTTAAACCTTTATTTTATATTGGGGTATAGCTGATTAACAGTTTAGTGATAATTTCAGATGAACAGGGAAGGGGTTCAGCCATACATACACCTGTATCCATTCTTCCCCAAACTCTGCTCCTGTCCAGGCTGCCAAGTAACGTTGAGCAAAGTTCCATGGGCTGTACAGTAGGACCTTGTGGTCATCCATCTGAAGTGTGGCCGTGTGGACATGTCCTTCCCACATCCCCTAACTGCCCTATCCCCCCAACCGTAAGTGTGTTCTCTTACGTCTGAGTCTCATTCTGTTCTGTAAGTGAGTTCCTTTGTATCATTTCCTTTTAGATCCCACATGTAAGGGATGTCATGGGATACTTCTCCTTCTCTGACTTACTTCACTCAGTGTGACACTCTCTAGGCCCATCCATGTTGCTGCGAATGGCATGATTTCATCCTTTTTAATATTCCATTGTATATGTGTACTGCAGCTTCTTAACCCATTCCTTAAGCCAGTCAGCACGGGGAAAGGACTAGAGAAGTCCATGCAGTGTGGAAAGGAGGTGGAGACCTTTTGATGTATCCATTATCCCTGAAGTATTAATTGCCGAAATGGTTTATCGAATCCTTCCCTAAAGCATTGCCAGTTGTTATATCAGTGGTGTTTTAATTGTGGGTTTTAGGCAGCCTGAGTTGGACTGGTAATTGGAAGAGAGAGATTGAGCAGTGGCCCGCCCAGCAGTCAGAATTTTCCTAGTTACCTGATTTGCTCTTCAGTCAGTGAGTATAATATATCTATCTTCCCAAGAAGATATACTATGTGGACAATACTGATCGTCATGGATTCTTTTATGGACTTCTGGATGGAATTGAAAACTGGCATCTGGAGTATATCTAATCATAGGGTTTTTTTTCAATTAATATGTCATTGTAATCTCTCAGTATTTAATCAGTAATACCAATGATAAATGGATTAAAGTAAATCCTATTTAAAATACATTCCCATTTAAGGTAGTTTATTGAGATGAATTTAAACATCAGTTTTTCTAGTTTCTTTTAAGTCTCAGAATAGAATCTTAATTTAAAGCCAAAATGAACTCATGTATTTGATCCATATTTAGTTTGTCATTTGGTGCTATATAAAGCATGCTCATGTAGCAAGTCTTTCCACCAGTGTATCCGCTCAGGGTCAGGGAACATGGATCGTGCATCTTTGGAGGAGTGTCCCCTCCTTCTGTCTCCCACCTTTTTGCCTTACCCAGTCCATGGAAGATCACTGCGAAGAAGCGTGAGCCTCGGAGGAAGTGTCCTGAAGAGCACTCTTGTCGACAGTCTAGAGGCTAGCAGTGTAAGTTTAACTTTTGTTAAACAGGTTTTACAACCAGCTTTTCTCATCTTTGTGCAGCAACAAATTTATTTTTAACCAAAAACTCTGAGGAGACTCTGAAAACAGAACCACAGGGAGTGGAATGCTGAGCCTTGACTTAATGCCCTTTTTAAGGCTTTAAAGAGGGCTCCCTTTGGGGGCAGATGAGACACTCATCTCCTCATGCTGGGCCTTCTTCCTCCTTCATTTGTCTTCAGCCCCATAATCTCCATCAAGACCAGACTGCTGATCACTGCCCTGGAGGCAAAGACATTGGTTTGGAGCTCCAGTGAGGCAGTTAGAGATATTTAGAATCCCTGGCCAGAAATTCCTGTGGGTTTGAATTATCCTAAATTAAATGTGTTACTGACAACATTTGCTTCCTTCCGATGACCTTTCTTGAAACATGACATTGACTTCATCTTTTAATGCCACGTTGCCTTGGGGACAGAAACGTGTGCCCTACAGCCCACGTGTGCATGGCGTGGAAGAAGGTGAGGGCTCCTCACAGTCCTGGGCAGATGGCGGTCACCCTGGGCCAGAGGCTGACCTGAGGGGCCTGCTGGGTGGTCCGCTCTCCACCCTGATACCACCAGCCCCTCCTCCCCAGCGCTGTCCTGCTTTTAAGTCTTCTGCTCCTAGCATCTCATCTTTTATTCTTTGAAACACCTCAGTTTAACTTTTTCAGGAAGCTGTATTTGCCATCCACTGGGCTCTACTTCCAGAAGGGATGGTTGTGCTCCTGTCATAGGAATTCTAGGTCTGCTGAACAAAGCAAATCTGTCAGGCCTTCCCCTTGCCGTGAAACCTTAAGGGCAGGTCACACCTTTTTGGTTATTCCTCGTGAGTCAGCAAAGAGCTGACTCATTAGAAGAGACCCCAATGCTGGGAAAGACTGAGGGCAGGAGGAGAAGGGGACAACAGAGGATTAGATGGTTAGATGGCATCACCGACTCAATGGACATGAGTTTGAGAAAACTCCGGGAGTTGGTGATGGACAGGGAGGCCTGGTGTGCTGCAGTCTATGGGGTCACAGAGAGTTGGACACGACTGAGCGGCTGAACAGAACCACCACCATGTCAGAGCTGCTGTGCCCAGAGGCTCGTTCAGAGGCCGGACGCCTCTTCCCTGAGCCCTGCTGTCTCCCCTGCAGCCTTCTGCTCCAAGGTGCCCACATGTCAGGCATTCGTGCATGGGCGTGGGCACCAGGGAGCCCATGCTTCTCGCAGGGGAGGAAGGAGCAGAGACGGGCGTCAGCAGAGCAGCCCAGGCGCCGGTCCTGGAGCCCTGCTGAGGGCAGGGGGCCGCGCCCACCCAGCGGCAGCCTGAGTTGGGGGGCGGTCCGTTTCTCTGCCCAGAGGGAGTGTCCACTCCCCAAGTCCTGTACCCAAACGAGGTGACTTTTTCCCTAGTTAAATTAAAAGCATGTTTTAGTGCCGGGGTCCAGCCCCAGCAGGATCCAGGGGAACCCTCAGGATGAACGGCGTCGGCGAGAGAGACACGTAGGACTGGCCTTGATAGGGCCAAGTCTGCTAGGGGGAGAGAGAGAGAAAGAAAGAGACCAAACCAGGAAGGTGCAGCAGAGTCTGGCAGTTGCTTTATTTTTCACCGTAGCCTTTATACCCTAAGTTGGTACATTTCTAAGGGGCAGATAAGCATACAGACTTAGTTTAACATTATATCAGCTTGTCCTTCACGAAACCAGGTGTGCTCTGTATATTTTTTGTTTATGAGCGTCTTTTCCCATAGATTTTTTGTACATTATCTTCTGGCCTTGAGGTTAGCAGAAAACAGAAAATTGGCAGTCTCATGGTATAGCAAGTCGCAACATAATAGAAATACAATCCTGTTAACATAAAGTCAGTCTTTTTGCAGAAATTCTCAGCTAAATTTATCTAAAAAGTTTAACACACAAAGACTCTGTGGCTCTGGAGAGGCAGCCCCTGTTTAGCACTCTTGGTTAAAATTAACAATTATCTTATTGTTTTTACACTAGGGCTAAACTCTTATTTTACTATATCTTTAACTATATTAACAATAGTTTCCACTGCACAACCTCAGCACATTAACATCAATCAAACGTTGATCTAATAACCACTTTTAAAACAATATTTTTTGTATTCTCTAATAGGACTTCCTCACCCCACAAAGGGCTCTGTGCCTATTAGGGCCTATTTTATGGTTAATCTCTATGTATAATATCTTTTGGCTTTCAGGCCTGTTGACAATTTATGGCTTGCACCTGGTGCAACTTTAAGCAACTTCAGTAGCCGACCCTGTCTTATTTCTGGTTAATCTATTTTCTTTCTATTAGGTGTCATCTCCAAGGGAACTAGATAGGATTACATTTTTTACAGAACAGAAATGTAAAGGATTGCAAAAACAGCAGATATGGCACAAAACAGGCTCTTAGTCTAAAAGTTAATTACCTGCAAGAAGTCGCCAGCTAATCTCTATCTAAACTATTTTCTATTAGGCGTATATGTGGCTATAATATTTGTGGAGCTTTTCTCACCCCGCGAAGGGTCCTATGCTTAATAGTTTCTTTTGTTAGCGTACTGTGCTTAGGATGTTTAGAACAATCATGAGCATTTTGTGCAATGAGAGCACACATTTATCAAACAAGCCAGAATGCCAGCAAAAGGGTTTGAATTGAAGCATTCCCTTCATCCCTGGCCCCTTCATAGGGTACCAGCGTCCAGGAGATTTATTAATTAGGGTTTTAAGTTGGTCTTCATTCAGTGGAAGAGGAGCAGGAGAGCTCTCGGCAGGCAACACAAGAATCCGCAGCAGGGCAAACAAGAACAACAGCAGAAAAGGGCGGAGGATACAGGGTAGGGTAGAGGCCGAGGCCAACCTGGAGGGTCCCTTATCCTAGACGGCCTTGCCTGTCAGGTATTTTCCTTGTGACCTCGTCATGGATGGGGTCCCGGACGGCCTTGCCTGCCCGGTATTTTCTTCATGACCTCATCACAGGCAGGACCCCCCATAACGGCTCCCGGCATTTAGGTTAGAAAGGGCTTCCCTGGTAGCTCATCTGGTAAAGAGTCTTCCTGCAGCGCAGGAGACTGTGGTTCAATTCCTGGGTCGAGAAGATCCCTTGGAGGAGGGATAGGCTACCCAATCTTGTATTCTTGGGGTTCCCTCATGGCTCAGACAGTAGAGAATCTGTCTGCAATGTGGGAGGCCTGGGTTCGATCCCCGGGTTGGGAAGATCCCCTGGAGGAGGGCATGGCAACCCACTCCAGTATTCTGGCCTGGAGCATCCCATGGACAGAGGAGCCTGACGGGCTGCAGTCCACGGGGCTGCAGAGAGTCAGACAGGACTGAGCAACTAAGCACAGCTGCTGCTCACATCACGGGTTAGTAAAGGTCCCTAAGGGAAGGTTAACAGTGTTGGAAAAGTTCAGAATCTTTCTATTTTGTGGCAGTGATGATAAAAAATACAGATGGGATCGGGAAAACTTGCTAGCCTTGACGCAATAACTTTAATAAGATGAGGGAAGAAAAACAAAAATTCATTTGACCATAAAAATAATAATAACCTATTACACAGAGAGTTCACCATTCATGCTTTATTAAGCCTCTTAATAAGCATTTCTATCATTACAAATGCATCTGATTACTTTGTCATAACTTTGATTAGATTAATAAAATTTGCTCATATACACTTGACCTTCTGAGGTGTTTGCTTGTGAAGTACAACTGGTCCGGAGCAAACTTTTTAAATGTGTGAAAAAGAGCAACCACCAAGACCATTCTCAGTCAGGATGTTACAGTGTGGCTGAAGGATTTAAAAAGTCTTGACCACATGGATCACCGGAAGATAATATAACAGAGTCCCCACACTTCCTGTTTTTTTAAGATGACGGCAAACCCAGCTCTCCTTTCCCTGGGAATTGTCACAACCTAATACAGTTCTGTCTATAGCCTTATCATTTCTAGTCAAACAGCATTTTCCAGAGTTACTTAGGTCAGTTGATAGAGACTCGAAGAGCAGTAACTCAAAGCATGATGATGATAAGCCATGAACAAACTAGCTTTCCACTAAATTCTAAAAAGTTACCGGCTCCATTGGAAAGGGAGAGAAAAGAATGAAGAAACATGTTTCAACTGGAAAACTAGTTATTGAAGGGGACACTCTTCCCTCACCCCTACCGTTCATAGACTAGACCGTCTTCTGGCTTCCTTGGTCATATTTCCCAACTGTGTTTTCACCTTTAACGCTCTTCCTACTCTGCTTTAAGAATTGTTGCATCTTGTTCCTTCATCTAGAACATCTTCCTTCAACATCTCATTTTGTGTCAGTTTCCGTTTCTATGAATTTGTGTCGATTTCCACTTGCATCGTTAAGTCTGCAGGAGAGCGGCTGACTTCCCTGAGCCGGGGGAAGTGGCCTCTTTGGGGGATGCCCTTGTCCCAGCCGTGCTCCCCTCTTTCGTCTCCCGAGGACCAGGGCCGGCTGCTCACGGGGGAGGGCCTGGACTGGGCTGGTGGACTGGGTCTGCGTGCTGCAGGACCATGGTTTCCCTCCTCCTGGAGGCTGCCCTCTGGTAGGTGAGGCTGGTCTAGAGCTTCCGGCAGGCTTCCTGGTGGGAGGGACCAGTGCCTGCCCAGGATGGGTGGAGCTGGGTCCTAGCCTTCTGGTGGGCAAGGCCTGCTGTGTTTAAGGGAGACTTAGGCAGGCAGCCTGTCTGCTGATGGCGGGCCGTGTCCCCGCCCTGGTGGTTATTGGCCTGAGGGGTCCCAGCCCTGGAGCCTGCAGGCTGCAGGGCGAGGCCAGCTCCTGTGCTAACCACCTGAGCAAGATGTCAGCCTCCAGCAAGAGTCCGTGAAAGTGAATACTCTCCGATGTATCTGCCACCCACTTGTCTGTCCCCAGCCCCCGCCTGCTCCGCCGGAGACCCCCGGAGATCAGCAGTCAGGTCTGCCCCAGGCCCTTATGAGGTCGCTGCTCGGGTCTGGATCTCCGTGGGCACCCTCCAAGAGCGGAGCCTGCTTCCCCCAGCCCTGTGGAGCTCTTGCGTTCAAGCCCCTCTGCCCTGCAGAGCCAAGTGCTGGGGGCCCCCCTCCTGGCACTGGTCCTCAGGCTGGAGCCCGGCCTGGGACTCAGCGCGCTCACTCCTCGGGGAGAGCTGCTGCACTCTCGCCTCCTCCTGGGTCTGGGCGGCCCGCCCGCTGATGTGGGCTTTGGTTTTCTCTCAAGTGCCCCCTCCTGCCATTTTGTCATGATTTCTTCTTTATGTCTTTGGATGTAGAGTGTCTTTTTTGGTAGGTTCCAGTCTTTTTATTGATGATAGTTCAGCAGTTAGTTGTGATTTTGTGTGCTCATGATGGGAGGTGAGCTTGAGGTTCTCTTATTAAATAAACCCATTCTGACAATACCTTTTCGCTGCAACAGTGCAGGCTCTCAGACTAGCATCTAGGATAGCTGACAGGTGACCCCTCGACTCTCTGGGAGGCCCTTCTCTTGGAAGCCATCCACAGCTAGGACAGAATTGCCAGCAAGGCCGTGAAAGCTTGTAGTGTCTACCTGGCTTCCTTCATGGGTGCCCTCACTTACCCCAAGGATTCCACTAACAAGGAATGGAACGAGCTGGTAATCGATACCATTAACCCGCCCTGCACCCCACACACACCCACCACCACACAGTCCAGAACCTGACTGAGGTCCCAGCATGCAGAGCCGTGCCCCAGTCAGTCCAGAATGAGCTGTGACATCGCTTCCCCCGGGGAGGTGCCCAGTCTGGGCTGGATAGTGTCTGGGGCTGGAGCATGTCTGTGTACTCCACACGCATGTCTTACCCATCCATCATCATATAAAGATACATATTCTGTGAAACATTAAGAGCAGCACTTTGGAAAATGAAACTGAAGAAAATAAGAATGAAACCAGCAAGGAACCACTAGATAATAATGCTAACATTTATAGACATCTTTAAATTCATCTCTCGACAGCAAACTTCAGTATCATCCAGCTAGACTATTAATAGCTATTTGCCACCCAGGATGAATGGATGTTGAGTTTCTCTCATGTCTATAATCAGAGTCACCCATCCATAGGCTCTATTATGATGAACTCCTTTTTTGATACCCTTGATGAAAGTCTCCAGATTAGGGTTGAAGGTTGGGTCAGTACAAGATTCTTTTTTTCTCAAATAAATGAGCAGGCCTAATTCTTTTTGCCAGGAGCTGAGATTTAAATTTCTGAGATGGGCTGATAAATGTAAAGATTGTTTCAGGGCAGGGCTTTGGATTTCATTCCAGCGAAGGTGTCATTATTTAGGATGTTTCCAGTTGAATATCACGGAAATCCTGACTCAAACTGATCCAAATAGCAACAGGTTGTTAAGTCCAAAGAGCTTTTCATTCCTTGGCTACACCTGGAATCACCTGGAGAGCTTAAAAAGTACCAGGATCAGAAGTACTGAACCAGAATATCTCCCGTGGGGCTTGGATCTTGGGAATTGCTAAGAGCTTCCCGGCTTGTTCAGATATGCAGGCGAGGTTTGGGACAGATGACGTCGAAACTCATCGACACCCTCCCGGGCCCATGTTCCCTCTGCCCCTTTGTGCTGCCTTGCTCAGGGCAGGCCCTTCCTCCATGCAGAAGCAGGGGAAGGAGAGAGGCCGTGACTTCCGAGGCCCTGGCTCGGGTTGGCCTCCCCTTCCAGGAGGCTTCCGGCTGCAAGGCCCCCGTGGGAAAGGCCGGCGGTGAAGGGTGGGAGCACCAGCACCTGCCCAGCCCTGGAGCCAGAGCTCATTCAGCCTGCCGCCTGTGCCCTGGTCTCCAAACCAGAGCTGTTCTGCAGGCAGTTACTTCTGTGGCAGCATAAATCAGTTTGATCGTCATGAGTGTTTTCATCTTCAAAGGAACAGGACTGTTCGTGACAGTTTTGTCAGAGACAGTTTATGTGTTCCCCCAAAACACCACGCCGTGCAGAAGCGTTGCAAACCCCTGGACCCGTGGGGAAAACGAACTTCGGGAGCAGCATTCAGAAACGTCATCAGTGACCCCTGCAGCAGGGACCTAGTTGGTTTAACACACGTTAAAATGGTTATGAAACAAACAGTACAATAATATGACCCTTTACCTTGAAAGACACCTGCAGCTTGGCTGGGGAAGTGAACGCAGGAGAGGTCACAGCTCATGAGTTATGATGAAGTTATGGAAGGAGAATTCTCCGGAACCTGACAGATTTGGGTTACATGTGCTGCTCATCACACATGCTGTGAACCCGAGTCAGTGACAGACGCTTGAAATGTGTGCATGTGCACACACACTGTCTTCCTGGGTCTCTGGGTCCAGCTTCGCGCATGTGTACACTGTGTATTCCTGGGCGTCTTGGTCTAGCTTTGTGCATGTGCACACTCTGTCTTCCTGGGACATCTGGGTCCAGCTTCGCGCATGTGTACACCCTGTATTCCTGGGTGTCTGGTTCCAGCTTCGTGCATGTGTATACCCTGTATTCCTGGGTCCCTGGGTCCAGCTTCGCGCATGTGTACACCCTGTATTCCTGGGTGTCTGGGTCCAGCTGCACGCAGTTCTCTGCGTTCACCCTGTGTTTCTCGTGGGTGCAACCCTACACAAGCAAACCTGGGATTCACGCTCTGCGCCATGTTGCCTCGTCCATCAGTCTCGCTGAACAGTCACATCTTCAGTACAAACATCTTAACAGAACTGACTCTACTCTGGGTGTGCCGTGCAGCTTCTGAATTTGGTTGGGTTGAGGAAAGGAAAATACGAGAAGATTACACTTTCCATATGAATTTTTTGTTCTCAGTTCTCTGCCAGTAACAGTATGCTGCTGCTGAGAACTTTTAGAATAAGTCCATTTTTTTTTCAGTTTTATTGGAGTACAGTTGATTGACATCACTGTGTTAGTTTTAGGTCTACAGCGAAGTGACTCGGTTATACACATATGTACATCCACTCTTTTGTAGCACACCCCCCCCCCCCCCCAGTGTCTCTAACCCCAGGTTTCTCACTGAGTGTTGACTCGGCATCTGCATCCCCCTCAGAGTCCTGCGGGGGCTCCTTCCCCGGGATCCGTTTGGGGGCACGCCCTGCGGGACTCTCGCACCCTCGCCCAGCGCAGCCTTGACATGAGCTCCCCTCCGAGCCCCTGCCTTCGAGGAAAGCGCAGCCGTCCAGGGCGCTTCACTCCGAGCGCCGTCTCACCCACGTGGGCTGCTCTGCTCCACCTTCTCTTCTGACCAGAACGATTCACGCAGCCACAGACGCCCTCGAGTTCCCGCTAGTCTCTGCCCAAGCACCGCTGTCCACCGGAGCCTTCCTGCCACCCTCCGGAAGCTCCAGGCCCGTCAGGAGGCCGCCCTGGTCCTCCTGAACCTCTGGGTGTGTCCCGCGGTATCTGCAGACGCTGCCTTTGCTTTCGTTTGGAGCGCTGCTTGTGTTTAGTTAGTAATATGAGACTCTGCCTTAACGTTCATTGTGTCTGTAACAGTAACACTGTCACAGATACTGTGTCTGGCACTTGCTAAGTGTCTAGGAATGAGTGAAGGCTGTTGAGGGTTGTTTGTGCAGTGCAGGGATTCAGATGCTTTAGACTTTGTTTCGGCCTTTGCCGAAGCCTAAAAGGTCACCTCAGTGGGACTTCCCTGGCGGCCCAGTGGTTCAGACTTCACCTCCCCGTGCAGGGGCGCACGTTCAGTTCCTGGTCAGGGAGCTGAGATCCCACACGCCTCCTGGCCAAAATACCAAAGCATAAAACAGGGATGATGTTGTAACAAATTCAATAAAAACTTTAGAGATGATCCACTTCAAAAATAGAAAAAAATCTTTTGGAAGAAAAGTCACCTCATTGCCCAGTGGCGTTCACCAACCTGAAATCTGAAAGCTATCAAGAGTTGTTGGTACACGGTGAGAAATGGGGGTTTTATAAGTTAGCTTTACAGACAGAATATTTTAAAGTGTGATAGGTGTGTAAATAAACCAGTAATTTAGAGAATTATTCCATTCTTATTTTTTTTTTAATTCCAGAAGTCTCAGCATTGGTAATGTTTGTGTTCATCAAAGCCATTCCAGTGCTTGGTTCCCTTTTACCAGTTGGGACTTCAAGTATTTAAGCGCGCTTGATGCTCAGCTGGTATTTCTGTGGGACACTGCTTTTTGTTTGTCCCTAATGGGACATACGGGGTCAGTTAGCCCAGAGAACGGTGCGCATTGCATTCTCACACGGGTCAGTTAGCTTCGCTGTGGAGAAGCAGGCTTGGCCGTGGCCCTCCAATCTGGGTCAGCCTTTGTGCGTACGCCTCCTTCAGTACCAGAAACAGCAGGCGGGGTGCACAGATGGTGATACTGGCCAGCAGCTCTGAGAAGGCCCGCTGGAGGCCCCGTGCTGGCTGCGTACTTGCATCAGTTGGTTTGATCCCGTTTAAGAGAAGAGGGGAAAACCCTCGATAAATAAACTAACTTCTGTGCTGATTGGCATGGTGGAGGAGAGAGCCATTCTGGTTTACAAAAGATTGGTCAGGTTCCTAATTATAAAGACACAGCATGAAGGTGATGGCCTCAAAGGCCGAAAGATGGGGACATCTCCCCACAAATGCCCTTTAATTAGCCTGCCAAATACACTGCCTTTTAGGAGAGATCTTTTCCCCCCAGTTTAAATGTTCAGAAAACAGGCCGTTGCCTTAACAACTGTGCCTAACGTTTTTTCTACCTTTTGAATTTTTAAAGGCTAGGAAATTCCTAAGACCCACCATACACATATGATTATTTATTTAAAAGAGCAGTAACAGGATTTTTGCAAATACTAAGGTTTGTAACTATGCAAGTATGGTTTTATTCTTGTGTTTTCACCTGTGTGAGGTTGCCCTAGTTAAACATTTTATTTTAATGTCTAATATTTTTATTTCAAGAATGTAAGTTTTTTCAGTCTATTTTAGAATTTATGATACATGATCCAGTTTTCTGCCATCATTCTTATCTTTTCTGTTTACACTCATGTTGCTTGTAATCCACCTCCAGAAGGGCAAAGTTAGATATTGAAATGGTAATAGGCAAAAAAGCATATTTCTGAAAACTCAATATATTGAATAATTTAATATTACTTAATCATATTATTTAATAATTCGTCATATTATGATTATTCAAATATCTTCAGAAAATCTGGGATGAATTTAAACAAAGTTAAACACCATAGATTATGAACACAGAGTACGATTTTCTTTTTATTACATTTGTGTTTGAAAAGCATCCTTTATTCTCTGATACTCATCACAGCCTCTGTTTATCAAGAGTTACAGGAGAGAGCATGCATAACCCAACAAAATTATCTCACATTTGGCTTTAAAATAAGCGTTTTTGTGTATAGTAGAATGAATTGATCCCTAACAGTGCTAGGATTCATTCTGAACAGGATAGTGAGGCCACTCTGGACGAACTGGCTGAGGAAGCTGGGAAAGCTGTCCTGGGCGGCGGTCACCCTGCTTCTCCCCCGCACCCCACCTGCGCTGAGAAGAGTCTCCTGGACTCTCACCAAGTGGGCATCTAACCACACAGCCATCTGTTAAAACTGCCTTAGAGCCGGGACGTAGTGAAGTGTTTCACGACCTTCCCAGAGGGGCTGGAAGCTGTGTTGAGGAGTACACCTAAATCCCCGCCATTCGGAGTGTGCTCCCGGCCCAGCTGTGTAGTCACCCCCAGGAGCTTGTCAGAAGTACCGAGGCTGAGGCCCCACTCAGACCTGCTAAAGAGACTTCTCCAGGTGACGTTCATGCCTATTAAATGCTGAAGAGAATGAGTCTGAGGTTAATGGAACACCGAATCAGAAATGAGACTTTCTGTAGATAAAGCCAGCTTCAGGTACGCCCTGGTGTGAGCACGGTCTCCTGGTGGGTGATGGGGTCGTGCCCTCCATGCGTGCACTCTGCTCTGCGGCTGTCTGGTTTATGTTAGCGCCTGTAATCCTCGAGAGATGCTCTGAGGTCGGTGCTAGAATTATCGGCCATTTTTCAGATGAGAGAACCGAGGCATAGAGAGGCTGTGTTGAAATCTCGTCTGCAAAGAAAGTTACTAGTCATGACGGAACAATGGGTAACTTCTGCCTTATCAGAGCCAAAAGACTAAAATCAGATAAGAAACTAAGATCTTCTTTTACTTCCTCAATAAAAATTATGAGAGGCAGTGGAATAAGAGGAAACTTCTTTCTCTTCATTTTGTGAGCTCCGCCTGTTCTACTTATAAAATATCTATAATCCGTATCCCCTGTGTCCCACCCATAGCAAGCACATGATTGGAGTTAATTATTTTAACCTGCCCACACTGACTTCGAAAGGATATTTGGAACACTTTCACATGTGGATCAGTGAAGTGAATGTAGATTTAATATGCAGTTGGTCAATTGGAGGGAATTGCTGAAAGACAAGCAGCAGTTTGGTAGAGAAAATGTCTGCGTGGAAAAGTGAGCGTCTCTCTCCCCTTCACTGGTTGACCTGCCCGTGGCTGTTCTTGAGCTGCTGCAGGGGTGGGTTGCCATGGTCCCTGTTGGGGACCATGCTGAGGCAGCGTGACCAGAGAGCCTGGCTGGCAGGCGCCCACCTCCTGCCTCACCTGGCTTGTTTTAGGGCAGACAGGTTTTAACTTTATAAGGAGCAGGTATTTCCTTTTTTATTTTGGTAAAATAGGCACAACATAAAATTTACGACCTGGATCATTAAGTGTCTCATTCAGTGGCATTGAACTCTTTCATGATATAGTGCATCTGCCTCCATCCCTCTTCTTATCCTATAAACTTGAAGCTCTCTACCCATTAAACAGTCGTAACTTTCTGTCAACCACCATTCTTCTTTATGTCCTAATGATTCTGACCCCTCTAAGTACCTCATGTAAATGCTACTCTGTGTAAATACCATACAGTATTTGTATTTTTGTGACTTATTTCACTGAGCATAATATTCTCAAGTTTTGCCCATGTTGTAACATATGTCAGAATTTTCTTCCTTTTTAAGGCTGAATAATATGCCATTGTGTGTACATATCATATTATGATTATCCATCCGTGTGTCAGTGGACACCTTGGTTCTTTTTACACTTTAGCTATTATGAATAATGGTCCTGGTAACATGAGTGTACAGATTTTTTTTTAAACTCTGCTTTCAACTATTTGGGGTATATACTCAGAAGTGGAATTGCTGGATCATTCTGTAATTCCATTTTTACTTTTTGAGTAACAGTCATACTGGTGATAGAAGCAAGGTCCGATGCTGTAAAGAGCAATATTGCATAGGAACCTGGAATGTTAGGTCCATGAATCACGGCAAATTGGAAGTGGTCAAACAGGAGACAGCAAGAGGGAACATCAACATCAACATTTTAAGAATTAGTGAACTAAAATGGACTGGGATGGTTGAATTTAACTCAGAGGACCATTACATCTACTACTGTGGGCAAGAATCCCTTAGAAGAAATGCAGTAGCTATCATAGTCAACAAGAGTCTGAAATGCAGTACTTGGATGCAGTCTCAAAAACAACAGAATGATCTCTGTTCATTTCCAAGGCAAACCATTCAATACCACAGTTATCCAAGTCTGTGCCCCGACCAGTAATGCTGACGAAGTTGAACAGTTCTGTGAAGACCTACAAGACCTTCTAGAACTAACACCCCAAAAAGCTGTCCTTTTAATCATAGGGGACTGGGATGCAAAAGTAGGAAGTCAAGAAACAGCTGTAGTAACAGGCAAATTTAGCCTTGGAATAGAGAATGAAGCAGGGCAAAGAGTTCTGCCAAGAGAACGCACTGGTCATAGCAAACACCCTCTTCCAACAACACAAGAGAAGACTCTACACATGGACATCACCAGATGGTCAATACTGAAATCAGATTGAGATTATATTCTTTGCAGCCAAAGATGGAGAAGCTCTATATAGTCAACCAAAACAAGACTGGGAGCTGACTGTGGCTCAGATCATGAACTCCTTATTGTCAAATTCAGACTTAAATTGAAGAAAGTAGCAAAAACCACTAGACCATTCAGGGGTGACCTAAATCAAATCCCTTACAATTATACAGTGGAAGTGACAAACAAGTTCAAGGGATTA